>NC_084622.1:15463007-15515507 GCF_033978795.1 Nerophis ophidion
ATCACATTTTACAGTTCAGTCTTATTACTTTGTGGAACATCAGGGGGGCCACACTTTTTCAGCAGGCTACCTCATTGGATGGATACAGTGTATATGGACAAGTCGCCGCCTCATCACGGTACATACATATATATATATATATATATATATTTACATATATATAAATGTGGTGGACGTGTTGTAGGGCGGCAACGTGGGGCTGTGTAGTGGACAGTGACTCACTATATGGTGGATGTGTTGTAGGGCAGCAACGTGGGGCTGTGTAGTGGACAGTGACTCACTATGTGGTGAATGTGTTGTAGGGCAGCAACATGGGGCTGTGTAGTGGACAGTGACTCACCAAGCGGTGGGTATGTTGTAAGGCAGCAACGTGGGGCTGTGTAGTGGACAGTGACTCACCAAGCGGTGGGTATGTTGTAAGGCAGCAACGTGGGGCTGTGTAGTGGACAGTGACTCACTATGTGGTGGATGTGTTGTGGGGCAGCAACCTGGGGCTGTGTAGTGGACAGTGACTCACCAAGCGGTGGGTATGTTGTAAGGCAGCAACGTGGGGCTGTGTAGTGGACAGTGACTCACCAAGCGGTGGGTATGTTGTAAGGCAGCAACGTGGGGCTGTGTAGTGGACAGTGACTCACTATGTGGTGAATGTGTTGTAGGGCAGCAACGTGGGGCTGTGTAGTGGACAGTGACTCACCAAGCGGTGGGTATGTTGTAAGGCAGCAACGTGGGGCTGTGTAGTGGACAGTGACTCACTATGTGGTGGATGTGTTGTGGGGCAGCAACGTGGGGCTGTGTAGTGGACAGTGACTCACTATGTGGTGGATGTGTTGTGGGGCAGCAACGTGGGGCTGTGTAGTGGACAGTGACTCACTATGTGGTGGATGTGTTGTAGGGCAGCAACGTGGGGCTGTGTAGTGACAGTGACTCACCAGGCGGTGGAGGTGTTGTGGGGCAGCAACGTGGGGCTGTGGCTCTCCCCTCGCAGGCTGTGTCCGGGCTGGTAGTGGCCCGCCACCATGGGCTGAGCCTGACTCTCCTCCTCCATGGCCCGGTGCCACTGACTGCGAGCCTTCTTTAGCCATCGACCCCCGAGACCCCACTTCTCCAAGTAGACCCGGCACAGCTCGTAATTCATGGCCGAGTAATAGAGGAAGTCCAGAGCCAGCAGGACCATGACGAAGAAGCCGTAGATCCACACTCCCACCAGGGCGGTGTAGTTACTACAGGATGGACAAAAACATGATGTACCTTCAAAAGACTTCAGCAGAATAAACAACCACTGGATGTGAAGACAACATTACATGAAATATAAATCATATAATAAATATTTTAAAATTCATTAAAAGATGTTATGTAAATTCCAAAATGACATCTTATAAACTGATGTCCATTTTGTATTTAACTCAGTCATACAAACCCCGTTTCCATATGAGTTGGGAAATTGTGTTAGACGTAAATATAAACGGAATACAATGATTTGCAAATCATTTTCAACCCATATTCAGTTGAATATGCTACTTCTTCTTTTGCAAATAATCATTAACTTTATAATTTGATGCCAGCATCACGTGACAAAGTAGTTGGGAAAGGTGGCAATAAATACTGATAAAGTTGAAAAATGCTCATCAAACACTTATTTGAAACATCCCACAGGTGTGCAGGCTAATTGGGAACAGGTGGGTGCCATGATTGGGTATAAAAGCAGCTTTCATGAAATGCTAAGTAATTCACAAAGAAGGATGGGGCGAGGGTCACCACTTTGTAAGCAAATTGCCGAACAGTTTTAGAACAACATTTCTCAACAAGCTTTCCGAAAAACCACCAAAAGTTCAGAAAATCTGGAAAAATCACTGCACGTAAGCAATGATATTACGGACCCTTGATAACTCAGGCGGTACTGCATCAAAAACGGACATCGGTGTGTAAATGATATCACCACATGGGCTCAGGAACACTTCAGAAAACCACTGTCAGTAACTACAGTTGGTTGCTACATCTGTAAGTGCAAGTTAAAACTCTACTATGCAAAGCAAAACCCATTTATCAACAACACCAAGGAACGTCGCTGGCTTCACTAAGATAGACTGATGCAAAGTGGAAAAGTGTTCTGTGGTCCATATTTCAAAGTGAATTTGGAAACTGTGGACGTGGTGTCCTTCGGAACAAAGAAGAAAATAACCATCCGGATTGTTATAGGCGCAAAGTGTAAAAGCCAGCATCTGTGATGGTATGGGGGTGTATTAGTGCCCAAGGCATGGGTAACTTACACATCTGTGAAGGCACCATTAATGCTGAATGGTCCATACAGGTTTTGGAGCAACATATGTTGTCACCCAAGCAACGTTGTCATGGACGCCCCTGCTTATATCAGCAAGACAATGCCTAGCCACGTGTTACAACAGTGTGGTTTCATAGTAAAAGAGAGTGGGTACTTTCCTGGCCCGCCTGCAGTCCTGACCTGTCTCCCATGGAAAATGTGTGGCACATTATGAAGCGTAAAATACGACAGCGGAGACCCCGGACTGTTGAACGGCTGAAGCTCTACATAAAACAAGAATGGGAGATAATTTCACTTTCAAAGCTTCAACAATTAGTTTCCTCAGTTCCCAAACGTTTTTTGAGTGTTGTTAAAAGAAAAAGTGATGTAACACAGTGGTGAACATGCCCTTTCCCAACTACTTTGGCACGTGTTGCAGCCATGAAATTCTAAGTTAATTATCATTTGCAAAAAAAAAAAAATAAAGTTTATTAGTTTGAACATCAAATATGTTGTCTTTGTAGCATATTCAATTGAATATGGGTTGAAAAGGATTTGCAAATCATTGTATTCCGTTTATATTTACATCTAACACAATTTCCCAACTCATATGGAAACGAGGTTTGTACATCTGACTTTTGAGCCAATGAGCTGAGTGTAGTGGTAGCAGCACTGTGCAATGAGCAGGGTGTAGTGGTAGTAGCACTGTGCGGTGGACTAAGTGCAACATGAGGTGCTTGTAAAAAGTGCTCATGACTCACTTGTGTGAATACCCGTCCCCCCTGGTGGTGAGGTTGACCTGCATGACCGTCTGGAACTCGGTGCCATTGCAGCAGTACTTGAAGGCGGTGTTGTTGTGGTGGCAGCAGAACATGTAGGTCTTGTTGTCTGACAGGCGGGGGCAGTGGAAGCCGAAGTGGTAGCGCCCCTTGTGGTCGGAGTAGGGCTCGCATACTCGGTAATGAGCTGAGAGCGCTGGAATGGCAGGAGAGTTGAGACAGGATGAAAATTCTGTGCATATTTACAGTAAATATGTTATTCCATCCATCCATCCATCATCTTCCGCTTATCCGAGGTCGGGTCGCGGGGGCAGCAGCCTAAGCAGGGAAGCCCAGACTTCCCTATCTCCAGCCACTTCGTCTAGCTCTTCCCGTTGTTATTATGTGTGTATATTTACAGTAAGTATGTTATTATTTGTGTATATTTACACTACATATTTTATTATGAGGCTATCCTTTTCACACAATCATGTTGATGCTTGAATGAAGTGCATTTCTGCATTTGCTTTCAAGCTGCAGCTTGAAATCCAGACGGAGACGGCGGCGCCAGCAAAAACCTGAGATGATAGAAGTCTCTTACTGAGATGATAGAAGCCTCTCTGCGATGAGAGAAGCTTCTCAGTGAGATGATAGAAGCCTCTCAGTGAGATGAAAGAAGTCTCTCGGTGAGATGATAGAAGCCTCTCTGTGAGATAATAGAAGCCTCTCTCTGAGATGAGCGAAGCCTCTCTGTGAGATGATAGAAGCCTCTCAGTGAGATGCTAGAAGTCTCTCTGAAATGAGGGAAGTCTCTCAGTGAGATGATAGAAGCCTCTCTCTGAGATGAGCGAAGCCTCTCTGTGAGATGATAGAAGCCTCTCAGTGAGATGATAGAAGCCTCTCAGTGAGTTATTAGAAGTCTCTCAGTGAGATAATAGAAGCCTCTCTCTGAGATGAGCGAAGCCTCTCTGTGAGATGATAGAAGCCTCTCAGTGAGATATTAGAAGTCTCTCAGTGAGATAATAGAAGCCTCTCTCTGAGATGAGCGAAGCCTCTCTGTGAGATGATAGAAGCCTCTCAGTGAGATGCTAGAAGTCTCTCTGAAATGAGAGAAGTCTCTCAGTGAGATGATAGAAGCCTCTCAGTGAGATGATTGAAGCTTCCCAGTGTGATGATAGAAGCCTCTCCGTGAAATGATAGAAGCCTCTCTGAGATGAGAGAAGCCTCTCTGAGATGAGAGAAGCCTCTCAGGGAGATGAGAGAAGTCTCTCAGTGAGATGATAGAAGCCTCTCTGAGATGATAGAAGGCTCTCAGTGAGATGATAGAAGCCTCTTTGTGAGATGATAGACACTTCTCAGTGAGATGATAGAAGCCTCTATGTGAGATGAGAGAAGCCTCTCTGAGATGAGAGAAACCTCTCAGTGAGATAATAGAAGCCTCTTTGTGAGATGATAGAAGCCTCTCTGTGAGATGATAGAAGCCTCTCTGAGATGAGAGAAACCTCTCAGTGAGATGATAGAGCCTCTCAGTGAGATAATAGAAGCCTCTGTGAGATGATAGAAGCCTCTCAGTGAGATAATAGAAGCCTCTCAGTGAGATGATAGAAGCGTCTCTGTGAGATGATAAAAGTCTCTTTGTGAGATGATAGACGCTTCTCAGTGAGATGATAGAAGCCTCTCTGAGATGATAGAAGCCTCTCTGTGAGATGATAGAAGCCTCTCTGTGAGATGATAGAAGCCTCTCCGGGATGAGCGAAACCTCTCAGTGAGATGATAGAGCCTCTTAGTGAGATGCTAGAAGCCTCTCAGTGAGATGATAGAAGGCTCTCTGAGATGAAAGATGCCTCTCTGTGAGATAATAGAAGCCTCTCAGTGAGATGATAGAAGCCTCTCTGTAAGATGATAGAAGCCTCTTTGTGATGAGAGAAACCTCTCAGTGAGATGATGGAGCCTCTCAGTGAAATAATAGATGCCTCTGTGAGATGATAGAAGCCTCTCAGTGAGATGATAGAAGCCTCTCTGAGATGAAAGATGCCTTACTGTGAGATGATAGAAGCCTCTCAGTGAGATAATAGAAGCCTCTTTGTGAGATGATAGAAGCCTCTCAGTGAGATGATAGAAGCCTCTCTGAGATGAAAGATGCCTCTCTGTGAAATGATAGAAGCCTCTCAGTGTGATAATAGAAGCCACTTTGTGAGATGATAGAAGCCTCTCAGTGAGATGATAGAAGCGCGTCTGTGAGATGATAGAAGCCTCTTTGTGAGATGATGGACGCTTCTCAGTGGGATGATAGAAGCCTCTATGTGAGATGATAGAAGCCTCTCTGAGATGATAGAAGCCTCTCTGTGAGAAGATAGAAGCCTCTCTGAGATGAGAGAAACCTCTCAATGAGATGATAGAGCCTCTTAGTGAGATGCTAGAAGCCTCTCAGTGAGATGATGGAAGGCCCTCAGTGAGATGATAGAAGCCTCTCTGAGATGAAAGATGCCTCTCTGTGAGATAATAGAAGCCTCTTTGTGAGATGATAGAAGCCTCTCAGTGAGATGATAGAAGCCTCTATGTGAGATGATAGAAGCCTCTCTGAGATGATAGAAGGCTCTCAGTGAGATGATAGAAGCCTCTCTGAGATGAAAGATGCCTCTCTGTGAGATGATAGAAGCCTCTCAGTGAGATAATAAAAGCCTCTTTGTGAGATGATTGAAGCCTCTCTGTGAGATGATAGAAGCCTCTCTGAGATGAGAGAAACCTCTCAGTGAGATGATAGAGCCTCTCAGTGAGATAATGGAAGCCTCTCTGAGATGATAGAAGCCTCTCAGTGAGATAATAGAAGCCTCTTTGTGAGATGATAGAAGCCTCTCAGTGAGATGATGGAAGCCTCTCTGTGAGATGATAGAAGCCTCTCTGAGATGAGAGAAACCTCTCAGTGAGATGATAGAGCCTCTCAGTGAGATAATAGAAGCCTCTGTGAGATGATAGAAGCCTCTCTGAAATGAGAGAAGTCTCAGTGAGATGATAAAAGGCTCTCAGTGAGATGATTGAAGCCCCTAAGTGAGATGATAGAAGCCTCTCTGAGCTGATAGAAGTCTCTCCGTGAGATGATAGAAGCCTCTCAGTGATATGATTGAAGCCTCTCTGAGATGAGAGAAGCCTCTCAGTGAGAGGATAGAAGCCTCTCAGTGAGATAATAGAAGCCTCTCTGAGCTGATAGAAGTCTCTCCGTGAGATGATAGAAGCCTCTCAGTGATATGATTGAAGCCTCTCTGAGATGAGAGAAGCCTCTCAGTGAGAGGATAGAAGCCTCTCAGTGAGATAATAGAAGCCTCTCTGAGATGAGAGAAGTCTCTCTGTGAGATGATAGAAGCATCTCAGTGAAATGATTGAAGCCTCTCTGAGATGAGAGAAGCCTCTCAGTGAGAGATAGAAGCCTCTCAGTGAGATAATAGAAGCCTCTCTGAGTTGAGAGAAGTCTCCCAGTGAGATGATAGAAGCCTCTCAGTGAGATGAGAGAAGCCTCTCTGTGAGATGACAGAAGCCTCTCAGTAAGATGATAGAAGCCTCTCAGTCGGGGCTGATCACACTTTGAAAAGCGGTGATCTCTTTCAGGTTTCAGTCAGACACATTTTGATATCTTTTTATCACCAGACAGAATTGAATGGGGCAGAAAAGGAGGCGATGAGAAGCAAACATTGTAACATGAAGCGTTTCCTTTGACCGTTTCTCTCCTTTCACACGTTGGGGACGACCTACACTCTGTCTCCTAAATCCTCTCGCACATTAAAGATGTGCTGAGCTGGCAAAAATGGCGAGTGGACATTTAATTTCAATAATGAGGGTTTTTAAAACAAAGGATAGTTAAAGAAGTCATATGTAAGTCATCATTAAATGATTTGTCATGACTACATCGTCTTCTTATCCAACACCTCTATAAGTGATAACAGTAGTTCATAAGATAATTTCAAAATTAGATTTACAGCCTCGAAATCTTGTTATTGTATTCATTTCCATGCCCTGCCCTCCACCCTTTGACCAATGAGAAAGTCTGTGAGTGTGTCACATCCAGGTTGCCATTTTGGTCTGACTACTGCCACTGGTAAAGTTACTAAACATGTCAGACCTTCTTAGAACGTCTAAACGTTACCATTCTCAACTTATTCATTACAAAGCCAGGAACAAAACCAGGATTTGTATCGGGGATGCCTTTGAAGGATGGAGACCATTGAAGATTTTTTCATCTGACGCCAAACTTGCTCATTTCCTCCTTTATAGGCAAGTCAGTTTGCTTATGACTTGTAATAAATGGAAATTAACATTTAATATGTAAACTATATTGTTAATACAGTCTATGATCTTGTCTAACAAAGATAGCATGTTCCTGAAACCAATGTTAGCATGGTAGCCCGGACAATGACACATGGACATACATGCTAACATATGCTAGCTAGCATGTATGTGGATGTGTCCTCCGACTGACAGGACAACATATATTTAATAGAAATAAAAGCTATGTGGATATGGGTAGTGTCAGTGCCTATTTCCTTCTCCATGTGCTGAGGAAATGGTTCCAACATTAGTCATCATGGCAATGTGAAAGGTATGGAGACAAATCACATGATGAAATAATTCCTCATTGGTGTTTGCATATTGTGAACTACATCTACCAAGTTATATGGCAATCTGAAAGGTTTGAAATAGTAGTTTATAGGCACACCTTGGTGAAATGTCTCTGTGACAGTACCTGACTGTCGTGTTGGTTCCATGGACCACCCAGGAAGGACTTGCTTGTTCAGGTTTGACTCTTGTTTATTTTTTTTCAAATAAAGAAAGTATTTTGCGCTGTCGTCGCTCCCACTGCTCGCTCCTCCGTGTCGCTCTTCAGTCGGCCGCGTCTTCGTCATCGCCGTCTTGCTCTCCCTCACTTCCGCTCTTCATCCGCTGCTGCAGGCTCTCCAATTCCTTCTGCCTCATTCTCTCATCTTTCTCCCTTTTTATACATCGTTAGGAGATACATTAATTGTGTCCCAGTGTGCGATCCACGCACCTGATTTCGCTTGCGGCGTCGCTCCCGGCACGCCCCGCCTCGCCGCTCGCTCGTATTCTCCGCCTCCTTGCCGCCATCCAGCATGCCCTGCCACTCCGTCGGACCGTCAGATCCGCCTCTCTACTGTCTCCTCTTTAGTTTTGGGCGTACATTAGGCTGCTAAGCATGCTCTACTTATTTTCACCCGTATAACCATTGCTAGTGTTGGTAGTAGTTGCTTTTAGTCTTTGTTTTCTGATAGTACTGACAATAACCATGTGATTGTTGTGATATTGTATGCAGTCCAGACCTATATCTTCCTGAAAATAGCCTCATTCTGTGTAAAATGTGTTGGTTAGCGATTCGTAATTGACAAACCGCTTGCCTATTCAGCTAATATGGTCCCAGCACCTCAACCCTGCGTAAGAGGCAGTGGAAGTTTGAAGTTCCTTGGACTAGCCCAGTCCGTCCAGCTGGATTTAGCTGCACATCTGGCAACATCAGTCAGGGAAAGGAGTAGGGGAGTACAGAATTGACGCTTATAGCTACTATGCTACTTTGTGTTCTTTTTATGACATCTCTAGTGACATCACTGTTAAAGTTAGGGAGTTTGGGGATTTCAAACAGTGACTGCACCACAGGGCTAGTGGCAGTGTGTCGGCAGGGTACTTCCATTGACGCAGTTGGTGTTATAACTTAAACAAAAAGTTGATTTCATCACCGGGGGGCGTGGCCAGTGTCGGGAACTTGAAGGTTTCCAGTTTTGATCCTTGCTTCCACCATCCTAGTCACTGCCGTTGTGTCCTTGGGCAAGGCACTTTACTCACCTGCTCCCAGTGCCATCCACACTGCTTTAAGTGCAACTTAATGATGGCTTTCACTATGTAAAGCGCTTTGAGTCTCTAAAGAAAAGCGCTATACATTGTGTTTACAGCGTACAAACTTTTACTAAAATATGGACTTTTGTCAAGGCTGGAACCCAATATTAGTGTTTCTTCTGGAGAAATTTGCTTCAATATACAAACAACGTTTCCATTTTAGTTGGGAAATTGTGTTGCATGAAAATATAAACGGAATACAATGATTTGCAAAAAATGTTCAACCCATATTCAGTTGAATATGCTACAAAGACAACATATTTGATGTTCAAACTGCTAAACATTTTTTTTTTGCAAATAATCATTGACTTTAGAATTTGATGCCAGCAACATGTGACAAAGAAGTTGGGAAAGGTGGCAATAAATACTGATAAAGTCGAGGAATGCTCATCAAACACTTATTTGCAACATCCCACAGGTGTGCAGGCTAATTGGGAACAGGTGGGTGCCATGATTGGGTAATTCACAAAAAAAGTGATTCACAAACAAGAATGGGGCGAGGGTCACCACTTTGTAAGCAAATTGTCGAACAGTTTTAAAACAACAATTCTCTAAGAGCTATCGCAAGGAATTTAGGGATTTTACCATCTACGGTCCAAAAAATCATCAAAAGGTTCAGAGAATCTGGAGAAATCACTGCACGTAAGCGATGATATTACGGACCTTTGATCCCTCAGGCAGTACTGCATCAAAAACCGACATCAGTGTGTAAAGGATATCACCACACGGGCTCAGGAACACTTCATAAAACCACTGTCAGTAACTACAGTTGGTCGCTCCATATGTAGGTGCAAGTTAAAACTCTGCTATGCAAAGCAAAACACATTTATCAACAACACCAAGGAACACCGCCGGCTTCTCTGGGCCTGAGCTCATCTAAGACGGACTGATGCAAAGTGGAAAAGTGTCCTGTGGTCTGACGAGTCCCCATTTCGAATTATATTTGGAAAAAGAGGATGTGGTATCTTCCAGAACAGAGAGGAAAATAACCATTCGGATTGTTATAGGCGCAAAGTTCAAAAGCCAGCCTCTGTGATGGTATGGGGGTGTATTAGTGCCCAAGGCATGGGTAACTTACACATCTGTGAAGGCACCATTAATGCTGAAAGGTCCATACAGGTTTTGGAGCAACATATGTTGTCATCCAAACAACGTTATCATGGACGCTCCTGCTTATTTCAGCAAGACATACCAAGCCACGTTTTACAACAGCGTGGTTTCGCAGTAAAAGAGTGCAGGTACTTTCCTGGCCAGCCTGCAGTCCAGACCTGTCTCCCATGGAAAATGTGTGGCGCATTATGAAGCGTAAAATACGACAGCGGCAACCCCGGACTGTTGAACAACTGAAGCTCTACATAAAAGAAGAATGGGAAAGAATTCCAATTTCAAAGCTTCAACAATTAGTTTCCTCAGTTCCCAAGTGTTTATTGAGTGTTGTTAAAAGAAAAGGTGATGTAACATAGTGGTGAACATGCCCTTTCCCAACTACTTTGGCATGTGTTGTGGCCATGAAATACTAAGTTAATTATTATTTGCAAAATAATATTTGAACAACAAATATGTTGTATTTGTAGCATATTCAACTGAATATGGGTTGAAAATGATTTGCAAATCATTGTATTCCGTTTGTACTTACATCTAACACAATTTCCCAACTCATATGGAATCGGGGTTTGTAATTCTATACAAGAAGGCAGAAAACAAAGATGATATGCCGCTCGGGAGTGCACAAGGCAAAACCTAGCTTAGTCTGACACCGCAAAACGGCAAATGACAGTGTGTGTAGGTAATAGCAGTTTGTTTTTGTTGTTATAATGTAATGATAGCATTGTATCTAAGGTGGTACTGATCTACTATGCAAAAATGACAGTGTGTATGTAAGTAATAATACTTCTTGGAGACACACACACTTTTGGAGAGGTACGCAACTCAGTGGCATGAAGCCCATGATGTGTTTTACAAGCAGAGCACTTTTAAAGGTCTCTCAATTCAAGGCTATTGTGGCACCTGACACACTTACAGTACATTCAATAGTTGAACATTGACTAAAAGACTATCGTGGCACCTGTCACACTTACTTCCAATAGTTGAACATTGACTAAATGACTATCGTGGCACCTGACACACTTACAGTACATTCAATAGTTGAACATTGACTAAAAGACTATTATGGCACCTGTCACACTTACTTCCAATAGTTGAACATTGACTAAAAGACTATTGTGGCACCTGTCAAACTTACTTCCAATAGTTGAACATTGACTAAAAGACTATTGTGGCACCTGACACACTTACTTCCAATAGTTGAACATTGATTAAAAGACTATTGTGGCACCTGTCACACTTACTTCCAATAGTTGAACATTGATTAAAAGACTATTGTGGCACCTGTCACACTTACTTCCAATAGTTGAACATTGATTAAAAGACTATTGTGGCACCTGTCACACTTACTTCCAATAGTTGAACATTGATTAAAAGACTATTATGGCACCTGTCACACTTACTTCCAATAGTTGAACATTGATTAAAAGACTATTGTGGCACCTGTCACACTTACTTCCAATAGTTGAACATTGATTAAAAGACTATCGTGGCACCTGTCACACTTACTTCCAATCGTTGGTCATGGTGTGTTTAGTTGATAAAGAGGTGTTTGGTCTTTAGTTGGCAAAGTGGTGTTCGGTCTTTAGTTGATAAAGAGGTGTTTGGTCTTTAGTTGATAAAAAGGTGTTCGGTGTTTAGTTGATAAAGAGGTGTGTCAGTGTTTTTCTGAGTATAGATCTTGTAAAATGCAAAGAAGAAGTGAAGTGTTGACCTGCAGTGGCCAGAAGGAGGAAGATGAGCGTCAGGACATTGAGGGACGGTGGACTGGTGGTAGTCATCTTCTCCTGGTCATGTGAGGAAGGAGGACGGGCGGCTGCAGTGGGCAGGAATCTTCTTCAGCCTGAGCGGGTCCTGCTCTGCATGCCGAGGGCTTCTGTCACATGACTGCTGCTGGGGGGGACGACTCCTGATGGGGAAGAAGACAACGATTGGAGACTGGCAGCGAGCACCCATGCTTTGTTCTGGAATCTGCCCGTTGGTGTGTCCATAACGGGATGGTTCCAATGCAAACTGTCACATAGATGCGGAAGTACTTAGTGTATTTTTCGGACTACAAGGCACAGTTAAAATCCTTTCATTTTCTGAAAAACAGATTAATTATGTTTGTGCTCACCAACCTCAAAGCAATTTTATTTGGTACATGGTGTCATGATACGTGTGACCAGTAGATGGCAGTCACACATAAGAGATACGCGCGGACTGCAAGATGACGCCAGTAAACAACACCAAAACTTTAAATGTTCCATTTAGAATATAGAACATTACACACGGCGCTCAAAAATCTGTCCAATTGTTTTAGTACGACTTTGGTAAGGTATGAAGCCACACCGCTTGATGGATTGTCGGAGCAGACGTACTGTGCTTCAACATTTGGTTATTATTATGGTGTGTGTATAAGGACCACAAAATGGCAGCTATTAGTATCCACATTTTCTGGGGAACAGGAGCTGATAGTCCTGATCAGGGACGTGCACATGATTATAGAGGGGCAGTGGCTCAAAGTCAGAAAAGGGCAGGAAATTGTTTTTTGGTCCTTTACACAATATGGAAATTAATGTAAAATTAAATTTGCTAATAGGAAGATAACTACTTAGCTGTGTGTCCTTTGTATGTAAAAGTGATTCCCATTTCTTTTGCTTCAACAAATTATTGTCATAATGAGTTAATTCACATTATCAGAGGCTTGAAAGACATGAAAAGCAACAAAACACTGGTTTATTATTAGGCTATTTATTGTTAAAGATAAGCACTTTAATATTGAACATTGAACAGTGCAACATGAACTTCGAAAAAAAATAAAAAATAAAAATACCCATCTGGAAAAATCTGTCCTTCTTCCCTTAACTTGATGAAAACACTATCAAGTTGTAACTTATGGTCTTTCTCACTTAATGCTCGGACTAAACAACGGAAACGCAATACAACTTTAAATCTAAACCTCTACTGTGAGAGAAATGTGATCCGCCGTAAACACAGTGCATTTTATTTTGAAAATTAACCCGGTGTTTTATTTAGTATTTGGTACACTACTTCCGATCCCGCACGATCCGCTCTGCTCTGTGCGGAATAGATGTGCCGTGCTCAAATGATGCGCCATGCTCCGGCGTCCGGCAAAAACAGAAGCTGACACATTGAATAGTTTTTCTGAAATATTACCCATATTAGATGCTGAATAAGTGGACGGCGACTCACAGGTTGAAGTTGCCCCACTGTCACGTCTCCTCAGGCAGCAGTTGGCTTTCTATCCTCTCGCTCACTCACTCACTCGCCCTCTCTCTCTCTGGCGGAAGCGCAAGCTCAAACAACCCGGTATTACAAGAAAACGTGGAGTTTTTGTACCGCTGTTTTTTGTTTTGTTTTGTTTTGTTTACATCACTAACAGGAATTTAGGAATTTTGTTTAAAGAAAAAAAAACACAGACACAGGCAGAGGGCACTTTTTAAGATGATGCAAAAAAGGGCAGGGGCTCAAGCACCCATAGGGCCCTATGTGTGCACGTGCCAGGTCCTGATAGTCAACGCCTGGTATTACAACTTATCTGGAGAACAGGAGCTGATAGTCCTGATAGTCAAAGCCTGGTGTTACAACTTATCTGGAGAGCAGGAGCTGATAGTCCTGATAGTCAAAGCCTGGTTACAACACAGCAGCCTGTTTTCACCTCCTCTTTTAAAAGCATGCTAGATTAGACAAGCTGTTCCTTTCTCTAAAAGCTCCAGTCCCCAGAGACTTGTTAGAGTGCCATTTTATATAAATGCCTTTGCATCCTGGCCAGAGTCACGCTTACGTGACAACAACATCAAGTCTTTCCTTTCACCCAACAAGGCGGCTAATATTTGTCATAGAGTCACATTGTTAATATTAAAAGTTCACCTCTTGGCCGCTGTGAGCCTTGTTTGTGGGGTCGTGTTGTAGGCAGAAGGCTCTGAATATAGAACAGATGTAATGAAACTGAAATATACATAGACAACAAACACAGAGCTGCTCTCTGTTTAAAGAGGAAGATTAACAACCTGCACAAAGCAACTCATGCATGTATAGTGATCACACACTCCAAAAGGAGGTATTAAAGGAAGTTAAAGTAAATTTCTACTGGTCACAAACTCCAGAAGGAGGTATTAAAGGAAGTTATAGGAAGTTTCTAGTGATCACACACTCCAGAAGGAGGTATTAAAGGACGTTTCTAGTGACCACACACTCCAGAAGGAGGCATAAAAGGAAGTTAAAGGACGTTTCTAGTGACCACACACTCCAGAAGGAGTTATTAAAGGAAGTTAAAGGAAGTTTCTAGTGACCACACACTCCAGAAGGAGGTATTAAAGGAAGTTATAGGACGTTTCTAGTGACCACACACTCCAGAAGGAGTTATTAAAGGAAGTTAAAGGAAGTTTCTAGTGACCACACACTCCAGAAGGAGGTATTAAAGGAAGTTAAAGGAAGTTTCTAGTGATCACACACTCCAGAAGGAGGTATTAAAGGAAGTTATAGGAAGTTTCTAGTGATCACACACTCCAGAAGGAGGTATTAAAGGAAGTTTCTAGTGACCACACACTCCAGAAGGAGGTATTAAAGGAAGTTAAAGGAAATTTCTAGTGACCACACACTCCAGAAGGAGGTATTAAAGGAAGTTTCTAGTGACCACACACTCCAGAAGGAGGTATTAAAGGAAGTTATAGGAAGTTTCTAGTGACCACACACTCCAGAAGGAGTTATTAAAGGAAGTTAAAGGAAGTTACTAGTGACCACACACTCCAGAAGGAGGTATTAAAGGAAGTTAAAGGAAGTTTCTAGTGATCACAAACTCCAGAAGGAGGTATTAAACGAAGTTAAAGGAAATGTCTAGACAAAACTGCCTGTAACTTCCAGTAGGAATGTCGTAGCGACATGAAACAAAAACCTCTGTGTAGGTCTCACTTAGACCTATATTTCATACACAAACATCCTTCAGCAAAAATCAACAGGAAGTTTGCAATTTCCTCTCCAAAACAAAAGTTTTGTAAAAACATTCACCTTTGCCTCTTTGAGCTGTAATTTGACCCCTTAACATGCTTCAAAACTCACCAAACTGGACACACACATCAGGACTGGCGAAAATTGCAATCTAATCAAAAAACCTAACCTCAAAACTCAAAATTGCGCTCCAGCGCCCTCTAGGAAGAAAACACAGACAACACTGTCTCTAACTTCCAGTATGAAAATGAAAACATGATACATGAAACAAAAACCACTACGTAGGTCACAGTTAGACCTATATTTCATACACCCATACCTCCCAGCTAAAATCAACAGGAAGTTTGCAATTCCCCCTTCAATACAAAAGTTGGCTAAAAAATGTCGCTTTTTTTCAAACATTATGTCCTCTGAGGCCGTTTGTCGTTTCGGCTTCAAATAAACAAGAGACGAGAGATTGAACCCTTCTGATTAAAAGTTAAAGAAATAATTTTAATTACTACCCCGGTTTGGATTTTATGAGCCCGGAAAAAAACTGGTGGCTAGTGCTGTTGTGTCTACTGCTGTCACAAAATGGAGGCTTCCTGCTCAGACAAAACTGCTTCTAACTCAATGTAGGACTGTCATACACACATGAAACAAAAACCTCAATGTAGGTCTCACTGAGACCTATATTTCATACACTATTGTAGAGAATAAATGATGAAAAAAAACACTTAATTGAACGGTTTAAAAGAGGAGAAAACAGGAAAAAAAAAGAAAATTAATTTTTGAAACATAGTTCATCTTCAATTTCGACTATTTAAAAATCAAAATTCAACAAAAAAATGAAGAGAAAAACAAGCTAATTCGAATCTTTTTGAAAAAATTAAAAAAAGATTTATGGAACATCATTAGTAATTTTTCCTGATTAAGATTATTTCAGAATTTTGATGACATGTTTTAAATAGGTTAAAATCCAATCTGCACTTTGTTAGAATATATAACAAATTGGATCAAGCTATATTTCTAACAAAGACAAATCATTATTTCTTTTAGATTTTCCAGAACAAAAATTTTAAAAGAAATACAAAAGACTTTGAAATAAGATTGAAATTTGATTCTACAGATTTTCTAGATTTGCCAGAATATTTTATTTGAATTATAATCATAAGTTTGAAGAAATATTTCACCAATATTCTTCGTCGAAAAAACAGAAGCTAAAATGACGAATTAAATTAAAATGTATTTATTATTCTTTACAATAAAAAAAAAGAAAAATACTTGAACATTGATTTAAATTGTCAAGAAAGAAGATGAAGGAATTTAAAAGGTAAAAAGGTATATTTGTTTTAAAATCCTAAAATCATTTTTAAGGTTTTATTTTTTCTCTAAAATTGTCTTTCTGAAAGTTATAAGAAGCAAAGTAAAAAAATAAATGAATTTATTTAAACAAGTAAAGACCAAGTCTTTAAAATATTTTCTTGGATTTTCAAATTCTATTTGAGTTTTGTCTCTCTGAGAATAAAAATTGTCGAGCAAAGCGAGACCAGCTTGCTAGTAAATAAGTAACATTTAAAAAATAGAGGCAGCTCACTGGTAAGTGCTACCATTTTTAGAACAGGCCAGCGGGCGACTCATCTGGTCCTTATGGGCGGCCTGGTGCCCGCGGGCACCGTGTTGGTGACCCCTGGTCTAGAACATGTCACTGACAATGAACGCACTTCTTCTTCTTTTTATGAGCCGTGCTGACCACACGATGCACGAATAAATGAGTGAGTGCTTCTTCATTGGGAGCTGGAGGGAGGAACTGCTCCTCCTTCGTTTGTGTGATCAGTCCTCAACTGAATACATTCTCCAGATCAAATATTCTAAATAAAGACCAAGAGGACTGTTTTGTTCTGGTGGCTTGATGTTGCCTGGGAGACGTTTACGTCATGTGAGATACGGGTGGGCGGCGGGGAGAGAATCATCAGTTAGTAAAAAGGAGTAAAGTAAAAGATGCAGGGCAAGGATGACAGAGCCAGGTTACCATAGCGACATCAAGGCTATACAAAAGTGCCAGAGGTTGCCATAGCGCCATCAAGGCTGTTTAAAGTGCCTGAGGTTAGTATAGTGCCATCAAGGCTGTTTAAAGTGCCTGAGGTTGCCATAGCGCCATCAAGGCTGTTTAAAGAGACTGAGGTTGCCAAAGCGCCATCATGGCTGTATAAAGTGCCTGAGGTTACTATAGTGCCATCAAGGCTGTTTAAAGTGCCTGAGGTTACTATAGTTACTATAGTTATATTACTATATATACTGCGAACCGATCGCTGGATCGGTTCGCAGCCGAGTGTGAAGCGACCGGAATGAGAATCAGCACCTCCAAATCCGAGTCCATGGTTCTCGCCCGGAAAAGGGTGGAGTGCCATCTCCGGGTTGGG
This sequence comes from Nerophis ophidion, assembly GCF_033978795.1. Classification (NCBI taxonomy): domain Eukaryota; kingdom Metazoa; phylum Chordata; class Actinopteri; order Syngnathiformes; family Syngnathidae; genus Nerophis; species Nerophis ophidion. The sequence continues at coordinate 15,480,374 of NC_084622.1, forward strand.
GAGGAGACTCTGCCCCAAGTGGAGGAGTTCAAGTACCTAGGAGTCTTGTTCACGAGTGAGGGAAGAGTGGATCGTGAGATCAACAGGCGGATCGGTGCGACGTCTTCAGTAATGTGGACGTTGTACCGATCCGTTGTGGTGAAGATGGAGCTGAGCCGGAAGGCAAAGCTCTCAATTTACCGGTCGATCTACGTTCCCATCCTCACCTATGGTCATGAGCTTTGGGTCATGACCGAAAGGATAAGATCACGGGTACAAGCGGCCCAAATGAGTTTCCTCCGCCGTGTGGCGGGGCTCTCCCTTAGAGATAGGTTGAGAATGCTGCCATCCGGGAGGGACTCAAAATAAAGCCGCTGCTCCTTCACATCGAGAGGAGCCAGATGAGGTGGTTCGGGCATCTGGTCAGGATGCCACCCGAACGCCTCCCTAGGGAGGTGTTTAGGGCACGTCCAACCGGTAGGAGGCCACGGGGAAGATCCAGGACACGTTGGGAAGACTATGTCTTCCGGCTGGCCTGGGAACGCCTCGGGATCCCCCGGGAAGAGCTAGACGAAGTGGCTGGGGAGAGGGAAATCTGGGTTTCCCTGCTCAGGCTGTTGCCCCCGCGACCCGACCTCGGATAAGCGGAAGATGATGGATGGATGGATGGGTTACTATAGTGCCATCAAGGCTGTTTAAAGTGCCGGAGGTTGCCATAGCGCCATCATGGCTGTATAAAGTGCCTGAGGTTGCCATAGCGCCATCAAGCCTGTTTAAAGTGCCTGAGATTACTATAGTGCCATCAAGGCTGTTTAAAGTGCCTGAGGTTACTATAGTGCCATCAAGGCTGTTTAAAGTGCCGGAGGTTGCCATAGCGCCATCATGGCTGTATAAAGTGCCTGAGGTTGCCATAGCGCCATCAAGCCTGTTTAAAGTGCCTGAGGTTGCCATAGCGCCATCAAGGCTGTTTAAAGTGCCTGAGGTTAGTATAGTGCCATCAAGGCTGTACAAAGTGCCTGAGGTTGCCATAGTGCCATCAAGGCTGTACAATGTGTCTGAGGTTGCCATAGCGCCATCAAGGCTGTTTAAAGTGCCTGAGGTTACTATTGTGCCATCAAGGCTGTTTAAAGTGCCTGAAGTTGCCATAGCGCCATCAAGGCTGTACAAAGGGCCTGAGGTTGCCATAGCGCCATCATGGCTGTTTAAAGTGCCTGAGGTTACTATAGTGCCATCAACGCTGTTTAAAGTGCCTGAGGTTGCCATAGCGCCATCAAGGCTGTTTAAAGTGCCTGAGGTTAGTATAGTGACACCAAGGCTGTTTAAAGTGCCTGAGGTTGCCATAGCGCCATCAAGGCTGTTTAAAGAGACTGAGGTTGCCATAGCGCCATCAAGGCTGTACAAAGTGCCTGAGGTTGCCATAGTGCCATCAAGGCTGTTTAAAGTGCCTGAGGTTGCCATAGCGCCATCAAGGCTGTACAAAGTGCCTGAGGTTGACATAGTGCCATCAAGGCTGTACAAAGGGCCTGAGGTTGCCATAGTGCCATCATGGCTGTACAAAGGGCCTGAGGTTCCTATAGTGCCATCAAGGCTGTTTAAAGTGCCTGAGGTTGCCATAGCGCCATCAAGGCTGTTTAAAGTGCCTGAGGTTGCCATAGCGCCATCATGGCTGTATAAAGTGCCTGAGGTTACTATAGTGCCATCAAGGCTGTTTAAAGTGCCTGAGGTTACTTTAGTGCCATCAAGGCTGATTAAAGTGCCTGAGGATGCCATAGCGCCATCAAGCCTGTTTAAAGTGCCTGAGGTTGCCATAGTGCCATCAAGGCTGTACAAAGTGCCTGAGGTTGCCATAGCGCCATCAAGGCTGTACAAAGTGTCTGAGGTTGCCATAGTGCCATCAAGGCTGTACAAAGGGCCTGAGGTTGCCATAGTGCCATCAAGGCTGTACAAAGGGCCTGAGGTTGCCATAGTGCCATCAAGGCTGTTTAAAGTGCCTGAGGTTGCCATAGCGCCATCAAGGCTGTACAAAGTGCCTGAGGTTGCCATAGCGCCATCAAGGCTGTTTAAAGTGCCTGAGGTTACTATAGTGCCATCAAGGCTGTATAAGGTGCCTGAGGTTACTAAAGTGCCATCAAGGCTGTTTAAAGTGCCTGAGGTTACTATAGTGCCATCAAGGCTGTTTAAAGTGCCTGAGGTTACTATAGTGCCATCAAGGCTGTATAAAGTGCCTGAGGTTACTATAGTGCCATCAAGGCTGTTTAAACTGCCTGAGGTTGCCATAGCGCCATCAAGGCTGTACAAAGTGCCTCAGGTTGCCATAGTGCCATCAAGGCTGTACAAAGGGCCTGAGGTTGCCATAGTGCCATCAAGGCTGTACAAAGGGCCTGAGGTTGCCATAGTGCCATCAAGGCTGTTTAAAGTGCCTGAGGTTGCCGTAGCGCTATCAAGGCTGTACAAAGTGCCTGAGGTTGCCATAGCGCCATCAAGGCTGTTTAAAGTGCCTGAGGTTTCTATAGTGCCATCAAGGCTGTATAAAGTGCCTGCGGTTACTATAGTGCCATCAAGGCTGTTTAAAGTGCCTGAGGTTGCCATAGTGCTATCAAGGCTGTTTAAAGTGCCTGAGGTTGCCATAGCGCCATAATGGCTGTATAAAGTGCCTGAGGTTGCCATAGCGCCATCAAGGCTGTACAAAGTGCCTGAGGTTGCCATAGTGCCATCAAGGCTGTACAAAGGGCCTGAGGTTGCCATAGTGCCATCAAGGCTGTACAAAGGGCCTGAGGTTGTCATAGTGCCATCAAGGCTGTTTAAAGTGCCTGAGGTTGCCATAGCGCCATCAAGGCTGTACAAAGTGCCTGAGGTTGCCATAGCGCCATCAAGGCTGTTTAAAGTGCCTGAGGTTTCTATAGTGCCATCAAGGCTGTATAAAGTGCCTGAGGTTACTATAGTGCCATCAAGGCTGTTGAAAGTGCCTGAGGTTGCCATAGTGCCATCAAGGCTGTTTAAAGTGCCTGAGGTTGCCATAGCGCCATAATGGCTGTATAAAGTGCCTGAGGTTGCCATAGTGCCATCAAGGCTGTATAAAGTGCCTGAAGTTGCCATAGTGCCATCAAGGCTGTTTAAAGTGCCTGAGGTTGCCATAGTGCCATCAAGGCTGTTTAAAGTGCCTGAGGTTGCCATAGCGCCATCAAGGCTGTACAAAGTGTCTGAGGTTGCCATAGCGCCATCAAGGCTGTACAAAGTGCCTGAGGTTACTATAGTGCAATCAAGGCTGTACAAAGGCCCTGAGTGATTTTGCACCTCAGACACGGGTGGCCTGTTTCTCTTTGAAAGCGCTAATGTTTGTTAGCTTTGTGAGCGCTCACAAAGCCTGCGTCTGCTTGCTGTTTTCCTGTCTGCTGAGAGCGAAGACTTTGCCGCTCTTACTCTAGTTGTCCGCCAACTCTTTAAAATAGCCATACTGTATACCTATACTGTATATAAGTTAAGTTAGAACTAGCCAGTGCCAGGCTGGATGATCCCTGTACACATAGCAATTTTCGTAGAATAATACACAACTCACAAAATGTTTTTTCTGCTATGACTATGACTACGTCAGAGTTAGACATGCGTTCTACTGAGGTGGCAAATTATGATGCGTTCAGTTTATTGCAGCGCCAAGTAGACAATCTGAAAATTCCCGTCGTATCAATTCCTAGATATGGTCGTAATTATTTTAAGTACACTGCGCATAATAAACGCAACATTATTAATATTGCTACTACGGATAATTTTATCAACAACTCCTTAAAACAGCCCACTACCTATAATATGGTCTTTCTAAACATCAGATCTTTGTCTCCCAAAACGTATTTAGTTAATGAGGTCATTAGAGACAACAACCTTAACGTCATCGGTCTTAGCGAAATCTGGCTTAAACCAGACGACTTTTTTGCGATAAATGAGGCATCCCCTCCTAACTATACGAATGCGCATATTGCCCGTCCCCTTAAAAGGGGAGGGGAGGTCGCACTAATATACAACGAAAACTTTAACTCTAGTCCTAACTTAAATAATAACCATAAATCGTTTGAGGTGCTTTCTATGAAGTCTGCCACACCTCTGCCTCTGTGCCTGGCCGTTATCTACCGCCCCCCAGGGCCCTATTCGGACTTTATTAGTGAATTCTCAGAGTTTGTTGCTGATCTAGTGACGCACGCCGATAATATAATCATAATGTGGGACTTTAATATCCATATGAATACCCCATTGGACCCACCGTGCGTAGCGCTCCAGACTACAATTGAGAGCTGTGGTCTTACACAAATAATAAATGAACCGACGCATCGCAGCGGTAATACGATAGACCTAGTGCTTGTCAGAGGTATCACCGTTTCCAAAGTTATGATACTCCCGTATACTAAAGTAATGTCCGATCATTACCTTATAAAATTCGAAGTTCAGATTCATGTGCGGCAAGCTAATAATAATAATAACTGCTATAGCAGCCGCAACATTAATGCTGCCACAACGACGACTCTTGCTGACCTACTGCCCTCTGTAATGTCACCGTTCCCAAAGTATGTGGGCTCTATTGATAACCTCACTAACAACTTTAACAACGCCCTGCGCGAAACCATTGATAGTATAGCACCGCTGAAGTTAAAAAAGGCTCCAAAAAGGCGTACGCCATGGTTTACTGAAGAAACTAGAGCTCAGAAATTATTATGTAGAAAGCTGGAACGCAAATGGCGCACGACTAAACTTGAGGTGCACCATCAAGCATGGAGTGATAGTTTAATAACTTATGAACACATGCTTACCTTAGCTAAAACTAATTATTACTCAAATCTCATCCGCATTAATAAAAACGATCCAAAATTTTTGTTTAGTACAATAGCATCGCTAACCCAACAAGGGACTCCTTCCAGTAGCTCCACCCATTCGGCAGATGACTTTATGAAGTTCTTTAATAAGAAAATTGAACTTATTAGAAAGGAGATTAAAGACAATGCGTCCCAGCTACAGCTGGGTTATAGTAACACAGATACGACTGTATATACGGCGGATACTGCAAATATCCAAAATAGTTTCTCTCGTTTTGATGAAATAACATTAGAAGAATTGTTACAACGTGTAAATGGAATAAAATAAACAACATGTTTACTTGACCCACTTCCTGGGAAACTTATCAAGGAACTTTTTGTATTATTAGGTCCATCAGTGCTAAATATTATAAACTTATCACTTTCCTCGGGCACTGTTCCCCTAGCATTCAAAAAAGCGGTTATTCATCCTCTCCTTAAAAGACCTAACCTCGATCCTGACCTCATGGTAAACTACCGACCGGTGTCTCACCTTCCCTTTATTTCGAAAATCCTCGAAAAAATTGTTGCAGAGCAGCTAAATGAACACTTAGCGTTTAACAATCTATGTGAAACCTTTCAATCCGGTTTCAGGGCAAATCACTCGACTGGGACAGCCCTCGCAAAATTGACTAATGATCTATTGCTAACGATGGACTCTGATGCGTCATCTATGTTGCTGCTCCTCGATCTTAGAGCTGCTTTCGATACCGTCGATCATAATATTTTATTAGAGCGTATCAAAACACGAATTGGTATGTCAGACTCAGCCCTGTCTTGGTTTAACTCTTATCTTACTGATAGGAAGCAGTGCGTCTCCCATAACAGTGTGACCTCGGACTATGTTAAGGTAACGTGTGGAGTTCCCCAGGGTTCGGTCCTTGGCCCTGTACTCTTCAGCATCTACATGCTGCCGCTGGGTGACATCATAAGCAAATACGGTATTAGCTTTCACTGCTATGCTGATGACACCCAACTCTACATGCCCCTAAAGCTGACCAACACGCCGGATTGTAGTCAGTTGGAAGCGTGTCTTAATGAAATTAAACAATGGATGTCCGCTAACTTTTTGACACTTAACGCCAAAAAAACGGAAATGCTGATTATCGGTCCTGCTGGACACCGACCTCTATTTAATAATACAACTTTAACATTTGACAACCAAACAATAAAACAAGGTGACTCGGTAAAAAATCTGGGTATTATCTTCGACCCAACTCTCTCCTTTGAGTCACACATTAAAAGCGTTACTAAAACGGCCTTCTTTCATCTCCGTAATATCGCTAAAATTCGCTCTATTTTGTCCACTAAAGACGCCGAGATCATTATCCATGCGTTTGTTACATCTCGTCTCGACTACTGTAACGTATTATTTTCGGGTCTCCCCATGTCTAGCATTAAAAGATTACAGTTGGTACAAAATGCGGCTGCTAGACTTTTTACAAGAACAAGAAAGTTTGATCATATTACGCCTGTACTGGCTCACCTGCACTGGCTTCCTGTGCACTTAAGATGTGACTTTAAGGTTTTACTAATTACGTATAAAATACTACACGGTCTAGCTCCAGCCTATCTTGCCGATTGTATTGTACCATATGTCCCGGCAAGAAATCTGCGTTCAAAAGACTCCGGCTTATTAGTGATTCCTAGAGCCCAAAAAAAGTTTGCGGGCTATAGAGCGTTTTCCGTTCGGGCTCCAGTACTCTGGAATGCCCTCCCGGTAACAGTTCGAGATACTACCTCAGTAGAAGCATTTAATTCTCACCTTAAAACTCATCTGTATACTCTAGCCTTTAAATAGACCTCCTTTTTAGACCAGTTGATCTACCGCTTCTTTTCTTTCTCCTATGTCCCCCCCTCCCTTGTGGAGGGGGTCCTGTCCGATGACCATGGATGAAGTACTGGCTGTCCAGAGTCGAGACCCAGGATGGACCGCTCGTCGGGACCCAGGATGGACCGCTCGCCTGTATCGGTTGGGGACATCTCTACGCTGCTGATCCGCCTCCGCTTGAGATGGTTTCCTGTGGACGGGACTCTCGCTGCTGTCTTGGATCCGCTTGAACTGAACTCTCGCGGCTCTGTTGGAGCCACTATGGATTGATCTTTCACAGTATCATGTTAGACCCGCTCGACATCCATTGCTTTCGGTCCCCTCGAGGGGGGGTGGGGGGGTTGCCCACATCTGAGGTCCTCTCCAAGGTTTCTCATAGTCAGCATTGTCACTGGCGTCCCACTGGATGTGAATTCTCCCTGCCCACTGGGTGTGAGTTTTCGTTGCCCTTTTGTGGGTTCTTCCGAGGATGTTGTAGTCGTAATGATTTGTACAGTCCTTTGAGACATTTGTGATTTGGGGCTATATAAATAAACATTGATTGATTGATTGATAAAGGTATATACAGTATAGGTACTGTATGGGGCGGTATAGCTCAGTTGGTAGAGCGGCCGTGCCAGCAACTTGAGGGTTGCAGGTTCGATTCCCACATCCGCCATCCTAGTCCCTGCCGTTGTGTCCTTGGGCAAGACACTTTACCCACCTGCTCCCAGTGCCACCCACACTGGTTTAAATGTAAAAATTAGATGTTGGGTTTCACTATGTAAAGCGCTTTGAGTCACTAGAGAAAAAGCGCTATATAAATATAATTAACTTCACTTCACTTCACAAAAAAGGAACTGTGGGAGTGCAAAACTAACATGATCCGGCCCACGGATACATCGGTTGTAGCTTTCGGAACATCTGCCGACTCTCAGATGGATAGAGAGCTGCAAAACAGAAGCTGTTTTACCAGAATTTAAGCTCACTGTTTGTCACACTTTATGGTAGCACTGTTGCAGCGGCTAATCCAACTCACTATTGGACTATATTGATGTCAAATCTTGTGGACAAATAAACACATAAATGTTCTGATTTTGTAGACATCAGAGCAGGTGGAAGGGCATGAGTGGCAGGGGGGGGACCGACAGCATATACCGTATTTCCTTGAATTGCCGCCGGGGCACTAATTATTTTAAAACCTCTTCTCACTCCGTCATTTACCAAAGGCATGCGGTAAAGGCAAACATGCGCTAATTATTTTAAAACATCTTTTCACTCCGGTGCATACCAAAGGTATGCAGTAAATTTGGGCCTGCGCTTATAAATTTGAGTGTGATATAAGGATACCATCATGAAAAGAACATTTAATAAAAAAAATGTTATTATGGTCTTACCTTTACTTATAAATTAAGTCCATGAGCAGCTCCTTCTGATCAAAAGCATCGATAACTTGTTTATAGAAGTCTTCCTTATCTTTCTTCAGTTTTAAAAGTCTCTCTGTCTCGATGGAGATCTCCCTTTATTACCTCCTGCTTCGATTGAAAGTCCAGTTTAGAAAACGGTTTTATTTTAGATATGTAATCCTCCATGTTAAAAGTGCAAGCGAGAGGAAAAAATAAACACACGCTGCTCTCTCTAGCTGCTTGTTGTCACTTCTTCTGCAGCCGAGTAGTCGCAAAAAGGATCACTAGCGCCCTCTACCACCAGGAGGCGGGAGTCATTTAATGACTCGTATTTGACACACGCAGCTACGGTATATTAATAAAACATAGCTGCTTACTGTTCTTTTTAGCATATTCAATAGCTTGGACCTTAAATCCTACTTAATAGCGCTTAATCTTCTTCCCTTTATGCGATTTCAAATGATTGAAATCAGCCTCCTCCATTTTGAAAATGATGACAAGTGAAGTGTCACCCGTGACGTGACGAGTTTGACCCGGCGGAAATTCTAGGCATATGCTAATTATTTTGCGAAACGAGTTTGACCCGGCTGAAATTCTAGATATACACTAATAAAGATAATATTTTGCGAAACGAGTTTGACCCGGCAGTAATTCTAGCCAGGTGCATACTATATACCCGGCGGCAATTTAAGGCAATACGGTACTGAAAATGCCCATTTTAGTACGTCCACCCCACTGTGATGTCACACTGTATCAAGAGAATACAAAACAGTGTTCGGCAGCATCCAAAACTGCAACTACCAAAAATCCTTTATCCTTATGAATTTACAATGTTCAACATTGCAACGTTTATAAGTCAGAAAGTCCCCTTGATCCTGGGATGAGGATTTCCTACTGGAAGGTGAACTGGGTTGTGTTCCACTTGGAGAGACTCCACTGCAGCTGCAGTACAAAAGTGCAGCCTGGCTTCAAGCTGTTGGAAATAATCAACTGTTGTTGTTGTTGTTGTTGATTTTTCTGCTGGACTTGAAATGAAAGTCTCCCTGCAGCGCCTCATTTCCATTCAAATCAGCAAAGAAAATGCATGGAAGGGAAGAGAAGAGATCATATTGGATATTCTAATGCGTCACTCCCATGAAAAAGCCAAAGGACAAATAGCATTGTGGCTTCAGTGTTTCTCTCCATTGTAGTCTGCTGTGATCAAGCAAGACTATGGAACACTTGCTTGTTTGGAATGGTGACGACCATAAGGAACCTCCTCCACTATCTGCTTCGAACAAAAGAGACACACGTGACATCCAAATTGGAGGCATCATTTTTAGTCCACAACCCTGAAAAAACGTTGTCAGCACGAGAGGGGCTCTTTAACGCTCTTATTGAAGTAGATTATACTACAAACCCCGTTTCCATATGAGTTGGGAAATTATGTTGGATGTAAATATAAACGGAATACAATGAATTGCAAATCATTTTCAACCCATATTCAGTTGAATGCACTACAAAGACAATATATTTGCTGTTCGAACTCATAAACTTTCTTTTTTTTTCACAAATAATAATTAACTTAGAATTTCATGTCTGCAACACGTGCCAAAGTAGTTGGGAAAGGGCATGTTCACCACTGTGTTACGTCACCTTTTCTTTCAACAACACTCAATAAACATTTGGGAACTGAGAAAACTAATTGTTGAAGCTGTGCAAGTGGAATTCTTTCCCATTCTTGTTTTATGTAGAGCTTCAGTCGTTCAACAGTCCGGGGTCTCCGCTGTCGCATTTTACGCTTCATAATGCGCCACACATTTTCCATGGGAGACAGGTCTGGACTGCAGGTGGGCCAGGAAAGTACCCGCACTCTTTTACTACGAAGCCACACTGTTGTAACACATGGCTTGGCATTGTCTTGCTGAAATAAGCAGGGGCGTCCATGATAACGTTGCTTGGATAACAACATATGTTGCTCCAAAACCTGTATGGACCATTCAGCATTAATGGTGCCTTCACAGATGTGTAAGTTACCCATGACTTGGGCACTAATACACCCCCTTACCATCACAGATGCTGGTTTTTGAACTTAGCGCCTATAACAATCCGAATGGTTATTTTCCTCTTTGTTCTGGAGGACACCACGTCCTCTGTTTCCAAATATAATTTGAAATGTGGACTTGTCAGACCACAGAACACTTTTCCACTTTGCATCAGTTCATTTTAGATGAGGTCGGGCCCAGTGAAGCCGGCGACGTTTCAGGGTGTTGTTGGTAAATGGGTTTGGCTTTGCATAGCAGGGTTTTAACTTGCACTTACAGATGTAGCGATCAACTGTAGTTACTGACAGTGGTTTTGTGAAGTGTTCATGAGCCCATGTGGTGATATCCTTTACACACCGATGTCGGTTTTTTACGCAGTACCGCCTGAGGGATCAAAGGTCCGCAATATCATCGCATACGTGCATTAATTTCTCCAGATTCTCTGAACCTTTTGATGATTTTACAGACCGTACAGGTGGATGGTAAAATCCCTAAATTCCTTGCAATAGCTCGTTGAGAAATGGTGTTCTAAAACTGTTCGACAATTTGCTTACAAAGTGGTGACCCTCACCCCATCCTTGTTTGTGAATTACTTAGCATTTCATGGAAGCTGCTTTTATACCCAATCATGGCACCCACCTGTTCCCAATTAGCCTGCACACCTGTGGGATGTGCCAAATAAGTGTTTGATGAGGATTCCTCAACTTTATTAGTATTTAATGATTATTTGCAAAAATAAAAAATGTTTATCAGTTTGAACATCAAATATGTTGTCTTTGTAGCATATTCAACTGAATATGGGTCGAAAATGATTTGCACATCATTGTATTCCGTTTATATTTACATATAACACAATTTCCCAACTCATATGGAAACGGAGTTTGTATTATAACAAGCTTCACCCGCAGGAGTAATCTGAGGGAAACATCTCCATGGATGTCATCCGCACAAAGGAGAAAATATCAGACTATTTGTTCAACACCTGACTCAGGGCTTATTCTCTATTTCTTGGAAATCTTCCCCCGTCATCGACATCTTCATCTGCCTGACTTTCCATTTAAAATAGAGGCCACCCGCGGAAGCAAGGGCCTTGCTGGGAATTGAAAAAGAAAGAATTCTTATGAAGACATCAGCAAAGAACATAGATGGTCTTTGTTGTTAGCCGAGCACTTTGTGGTGGTTCTGCAGCACACCAGCGCTAAGTGGCAAGAATTCATTGTCAGAATATGAAATGATCCGAGCAGCGGATCATGTCATATTCTGGTTCTGGTTACGTTTTGAATTACATCTTGTTAGTGTTTGTCTTAGTTCCTGGTGGCACTTCCTGTCTGTTCCGTTTCCATAACTACACATTAGTGTCACCAGGTGTTATGTTTTTGACCCGCACCTGCCTCGTAATTATTCTCCTTATTTAAGCCTGCCTTTTCTGTTGATTCGACCTCGCAGTCTAGTTTGCTGTCCGATGCAACAGGTGACGTCGCTATCCCGGCTTGTAGTAAAGACTTTGTGTACTTTAGCATCAACGCTATTCCTTTGTTTGTTTATTTCCCTAGCTCACATGCTAGCATATTTAGTTCTTTCTAGCTCACATGCTAGTTCTGTTGGTTTTGGCTGAATTGCCTTTGTGCAAGTATTTTTGTTCTTCGTTTGTTTTGTAGGAGAAATAAATCTTAATTTCTTACCTTCACGCTTTGTACATTCCGCCTGCATCAACGAGAGAACGCAACCGGATAGCCACAATGCCAGCTAAAGTACACAAAGTCTTTACCACAAGCCGGGATAGCGATGTCACCTGTTGCATCGGAAAGCAAACTAGACTGTAAGGTCGAATCAACAGAAAAGGCAGGCTTAAATAAGGAGAATAATTACGAGGCAGGTGCGCGTCAAAAACATAACACCAGGTGAAACTAATGTGTACCTATGGAAACGGAACAAACAGGAAGTGCCACCAGGAACTAAGACGAACACTAACAAGATGTAATACAAAACGGAACCAAAACCAGAATATAACATGATCCGAGCAGCGGATCACGACAAATATGAAGGTCTGTGGGCTCCAACAGTTAGTTCAACATGTACTTAATCATCAAAACAACAACAACCCAGAGCGTGCAGAAGGACCTGGGCTAAATTATTCGTTACGTGAGAAACAATTATTCCTACTTGAAAAATAGAAGACTTTCTGTAACCTTCCAATTAGCCCACGTACAGTACGCAGAGAGCTTCATGGAATGGGTTTCCATGGCAGTGCAGCTGCATCTAAGCCATACATCACCAAGTCCAATGCAAAGTGTGGGATGCAGTGGTGAAAACCTCGTCACCATGGACCTTAGAGCAGTGGGGACGCCTTCTCTGGACTGATGAATCACACTTTTCCATGTGGCAATCTGATGGACCAGTCTGGGTTTGGAGGTTGCCAGGGGAACGCTACTTTTAGGACTGCATTGTGCCCAGGTTGAAATTTGGTGGAGGAATTATGGTGTGGTGGTGTTTTTCAGGAATTGGGCTTGGCTCCTTAGTTCCCGTGAAAGGAACTTTGAATGCTGCAGGATACCAAAACATTTTGGACTATTCCATGGGATGGCACTTCAACTTCTTTTGTGAGTAATGGCAGGTGCCCAAAAACTTTTGCCAATATATATATATATATATATATATATATATATATATATATATATATATATATATATATATATATATATATATATATATATATATATATATATATATATATATATATATATATATATATATATATATATATATATATATATATATATATATATATATATATATATATACCAGATGCTCCTCCGAGGGAATCTAAGTTGCTGGTCAATCCCAAGTTCTTTTGATGACACATAAGATGGTTTTAAATGATAACCCAGAACAGAATAGGTATTTTGCAATTTATTCCAAAGCTTTGGAGAGACCAACCTAAAAAAACAACCCATTCAATTTGCATCGCCTAGTTGATCTGAGAACACTACGGAAGTCTTGTCTTTTTCAATATGCCACTAGCCCCCACCTTTCACAGCGAATACACATATCTATTGTTTTCCTCAGCTGGAGACAGAGAGAGATATGAAAAAGGAGTATTGCTACTCCTGCATTCCAAGTTCAAGGTAGTCTACAGTGTACCATCGATCATGAGATAAAGAAAAGATTAAAAAAAAGTACAAGATGGAACACTAGCTATTTCAAATATGACTAAAGAAAAGAATCTTTTGATGACACATAAGATGGTTTTAAATGATAACCCAGAACAGAATAGGTATTTTGCAATTTATTCCAAAGCTTTGGAGAGACCAACCTAAAAAAACAACCCATTCAATTTGCATCGCCTAGTTGATCTGAGAACACTACGGAAGTCTTGTCTTTTTCAATATGCCACTAGCCCCCACCTTTCACAGCGAATACACATATCTATTGTTTTCCTCAGCTGGAGACAGAGAGAGATATGAAAAAGGAGTATTGCTACTCCTGCATTCCAAGTTCAAGGTAGTCTACAGTGTACCATCGATCATGAGATAAAGAAAAGATTAAAAAAAAGTACAAGATGGAACACTAGCTATTTCAAATATGACTAAAGAAAAGAATTAACTTTTAAATACGGATATATGTAGGTATCTATCTCCGTCATATATATATATATTACACATATATCATTTTAAATAATGTAGTTGACTAGTGTGTGGCTTCATGCTAAAAGTAATTATACTTGGTTTAAACGTCTGGCATATTTTCACAAATTACAAATATTTGAAAAGAAATGTAAAAAAAAAATAGCTTGAAGTGCCCAAAAATATTTTGCTTTTAAAAATTTGATACATGTAAAAATAGCACTTCCTGGCTCTTCAAACTACTTTGAATGTATTTATTTTCTAAACTGATATGCACATATCAAATGGGATTATTATGTTATTATTATGCGGGCTGCGACACTGCGGTGCTCTTGCTAAAGATGGAACATTTGGCGGAAATGCCGGACAGTTCTGCAGACTTCATGGCTGGCTCGCATCGTGGTCACTCCGTGATCACGTACGACCGCCAGACACTTCTGGATGTGGACATATCGGGCCGTTTTGGACTGATAGGCGCGGGCTTGTTCGACGTGCTAACTAGCATGGGAATACGTCGGCGGCTACATCCAGCGGCCTGTGAAGCAGCGGAGTATAGTAGCAGCGGGGCCGTCTACGGAGCAGACGCCAGCGGTGTGATCGGAAACACGGATGCCGAGCGGGGCTTAAAACAAAGCAGAAGGCTAATCCCCACAGAACACCACTTCCCTGCATCTTGCAGCCGCATTTAAATGGAAGATGCGAGACTACTGGTCTGGGTAAGGAGTCAGTTAAATTAGAACAAGTTTTTTCTGCTTTGAGTGTTTCAGAGTTGGACATGTGTTTTACTGAGGTGGCTAACTATGATGCGTGCAGTTTATCAAAGCAACAAACAAACAATCGGAAAATCCCCGTTACTGAGGAGGCTAACCATGATGCGTGCAGTTTATCAAAGCAACAATCAAACAATCGGAACATTCCCGTCGTATCAATTCCTAGATATGGTCGTAATTATACTAAATGCACTGGGCATAATAAACACAACATTATTAATATTGCTACTACGGATAATTTGATCAAAAATTCCCTAAAACAGCCCACTACCTATAATATAGGTTTTTTAAACATAAGATCATTGTCTCCCAAAACATTGTTAGTTAATGATATTATCAGAGACAACAATCTTAACGTCATCGGTCTCAGCGAAACCTGGCTTAAACCAAACGACTTTTTTGCGCTAAATGAGGCATGTCCTCCTAACTTTACACATGCGCATATTGCCCGTCCGCTTAAAAGGGGTGGGGGGGTCGCACTAATATACAACGAAAACTTTAACCTTAGTCCTAACATAAATAATAAATATAAATCGTTTGAGGTGCTTACTATGAGGTCTGTCACACCGCTGCCTCTACACCTGGCTGTTATCTACCGCCCCCCAGGGTCCTATTCGGACTTTATTAGTGAATTCTCAGAGTTCGTTGCTGATCTAGTGACACACGCCGATAATATAATCAACATGGGGGACTTTAATATCCATATGAATACCCCATCGGACCCACCGTGCGTAGCGCTCCAGACTATAATTGATAGCTGTGGTCTCACACAAATAATAAATGAACCCACGTATCACAACGGTAATACGATAGACCTAGTGCCTGTCAGGGGTATCACCGTTTCCAAAGTTACGATACTCCCGTATACTAAAGTATTGTCCGATCATTACCTTATAAAATTCGAGGTTCAGACGCATGTTCGTCAAACTAATAATAATAATAACTGCTATAGCAGCCGCAACATTAATACGGCCACAACGACAACTCTTGCTGACCTACTGCCCTCGGTAATGGCACCATTCCCCAAAAATGTGGGCTCTATTGATAACCTCACTAACAACTTTAACGACGCCCTGCGCGAAACCATTGATAACATAACACCGCTAAAGTTAAAAAAGGCTCCAAAAAAGCGCACCCCGTGGTTTACAGAAGAAACTAGAGCTCAGAAATTATTATGCAGAAAGCTGGAACGCAAATGGCGCACGACTAAACTTGAGGTGCACCATCAAGCATGGAGTGATGGTTTAATAACTTATAAACGCATGCTTACCTTAGCTAAAGCTAATTATTACTCAAATCTCATCCACCGTAATAAAAACGATCCTAAATTTTTGTTTAGTACGGTAACATCGCTAACCCAACAAGGGACTCCTTCCAGTAGCTCCACCCACTCAGCTGATGACTTTATGCAATTCTTTAGTAAGAAAATTGAAGTCATTAGAAAGGAGATTAAAGACAATGCGTCCCAGCTACAACGGGGTTCTATTAACACTGATACGATTGTATATACGGCGGATACTGCCCTCCAGAATAGTTTCTCTCGTTTTGAGGAAATAACATTAGAGGAATTGTTACAACGTGTAAATGGAATAAAACAAACAACATGTTTACTTGACCCTCTTCCTGGGAAACTGATCAAGGAGCTCTTTGTATTATTAGGTCCATCAGGGCTAAATATTATAAACGTATCACTTTCCTCGGGTACTGTTCCCCTAGCATTCAAAAAAGCGGTTATTCATCCTCTTCTTAAAAGACCTAACCTCGATCCTGACCTCATGGTAAACTACCGACCGGTGTCTCACCTTCCCTTTATTTCAAAAATCCTCGAAAAAATTGTTGCGGAGCAGTTAAATGAACACTTAGCGTCTAACAATCTATGTGAAACCTTTCAATCCGGTTTCAGGGCAAATCACTCGACGGAGACAGCCCTCGCAAAAATGACTAATGATCTATTGCTAACGATGGATTCTGATGCGTCATCTATGTTGCTGCTCCTCGATCTTAGCGCTGCTTTCGATACTGTCGATCATAATATTTTATTAGAACGTATCAAAACACGAATTGGTATGTCAGACTTAGCCCTGTCTTGGTTTAACTCGTATCTTACTGATAGGATGCAGTGTGTCTCCCATAACAATGTGACCTCGGACTACGTTAAGGTAACGTGTGGAGTTCCCCAGGGTTCGGTCCTTGGCCCTGCACTCTTCAGCATCTACATGCTGCCGCTAGGTGACATCATACGCAAATACGGTGTTAGCTTTCACTGTTATGCTGATGACACCCAACTCTACATGCCCCTAAAGCTGACCAACATGCCGGATTGTAGTCAGCTGGAGGCGTGTCTTAATGAAATTAAACAATGGATGTCCGCTAACTTTTTGCAACTCAACGCCAAAAAAACGGAAATGCTGATTATCGGTCCTGCTAGACACCGAACTCTATTTAATGATACAACTGTAACATTTGACAACCAAACAATTAAACAAGGCGACACGGTAAAGAATCTGGGTATTATCTTCGACCCAACTCTCTCCTTTGAGGCACACATTAAAAGCGTTACTAAAACGGCCTTCTTTCATCCCCGCAATATCGCTAAAATTCGCTCCATTCTGTCCACTAAAGACGCTGAGATCATTATCCATGCGTTTGTTACGTCTCGCCTCGATTACTGTAACGTATTATATTCGGGTCTCCCCATGTCTAGCATTAAAAGATTACAGTTGGTACAAAATGCGGCTGCTAGACTTTTGACAAGAACAAGAAAGTTTGATCACATTACGCCTGTACTGGCTCACCTGCACTGGCTTCCTGTGCACTTAAGATGTGACTTTAAGGTTTTACTACTTACGTATAAGATACTACACGGTCTAGCTCCATCCTATCTTGCCGATTGTATTGTACCATATGTCCCGGCAAGAAATCTGCGTTCAAAGGACTCCGGCTTATTAGTGATCCCCAAAGCCCAAAAAAAGTCTGCGGGCTGTAGAGCTTTTTCATTTCGGGCTCCAGTACTCTGGAATGCCCTCCCGGTAACAGTTCGAGATGCTACCTCAGTAGAAGCATTTAAGTCTCACCTTAAAACTCATTTGTATACTCTAGCCTTTAAATAGACTCCCTTTTTAGACCAGTTGATCTGCCGTTTCTTTTCTTTTTCTTCTATGTCCCACTCTCCTTTGTGGAGGGAGTCCGGTCCGATCCGGTGGCCATGTACTGCTCGCCTGTGTATCGGCTGGGGACATCTCTGCGCTGCTGATCAGCCTCCGCTTGGGATGGTTTCCTTCTGGCTCCGCTGTGAACGGGACTCTCGCTGCTGTGTTGGATCCGCTTTGGACTGGACTCTCGCGACTGTGTTGGATCCATTATGGATTGATCTTTCACAGTATCATGTTCTCATAGTCATCATTGTCACCGACGTCCCACTGGGTCACTATTGTCACCGATGTCCCACTGGGTGTGAGTTTTCCTTGCCCTTATGTGGGCCTACCGAGGATGTCGTAGTGGTTTGTGCAGCCCTTTGAGACACTAGTGATTTAGGGCTATATAAGTAAACATTGATTGATTGATTGATTTAGGAGCGATGGAGACCATGTAAGAAAGGGATTTAGGAGCGATGGAGCCCACATAAGAAAGGGATTTAAGAACGATGGAGCCCACGTAAGAAAGGCATTTAAGAGCGATGGAGCCCACGTAAGAAAGGGATTTAAGAGCGATGGAGCCCAAGTAAGAAAGGGATTTAAGAGCAATGGAGCCCAAGTAAGAAAGGTATTTAAGAGCGATGGAGCCCACGTAAGAAAGGGATTTAAGAGCAATGGAGCCCATGTAAGAAAGACATTTAGGAGCGATGGAGCCCACATAAGAAAGGGATTTAGGAAAGATGTAGCCCACATAAGAAAGGGATTTAGGAAAGATGGAGACCACATAAGAAAGGGATTTAGGAGCGATGGAGACCATGTAAGAAAGGGATTAAGAAGCGATGGAGCCCACATAAGAAAGGGATTTAAGAACGATGGAGCCCACGTAAGAAAGGGATTTAAGAGTGATGGAGCCCACGTAACAAAAGGGATTTCCTGCTCCTGGCAACACAGCAAGTGGCGACTTTACAGACACCAAAAAACCCAAAAGTTCCATCTGTGGGCCAGCAGCACTTCTTTGTAATCCTGATCCAAAAGAAGCTTTGCTTCAGAGGAAGAACAAGTGTGAGCGCTTCAAATAGAGGTCAAAGGTTAGAGTGGTTCTTTAAGCCCTGATAGGCGGAGTTTCCATTAAAGCTTTTTTTTTTACACCCTGACATGCTCCTTCTCTCCAGTGAAGAAAAGAAGGCAATTTGTGTCGCAGCCAAAGTGACACCTCTGGCTCTTGAATCATCAGCCAGCATGTGACATCAGCACTTGACCCTCGCCCACACCCTCAGGGCATGCTGGGAAGGTCAGTGCTTTCGAGAAGAATTTGTCTCTGCTTTTATCAACCCTCCACTGGGCCGAGGCACACTCCTCTTTTTCCACTCCTTCCGGCCTGACTGAATTTGAAGGAGCTCTTCAGGCTGATCGTCAGGCTGTTCCTTCAATAAGTATGGAACTGTCGATGAAAGATGCCCGCCACCATCATATGGCTGTTCCCTCAATAAGTATGAAACTGTCGATGAAAGATGCCCGCCACCATCATATGGCTGTTCCCTCAATAAGTATAGAACTGTTGATGAAAGATGCCCGCCACCATCAAATGGCTGTTCCCTCAATAAGTATGAAACTGTCGATGAAAGATGCCCGCCACCATCATATGGCTGTTCCCTCAATAAGTATAGAACTGTTGATGAAAGATGCCCGCCACCATCACATGGTTGTTCCCTCAATAAGTATGGAACTGTCGATGAAAGATGCCCGCCACCATCATATGGCTGTTCCCTCAATAAGTATGGAACTGCTAAGGAAAGATGCCCGCCACCATCATATGGCTGTTCCCTCAATAAGTATGGAACTGTCGATGAAAGATGCCCGCCACCATCATATGGCTGTTCCCTCAATAAGTATGAAACTGTCGATGAAAGATGCCCGCCACCATCACATGGCTGTTCCCTCAATAAGTATGGAACTGCTGAGGAAAGATGCCCGCCACCATCATATGGCTGTTCCCTCAATAAGTATGGAACTGTCGATGAAAGATGCCCGCCACTATCACATGGCTGTTCCCTCAATAAGTATGGAACTGTCGATGAAAGATGCCCGCCACCATCACATGGCTGTTCCCTCAATAAGTATGGAACTGCTGAGGAAAGATGCCCACCACCATCATATGGCTGTTCCCTCAATAAGTATGGAACTGTCGATGAAAGATGCCCGCCACCATCATATGGCTGTTCCCTCAATAAGTATGGAACTGTCGATGAAAGATGCCCGCCACCATCACATGGCTGTTCCCTCAGTAAGTATGGAACTGCTGAGGAAAGATGCCCACCACCATCATATGGCTGTTCCCTCAATAAGTATGGAACTGTCGATGAAAGATGCCCGCCACTATCATATGGCTGTTCCCTCAATAAGTATGGAACTGTCGATGAAATATGCCCGCCACCATCACATGGCTGTTCCCTCAGTAAGTATGGAACTGCTGAGGAAAGATGCCCGCCACCATCATATGGCTGTTCCCTCAATAAGTATGGAACTGTCGATGAAAGATGCCCGCGACCATCACATGGTTGTTCCCTCAATAAGTATGGAACTGTCGATGAAAGATGCCCGCCACCATCATATAGCTGTTCCCTCAATAAGTATGGAACTGCTAAGGAAAGATGCCCGCCACCATCATATGGCTGTTCCCTCGATAAGTATGGAACTGTCGATGAAAGATGCCCGCCACCATCACATGGCTGTTCCCTCAATATATGAACATCCTTGCAGCCGGCATACTAATGACATCGTACAGTAAGTGATGTTTAATTAAGCTGACTGGGTTTCAAGAAGTCTGCAGTGAGTAATAATCAGGGAGGAGGTCGGGAAGAAAAATGTGAAGATCGTGGTGCATTTTTGAAATGAATGCACCGCAGAATGCTTGAAGTTTTCTGAGTATGAAAATAATATCTTTTGGTCTGGACCCCTTCTGGACTGCGCAACAAGGGGTGGCACGTTTGTGACTTCTATGCTGCTTTTTTGGGGACTTTTTTCATCTGTCTCGGGGGCCATAGCCATGTTTGCACCGGAGACCATCTGAGACATCGGCATGGAGAGACCAAAGAAGATGTCAGGATAGACAAGCACCTCGAGGCCCTGGCCGGATGAGTTTGTAGACACTTCTGCCTTCCTGGGCGTAAATTCGCGGACTGGACACTGGCTGAGAGTTAGTGGGCAGCCTAGCACTGAGTTGGGGCGGCATAGCTCAGTTGGTAGAGTGGCCGTGCCAGCAACTTGAGGGTTGCAGGTTCGATTCCCGCTTCCGCCATCCTAGTTAATGCTGTTGTGTCCTTGGGCAAGACACTTTACCCACCTGCTCCCAGTGCCACCCACACTGGTTTAAATGTAACTTATATATTGGGTTTCACTATGTAAAGCGCTTTGAGTCACTAGAGAAAAGCACTATATAAATATAATTCACTTCACTTTGTTGGGTCTGTTCCTGTTTTTGGCCGTGCGGGCCCCTATCCCAGCAGATGATGCAGAGGCCACGTATGTGTATGAGGGGGTCAAAGCTATTTCTTTCTTTGTCTCCGTAGGATGCAATCGTATGTGCACAATAACATCATCTATTGCTCATTTGTTGTTGTTTGACTTTTGTAGCTGTATGTAGAAACGTCGCAGCTGGTCACATCTGCTCTACTACGTCATTTCCCCATGGTGGGGCAAATAAAGTAAATCCTTTGTGTTGACGGAGATAGATATCTACATATATCCATATTCAAGAGTTATTTATTTTCTCCATAGTCATATTTGAAAACAGCTAGTGTTTTTCCACTCTTCCTCTTTATGGCTAAGTAACCTGCATGTGTTAACCTTGAAGCTGACTAGCAGAAGAAAAGATATGAGGATTCACTCTGAAGGGGGGTTTGGGGGGCTAGTGGCATATTGAAAAAGACAGGACTTCCGTAGTGTTGTCAGAACAACTTAGGCGATGTGAATTGAATGTGTTGGTTTTTAGGTTGGTCTCCCCAAAGCTTTGGAATAAATTGCAAAATACCTATTCTGTTCTGGGTGTTTTTCTAAAATCAGTTTATGTGTCATCAAAAGAACTTGGGATTGACCAGCAACTTAAATTCCCTCGGACGAACATCTGGTTTGAACGCAACAGTGTATTTATTATATTGCATTTGTCTTACTGCCAAATACTTGTCATACAAACAATATCTGGAAGCAGCTCTATTCTAACAAACGGTTGTTTTCCCGCCACAATTAAAGTTCTCTCCCTCTCTCTCTCTCTCTCTCTCTCTCTCTCGCTCGCTCGTTCCGTGACGTCTCTCCATCAGCTTGACATTTCCCCGAGTGGGAGGCAATAATAACGTTTATACAAGAGTTGCAGATAATGAGTACTTCAAAGTTGGATGGAGGATGGGAGAAGAGGAAATCCAGATTAAATGGGAGCTTGTTATTTAGTTTATTGAGTTAGCTGTGACAGGTTGGTGCACTAAGAGTGTTCAGTCCTCTGTTTGGATCCCATTAAGTGGGAATTGACATTGCTGCTTTTCATGTGGTATATGATTGGCCTGACGCTGGCATCCTCAGCTATGTCACGGTCAAGTGAATAGAGGGAGCGACTTACAGTTGCAAAAAATAGCGCTTTTACAACCTGACATCCTCATATTTCTCCAGGTGAAATGAACAGTCGGCTCGTGCATCGAAATGTGCTTTCAGGGCTGTGCTGCCTATTTGGATTTCTCTTGTGTAAGCAAGGAGTTGCAATTGCTGAGAGAATACTTGATGCTTTTGCTCTTTTGTTGAGATCCACTGAGAGGGGATCCATCACCATGACAACAATCTTCTGACTATAATGTAAATGCTGCAATTTTACTGTTATTGTACAGCCTACATGTGCATGCTGTAATTGGGGACCGAATGTCCCTTTGGGACAGAGGACCCTATTGTATTTCTAAGGTTTTATTATTATTATTCTGCTGCCTCTTTGAGCTGTAATTTGACCCCTTTAACATGCTTTAAAACTTACCATATTTGACACACAACACACATCAGGACTGGCAAAAATTGCCATCCAATAAAAAAACCAAACCCCAAAACTCAAAATTGCGCTCTAGCGCCTCCTAGGAAAAAACACAGACAAAGCTGCTTGTAACTTCCGTTAGGAATTTCATAGAGACATGAAACAAAATCCTGTGTGTACTATATTTTATACACTCACGTCCTTCAGCGTCTTGGAGCTGTAATTTGACGCCCTTAAAATGCTTAAAAACTCTCCAAACTGGACACACACATCAGGACTGGTGAAAATTGCGATTTAGTAAAAAAAAAAAAAAAAAAAAAAAAAAAACTCAAAATTGTGCTCTAGCACCCCCTAGGAATAAAACACTGACAAAACTGCTCTTGGGAAGAAAACACAGACAAAACTGCTAGTAACTTCCGGTAGGAATGTCGTGGAGACATGAAACAAAAACCTCTATGGAGGTCTCACTTAGACCTACATTTCATTCATTAACATCCTTCAGCAAAATTCAACAGGAAGTTGGGAATTACCCCTTCAAAACAAAAGTTTTGTAAAAACCTGTCACCTTTTTTCAAACATTATCTCCATATATAACATTCCACATATATTCCATATATATTCCATATAACTTTCACATATATTCCTTATAACTTTCCACATATATTCCAGATAATTTTCCGTATATATTCCAGATAACTTTTCGTATATATCCCATACAACTTTCCACATATAGTCCATATAACTTTCCACATATATTCCAGATAACTTTTCGTATATATTCCATACAACTTTCCACATATAGTCCATATAACTTTCCACATATAGTCCAGATAACTTTCTGTATATATTTCATATAACTGTTCATATATATTACATATAACTTTCCACATATATTCCAAATAACTTTCTACATATATTCCAGATAACTTTCCGTATATATTCCATATAACTTTTCATATATATTCCATATAACTTTCCACATATATTCCATATAACTTTCTACATATATTCCAGATAACTTTCCGTATATATTCCATATAACTTTTCATATATATTCTATACAACTTTTCATATATATTCCATATAACTTTTCACATATATTCCATATAACTTTCCACGTATATTCAAGTCCCAAATAATGCTCACAGTCATAATCATAAAAGCTGACAAGTTCTGCCCTCAGGTCAGCTTGTAGGACAGACACATGACACTCAGGAGAAGACTTTTGTGTGGATGAAGAAAGGGAATGTCCTAAGTGTCGTGGATGAAGAAAGGGAATGTTCTAAGTGTCATGGATGAAGAAAGGGAATGTCCTAAGTGTCACGGATGAAGAAAGGGAATCTCCTAAGTGTCGTGGATGAAGAAAGGGAATGTCCTAAGTGTCATGGATGAAGAAAGGGAATGTCCTAAGTGTCATGGATGAAGAAAGGGAATGTCCTAAGTGTCATGGATGAAGAAAGGGAATGTCCTAAGTGTCACGGATGAAGAAAGGGAATGTCCTAAGTGTTGTGGATGAAAAAAGGGAATGTCCTAAGTGTCATGGATGAAGAAAAGGAATGTCCTAAGTGTTGTGGATGAAAAAAGGGAATGTCCTAAGTGTCATGGATGAAGAAAGGGAATGTCCTAAGTGTCACGGATGAAGAAAGGGAATCTCCTAAGTGTCGTGGATGAAGAAAGGGAATGTCCTAAGTGTAATGGATGAAGAAAGGGAATGTCCTAAGTGTCACGGATGAAGAAAGGGAATGTCCTAAGTGTCATGGATGAATAAAGGGAATGTCCTAAGTGTCATGGATGAAGAAAGGGAATGTCCTAAGTGTCACGGATGAAGAAAGGGAATGTCCTAAGTGTCGTGGATGAAGAAAGGGAATGTCCTAAGTGTTGTGGATGAAAAAAGGGAATGTCCTAAGTGTCATGGATGAAGAAAGGGAATGTCCTAAGTGTTGTGGATGAAAAAAGGGAATGTCCTAAGTGTCGTGGATGAAGAAAGGGAATGTCCTGTCATGTGCCACCAAGCAAGTTCCAGCTCCCGCCAGCGATGTTTCTTCTCTTGCTGCCGTCTCCCTTCCAACTTACCACCACCATCACTTCAACAAAGTCATGCATAAAAGTCTTCCAAAGATACCAACCTTGTCCAGCATGAAGAAACAGGAACCCTCCTCTTGATCGCTTCCAAACACCCTGTTGCTCCTCTTCTCCTTCTCTCCGAGGTTCTTCTCACATGCACAGCCTCAGCATCTTCCTCCCAGGTTGGCAAGATGCGGAAGATGTGCTCATGAGGAAAAGGTGGAGAAGAAACAAACGAGAGACTCTAATGGCCCCGAGTCCTCCTTCGCCGTGTCTGAGTCCTCCTCCGCCGTGTCTGAGTCCTCCTCCGCGGTGTCTCCCCATCTGTCAGAGCGTGATGACGCCGAGTCTGTAAGAGCGAGCGAGATGAAAGATACCAGAGAGAGAAGGGGGGACAGAGAGAGTGAGAGAGAGAGAGAGAGAGAGAGAGAGAGAGAGAGAGAGAGAGAGCGGCGGAAGAGGAGTGAGAGAGAAAGAGAGAGAGGAGAGAGAGAGAGGGAGAGGGATATCCTCTGTAGTGAAGAAGCTCTTCTTTCGCTCACTGTCATGCATTCCTTCTGCAAAGAAGCCATTTGTTTTTACTCTCCCCTCCAGGGGCCACGCTTGTGTTTACTCTCCCTTCCAGGGGCCATGCTTGTGTTTACTCTCCCCTCCAGGGGCCACGCTTGTGTTTACTCTCCCTTCCAGGGGCCATGCTTGTGTTTACTCTCCCCTCCAGGGGCCACGCTTGTGTTTACTCTCCCTTCCAGGGGCCATGCTTGTGTTTACTCTCCCCTCCAGGGGCCACGCTTGTGTTTATTCTCCCTTCCAGGAGCCACGCTTGTGTTTACTCTCCCCTCCAGAGGCCACACTTCTGTTTACTCTCCCCTCCAGGGGCCACACTTGTGTCTACTCTCCCCCCGCCAGGGGCCAGGCTTGTGTTTACTCCCCCCTCCAGGGGCCAGGCTTGTGTTTACTCTCCCCTCCAGGGGCCCCACTTGTGTTTACTCCCCCTTCCAGGGGCCACGCTTGTGTTTACTCTCCCCTCCAGGGGTCACGCTTGTTTTCACTCTCCCCTCAATGGGCCTTACTTGTGTTTACTCTCCCCTCCAGGGTGCACGCTTGTGTTTACTCTTCCCTCCAGGGGCCACGCTTGTGTTTACTCTCCCCTCCAGGGGCCACACTTGTGTTTACTCTCCCCTACAGGAGCCACACTTGTGTTTACTTTCCCCTCCAGGGGCTACACTTGTGTTTACTCTCCCCTCCAGGGGCCCCGCTTGTGTGTACTCTCCCCTCCAGGGGCCCCACTTGTGTTTACTCCCCCCTCCAGGGGCAACGCTTGTGTTTACTCTCCCCTCCAGGGGTCACGCTTGTTTTTACTCTCCCCTCCAGGGGTCACGCTTGTTTTTACTCTCCCCTCAATGGGCCTTACTTGTGTTTACTCTCCCCTCCAGGGGCCACGCTTGTGTTTACTCTCCCCTCCAGGGGTCACGCTTGTTTTTACTCTCCCCTCAATGGGCCTTACTTGTGTTTACTCTCCCCTCCAGGGTGCACGCTTGTGTTTACTCTCCCCTCCAGGGGCCACGCTTGTGTTTACTCTCCCCCCCAGGCGCCAGGCTTGTGTTTACTCTCCCCACCAGGGGCCACACTTGTGTTTACTCTCCCCTCCAGGGGCCACGCTTGTGTTTACTCTCCCCTCCAGGCGCCAGGCTTGTGTTTACTCTCCCCACCAGGGGCCACACTTGTGTTTACTCTCCCCTCCAGAGGCCACACTTCTGTTTACTCTCCCCTCCAGGGGCCACACTTGTGTTTACTCTCCCCTCCAGGAGCCACACTTGTGTTTACTCTCCCCTCCAGGGGCCACACTTGTGTTTACTCTCCCCTCCAGGGGCCACGCTTGTGTTTACTCTCCCTTCCAGGGGCCATGCTTGTGTTTACTCTCCCCTCCAGGGGCCACGCTTGTGTTTACTCTCCCTTCCAGGGGCCATGCTTGTGTTTACTCTCCCCTCCAGGGGCCACGCTTGTGTTTATTCTCCCTTCCAGGAGCCACGCTTGTGTTTACTCTCCCCTCCAGAGGCCACACTTCTGTTTACTCTCCCCTCCAGGGGCCACACTTGTGTCTACTCTCCCCCCGCCAGGGGCCAGGCTTGTGTTTACTCCCCCCTCCAGGGGCCAGGCTTGTGTTTACTCTCCCCTCCAGGGGCCCCACTTGTGTTTACTCCCCCTTCCAGGGGCCACGCTTGTGTTTACTCTCCCCTCCAGGGGTCACGCTTGTTTTCACTCTCCCCTCAATGGGCCTTACTTGTGTTTACTCTCCCCTCCAGGGTGCACGCTTGTGTTTACTCTTCCCTCCAGGGGCCACGCTTGTGTTTACTCTCCCCTCCAGGGGCCACACTTGTGTTTACTCTCCCCTACAGGAGTCACACTTGTGTTTACTTTCCCCTCCAGGGGCTACACTTGTGTTTACTCTCCCCTCCAGGGGCCCCGCTTGTGTGTACTCTCCCCTCCAGGGGCCCCACTTGTGTTTACTCCCCCCTCCAGGGGCAACGCTTGTGTTTACTCTCCCCTCCAGGGGTCACGCTTGTTTTTACTCTCCCCTCCAGGGGTCACGCTTGTTTTTACTCTCCCCTCAATGGGCCTTACTTGTGTTTACTCTCCCCTCCAGGGGCCACGCTTGTGTTTACTCTCCCCTCCAGGGGTCACGCTTGTTTTTACTCTCCCCTCAATGGGCCTTACTTGTGTTTACTCTCCCCTCCAGGGTGCACGCTTGTGTTTACTCTCCCCTCCAGGGGCCACGCTTGTGTTTACTCTCCCCCCCAGGCGCCAGGCTTGTGTTTACTCTCCCCACCAGGGGCCACACTTGTGTTTACTCTCCCCTCCAGGGGCCACGCTTGTGTTTACTCTCCCCTCCAGGCGCCAGGCTTGTGTTTACTCTCCCCACCAGGGGCCACACTTGTGTTTACTCTCCCCTCCAGGGGCCACACTTGTGTTTACTCTCCGCTCCAGGGGCCACACTTGTGTTTACTCTCCCCTCCAGGAGCCACACTTGTGTTTACTCTCCCCTCCAGGGGCCACACTTGTGTTTACTCTCCCCTCCAGGGGCCACGCTTGTGTTTACTCTCCCTTCCAGGGGCCATGCTTGTGTTTACTCTCCCCTCCAGGGGCCACGCTTGTGTTTACTCTCCCTTCCAGGGGCCATGCTTGTGTTTACTCTCCCCTCCAGGGGCCACGCTTGTGTTTATTCTCCCTTCCAGGAGCCACGCTTGTGTTTACTCTCCCCTCCAGAGGCCACACTTCTGTTTACTCTCCCCTCCAGGGGCCACACTTGTGTCTACTCTCCCCCCGCCAGGGGCCAGGCTTGTGTTTACTCCCCCCTCCAGGGGCCAGGCTTGTGTTTACTCTCCCCTCCAGGGGCCACGCTTGTGTTTACTCTCCCTTCCAGGAGCCACGCTTGTGTTTACTCTCCCCTCCAGAGGCCACACTTCTGTTTACTCTCCCCTCCAGGGGCCACACTTGTGTCTACTCTCCCCCCGCCAGGGGCCAGGCTTGTGTTTACTCCCCCCTCCAGGGGCCAGGCTTGTGTTTACTCTCCCCTCCAGGGGCCCCACTTGTGTTTACTCCCCCCTCCAGGGGCCACGCTTGTGTTTACTCTCCCCTCCAGGGGTCACGCTTGTTTTCACTCTCCCCTCAATGGGCCTTACTTGTGTTTACTCTCCCCTCCAGGGTGCACGCTTGTGTTTACTCTTCCCTCCAGGGGCCACGCTTGTGTTTACTCTCCCTTCCAGGGGCCACACTTGTGTTTACTCTCCCCTCCAGGGGCCACACTTGTGTTTACTTTCCCCTCCAGGGGCTACACTTGTGTTTACTCTTCCCTCCAGGGGCCACGCTTGTGTTTACTCTCCCTTCCAGGGGCCACACTTGTGTTTACTCTCCCCTCCAGGAGCCACACTTGTGTTTACTTTCCCCTCCAGGGGCTACACTTGTGTTTACTCTCCCCTCCAGGGGCCCCGCTTGTGTGTACTCTCCCCTCCAGGGGCCCCACTTGTGTTTACTCTCCCCTCCAGGGGCCCCACTTGTGTTTACTCCCCCCTCCAGGGGCCACGCTTGTGTTTACTCTCCCCTCCAGGGGTCACGCTTGTTTTTACTCTCCCCTCAATGGGCCTTACTTGTGTTTACTCTCCCCTCCAGGGTGCACGCTTGTGTTTACTCTCCCCTCCAGGGGCCACGCTTGTGTTTACTCTCCCCCCCAGGCGCCAGGCTTGTGTTTACTCTTCCCACCAGGGGCCACACTTGTGTTTACTCTCCCCTCCAGGGGCCACGCTTGTGTTTACTCTCCCCTCCAGGCGCCAGGCTTGTGTTTACTCTCCCCACCAGGGGCCACACTTGTGTTTACTCTCCCCTCCAGGGGCCACACTTGTGTTTACTCTCCCCTCCAGGAGCCACACTTGTGTTTACTTTCCCCTCCAGGGGCTACACTTGTGTTTACTCTCCCCTCCAGGGGCCCCGCTTGTGTATACTCTCCCCTCCAGGGGCCCCACTTGTGTTTACTCCCCCCTCCAGGGGCAACGCTTGTGTTTACTCTCCCCTCCAGGGGTCACGCTTGTTTTTACTCCCCCCTCCAGGGGCCAGACTTGTGTTTACTCTCACCTCCAGGGGCCCCACTTGTGTTTACTCCCCCCTCCAGGGGCCACGCTTGTGTTTACTCTCCCCTCCAGGGGTCACGCTTGTTTTTACTCTCCCCTCAATGGGCCTTACTTGTGTTTACTCTCCCCTCCAGGGTGCACGCTTGTGTTTACTCTCCCCTCCAGGGGCCACGCTTGTGTTTACTCTCCCCCCCAGGCGCCAGGCTTGTGTTTACTCTCCCCACCAGGGGCCACACTTGTGTTTACTCTCCCCTCCAGGGGCCACACTTGTGTTTACTCTCCCCTCCAGGGGCCACACTTGTGTTTACACTCCCCTCCAGGAGCCCCACTTGTGTTTACTTTCCCCTCCAGGGGCTACACTTGTGTTTACTCTCCCCTCCAGGGGCCCCGCTTGTGTGTACTCTCCCCTCCAGGGGCTACACTTGTGTTTACTCTCCCCTCCAGGGGCCCCGCTTGTGTGTACTCTCCCCTCCAGGGGCTACACTTGTGTTTACTCTCCCCTCCAGGGGCCCCGCTTGTGTGTACTCTCCCCTCCAGGGGCCACGCTTGTGTTAACTCTCCCCTCCAGGGGCCACGCTTGTGTTTACTCTCCCCTCCAGGGGCCACGCTTGTGTTTACTCTCCCCTCCAGGGGCCACACTTGTGCTTACTCTCCCCTCCAGGGGCCACACTTGTGTTTGCTCTCCCCTCCAGAGGCCACGCTTGTGTTTACTCTCCCCTCCAGGGGCCATGCTTGTGTTTACTCTCCCCTCCAGGGGCCCCGCTTGTGTTTACCCTCCCCTCCAGGGGCCACGCTTGTGTTTACTCTGTCCTCCAGGGGCCACAGGCTTCCTATTAAATCTGTGCTCAACTTCCCTTTTTGCAGTCAAATCCCTGCACGCATCAAACTCACTCCGCCTTCAAATGTTTCCACTGTAAGAATGAAACATTGTAATATGCACACACACACACACACACTTAATGTTTCCACTGTAAAAGTGAAACTGTCAGAGTGAGTTTGTGACGAAAATGCAGAGAAGGGAAATATGATTTAATTAAAATATTAGAACAAGAACAAACAAAAAAGGGTACTAACAAAAAGCGCGCACGAGGCAGACAACAAACTAAAAGAGCTAGCATGGGAGCTAGCACGAAACAGAAGTCGTTACTTGTAGTATGAAAACAAAACGGAAGCAGGGAACAAAAGACAGTAAGCGACAGGTAGCAACGACAGGAGCGACAATAATCCAGCACAGACTGGATGGGAAGACAGGTCTAAATAGGAGCGGGCTGATTGACACCAGGTGTGGTTTGGTGCCAATCAGCCACACCTGAGGGAAAACAGCGCCCAGGGAGAAACACAGGAAACAGACAAAATAAGAGCGCTGACAGGAATTACTTTACACACAGTGTTAAAAACTAAAACACAAACAAACTGTCAGGGGCAAGCCTGACAGAAACATTCTAATATGCTGACTGAGTGTTGACAGGTGACAGAAGTTGTTGTTGTTTTTTTGTACATGTACTTACCTAAGCAGCTAGTGAGAGGACGGCCTGTTAATTAGAAGCAAATTTAAAAACTCCAAAGACTGCCAGGCTGCAGCAAATAAAGCTTTAAGCGTGACCACTGAGTGCAGAGACAGGAGGCGACATGCAGGGAGCAAGATCATTTATCATAAGGCTGCACCATTTAAAGAAAAAGCCTAATTGAAATTTTTTTTCTCCAAAATTTAAATTTGATTGTTATTTGTTATCCATAATAATGCATACACACTGTGAAAATAAAGAGTGAAGGAAGACATGCTGAGTCTGGATTATCCACAACACCTTTGAGGTGTTCCAAAAACAGCTTTCGTCACGATCTGTGTTCTGGATCAGGTTTTTTTGTTATTTTCTTTTAGTTTAAAGGCCTACTGAAATAAGATGTTCTTATTCAAACGGGGATAGCAGGTCCCTTCTATGTGTCATACTTTATCATTTCGCCATATTGCCATATTTTTGCTGAAAGGATTTAGTAGAGAACATCGACGATAAAGTTCGCAACTTTTGGTCGCTAATAAAAAAAGCCTTGCCTGTACAGGAAGTAGCAGACGATGTGCGTGTGACGTCACCGGTTGTGGAGCTCCTTACATCTGAACATTGTTTACAATCATGGCCACCAGCAGCGAGAGCGATTCGGACCGAGAAAGCGACGATTCCCCCATTAATTTAAGCGAGGATTAAATACTTGTGGGTGAGGAAAGTGAGAGTGAAGGACTACAAAGAAAAAAAAAGACTATACAGTGGGAGCGATTCATATGTTATTAGACAAATTTACTAGGATCATTCTGGAAAATTCCTTATCTGCTTATTGTTGTCTATATCTTTAGTCTGTTTTTGAGTCCTTTTTGGTGTTTTGATTATTTTTGGACTCTTCCGATCCCTTAGTTTGTGTGTGCACTTCCTGTTTTGGTTACCATGGTTATTTGATTTTTTTCACCTGTTTCCTTACGCTCACCTGTTGGCAATTGTTTACTTTAGTATTTATACCTGCCTGCTACCTCAGTCCATTCTTGGTTCGTCACTTGCTACATGCAACACACACGTTTGATTTCCTCTAAATCCTTGTCGTTTGCTAAGCTACGTTTCTGTGGACACTTTAACCTCGATGCTAGTTTAGCATTAGCTTCTCGTGCGCTCCGGCACGCCTTTACTTTGCTGTTTTGTACAAGTGTCCGTTTACCTTTTGTATATTAAAATCAGCTCTTACCTGCTATCCTGCCTCTCTGGTCCTGCTGCATCGGGGGGTGACAACACGCGCATCCAAAATGCGTTCCAAACGTGACACTTATTGTGTTACTAGTGTTTTAGTGAGATTATATGGTCGTACCTGTACAACCTGAAGGTCGGACCCGCACCTCTCTTCAGCACCAGTCGACGGTTGGTGGCGATGCCCAACTCTGCCCTTCGCAAGGGGCCCACTTCAAAACACGATCTTTCGAAATGATCGCTGCATAATACACTGTACTTTGTGTGAGTGGTCCAATCCAACCGTGTTCGCTTGACCGCTCTGTTCCATAGTAAAGCTTGACAGTCATCTTTCGGGAATGTAAACAATGAAACACCGGCTGTGTTTGTGTTGCTAAAGGCGGCCACAATTCACCGCTTCCCACTTACAGCTTTCTTCTTTGATGTCTCCATTATTCTTTGGACAAATTGCAAAATATTCAGTAACACAGATGTGCAGAATACTGTGGAATTATGCGATGAAAACAGACGACTTATAACTGGGAACGGTGCTGGAACAAAATGTCCTCTACAATGCGTGACGGCAAGAATTGCAATTTAGTAAACTAAAAAGGCCGTATTGGCATGTGTTGCAATGTTAATATTTCATCATTGATATATAAACTATCAGACTGCGTGGTCGCTAGTAGTGGCTTTCAGTAGGCCTTTAATGTGACGCTTGTGTGGCATTGTGATGCCGGATTGGTTCTTCCAGGGATGCGTCGAAGCGATGAACACAACAAGGTAAGTTATAAATGGATTTATTAAATAATAAAAAAAGCTAGGAACAAAAACACTGGTGTAGAGAGAAAAAGTCAACAAAAGACGCTAGCGTGAAAGCTAGGATAAACACAAGAAAAACTAAAACTTGGTTTCGAGGACACAAAAGAGTAAACAAAAACATTCAGCATGAAAGCTGGAATATAAAGTGGCTTAGCGTAAGAGATAGCGAGAAAATACATACGAAGGATGAGAGCCGTCACTGTTGCGCGTGGGCAAATTAGGACCCGAGGAAGACTGAACAGAAAAGGCTGGCTTATAAAGGAGCGTGATTAGCTGAAGCAGGTGTGCGGCAGGGGCGTCGCCAGACATATTTCACTGGGGCACGTGCCCCACTGTTGATCTGCAGTGCCCCAGTAACAATTTCACCAATAAAAAAAAAAAAAAAACGCTTCAGAGTTTTAAGTCTACATAACAGACAACAGCGCACATACTACTTAGTATGGTAATTGATTGCTACTGTATTCACTCCACTAACAATGAGCACATGGCTAATTAATATGGTAATTTATGCACGTGTGGATCGAGACTTCAGTTGAGAGAGAGAGAGACAGAGAGAGAGAGTGAGAGAGAGAGAGAGAGAGAGAGAGAGAGGATGCGAATCACTGCTGAGGTAGGTAACGTTAGCCAACAAAAATTTGTTAATTACATTATTTTGATTTTGATTTGACTATAACTGTAACTCCTAGATGGATTTAAGAAAGTTATTCGCCTGCAGCTGAGAAGAAGCAGCAGGAATGAGAGATGTAAGTAAAGTCCTAGCTAGCTAGGCAACATCATTGCCTTAAGTTGATGCTAAGTTAGCTAACGTTCTTCCTTGTATCAAGACAAACATATTCATTTGCTGTGCGAGCTGTTGGGGGAATTTCCAATGAACATGAAACATAATGTTGGTTATTGTCTGCTGGTTCTGCATCAATGATGATTTGGAGTAAGCGTGTGTGAGTTGAGTGCTTCTCAAATAGTTTATCTTCAGGAAGAAAAACATTTTTCCATATCATCAAGTCGTGAGACAAATTTTTAAATCATTCAAGTTTATTTCACAGAAAAATAGCACAGTAGACTTGTCTTGTTAATCGGTGTGACTTTGACTAAAATAATCGTGTTTTGTCACCAGAAAAATGGCTACAGCTAAAGCATCTGGTTTTATTTCCAGACAAAATTGTAACTTTTCTGTATTAGTTTTCAGAAAGATGGGTGAAAATATTGGGTTTTGTTGCCCCATTTGGATTTTTTAAAAATATATTTCCATGTCTGTCCTGAGTCCTCCTCCAACTTGTTAGTCGGTTTGCCTTTTGCTAAAATACTCACTAATAGTCACTAGAAAAAAAGCTAAAAATATCTGGTTTTGTTACCACAATTTGATTTTTTTTCTCCCTAAACTTTTTTTTTTTTCATGCACACATCTGACTGCGACTCACTGAAAATGACACACAATCCACTTTTATGTCACGACTCACCAGTTGGGAACCACTGGTCAACTGTATAACAGTTACTGTAATATTTCCATGTCTGTCCAGAGTGATTGACCACTTTGCAAAAAGGAAAAGGAGACGTTACAGTTTACTTCTCAGAAAATGATTCCCTGAACAGACACACAACAGTTGTTCATTTATTCTACTACTGTGGCTTTATTGTTTTGTGTATATTTTATAGTTTTGTGTATCTGAAATAGGTTTAGCCACATTGCCATTAATGGAAATTAAATAATATAAAAGAACCCAGAGATGTAGGGGTGCTTTATTTTTTGTTTTACTTTGGTAGATGTTAAATTTGCAGATGATTACTGCAATAAATATTTCAAAAAGATTCATTGCTCTTCCTTTTTGCTTTTAGCAGTAGCAGTTTAGAAGTCTGGAGTAAAAAAGTGCACAAGTAGGTCAAATGCATTAGTTAATTTCAGGTGGTTAATCAAAGATCCATACAACATAATCTGATATGATTTCATAGTTTAAAGCACTATTAATGTATTTTTTATGATAAATAAGTGCTAAAAATGTTTTTGCTTGCGCGCTTTGCACACTTACATGAATTATTTGTGCCCCAGGTGTGCCCCAGCAGAGTATTAGGTCTAGTGACGCCTCTGGCTCAGAGCCTCCGCTGTCACTGCTCTCGTCAAGTTGTAAAAAACAAAAAAAACAAAAAAGAACTCCGTAGCACCGAAAGTCCGCGACGATAAACGTGTTTATGACAGATAAGACTACACAAATACACCCATCCTAACAAGTATATGATAAATGTAGACAACTTTTCCTTTTCTTTTACTTTCATACTGCAACAGTGATTGGATGTTTACTGAGAGCTGAGGGGTGTGTGCGGGTGTGTGTCTGCTGCG
>NC_084622.1:15520507-15565507 GCF_033978795.1 Nerophis ophidion
TAGACATGCGCTAATAAAAAGAATATTTTGCGAAACGAGTTTGACCCGGCAGTAATTCAAGTCAGGCGCATACTATATACCCGGCGGCAATTCAAGGAAACACGGTATTTTATATTTTGCATAGTAATACAACAAGGGTAAAAACAGCAATGGTGCAAAAACAACAACACAGGAGGAACATACAATCGTTGTGTAGCGGCCAACGAGAGCAATGATTCCGTGATAATGGCAATGGTAAAAAAATACTACCTTGGCATGATGCCGCATTATTCTCTTTACTTGTTAATTGTTTTGATACACCAGTTGCACACTCGACAATTCACAAAGTGACCTTAGAAGTTGTTTTTGCAGATGCTGAGAGCTTTACCAAGGTGACATCTTGACCCCGGAACAGATTATTACAATTTGACTTGAGATGTTCCTCAGTAAACAAACGAGCATTTTTCAAACTAACCAGGAGTCATGGAGGATGTTTGCAAACTTCATGTAAGCCTGTGTTGACTCAAAGGAAGAGGAAATTCAATTCCGTGACACAAACATCATCCTGTGCTGAAGTCCGGTCCAGGATGCTAGCCAAAGAAGTGTTTATGCTACTTTACGAGGCTTTTAAAGGCCAGCTTAGTCATATGAAACATATGAAATAACAAGTGGGTGTAAGGAATTTAAATGTGCCCCCTTTGGCAACAATTAATCAAAAAAATAAAACTAAAATATGCATATAGCGACATACTGCAATAACTTGGGTAAATAATGAAGATTAAAAAACAATGACGAACGAATAAATAAAAAAAATATGAGAAATTACTAAAATAGTAATGTGTCGACATTTTTCGTTTAAAATTGGGAACTATTTCTAATATTCCTTCTGTTTCTTTTCTTTTCTCATAGAATTGACTTTTATGTAAAAGGATTACTCTTTAATGCGAAAGGGTGACATTTGTCATTTCAAATTCTGACTTATCGCAATATTGCCATTTTTGTTGTTGTTGTTCTTGTAAAACAGTGACATTTTTCGAGTAAAATTATAACTTTTGTCATAATTTTGTCGAGTAAAACTCCAATTCTTATTATAATATTGCCAAAATTTGAAAGTTTTCTCATACAATTGTGACTTTTGTCTAGTAAAATCAGTATCAGAAATACTTCAATAATCCCCAAGGGGAAATAAAGACTCTTTTCATAAAAATGCCCAAATTTTAAGCTTTTCTCGTAAAATTGCGGCTGTTATCGAGTAAAATTCCAACTTTTATCATAATATTGCAAAAATGTTCAGGTTTTTTTATAAAAATTTTGACTTGCGTTGAGTAAAATGACAACTTTTATTATAACACTGTCAAATTTGTATGTTTTTCTTCTGAAATTGTGACCTTTTTTTGTGCAATTCCAACTAATTTGTCACAACAAGCCTTTTTATATTTGCATAGTACGTGTATATTATTAATGTTGTAAATACACATCTTTATATATCTAGAAAGACTGGTCCTAAAGAGGCGGGACTTTTTTAGAGGTCTCGATAAGGTAGGAAATACAAGAATGTGTGTGTGTGTGTGTTCTTGTATTTCTACCCGTCTTGAGACAAGAAGAAGGAAAAGTACCTTCCATATGAGGAGGTGTGAACAAGTGATGACATAAATGATGGTCCCAATAACATTGCATCTAATAGAGAATGTCTCATTTGCACCCCTGCTGGTGACATCCATCAAAATGAGGGTGGTCCCAAAAAGGAGGGATTTTTCACATTGGCTGTGTGTCGCTTTTAAAAGTGCTCCCCCTCTGGTCAACATATGAAATAACAAGTGAGTGTAACAAATTGAAATGTGCCCCCTTTGGCCACAATTAATCAAAACAATAAATAAAAAATATGCATATAGCGACATACTGTAATAACTTGGGTAAATAATGAAGATTAAAAAACAATTACGAACAAATAAATAAAAAAATATGAGAAAATACTAAAACAGTCTTTTTCTCACAATGTGTCGACATTTTTCGTTAAAAATTGGGAACTGTTTCCAATATTCCTTCTGTTTCTTTTCTTTTCTCGTAAAAGTATGACTTTTATGTAAAATGATTACTCTTTAATGCGAAAGGGTGACATTTGTCATTTAAAATTCTGAATT
Source organism: Nerophis ophidion (assembly GCF_033978795.1). Taxonomy (NCBI): domain Eukaryota; kingdom Metazoa; phylum Chordata; class Actinopteri; order Syngnathiformes; family Syngnathidae; genus Nerophis; species Nerophis ophidion. The sequence goes on from NC_084622.1 coordinate 15,522,628, forward strand.
ATTGCAATATTGCCTTTTGTTGTTGTTGTTCTTGTAAAACAGGGACATTTTTGGAGTAAAATAATGACTTTTGTCATAATTTTGGCGAGTAAAACTCCAATTGTTATTATGATATTGCCAAAATTTAAAAGTTCTCTCATACAATTGTGACTTTTGTCTAGTAAAATCAGAATCAGAAATACTTCAATAATCCCCAAGGGGAAATTACGACTCTTTTCATAAAAATGCCAAAATGTTCAGCTTTTCTCGTAAAATTGCAGCTGTTATCGAGTAAAATTCCAACTTTTATCATAATATTGCACAAATGTTCAGGTTTTTTTATAAAAACTTTGTCATGCGTTGAGTAAAATGACGACGTTTATTTTAACACTGTCAAAATTGTATGTTTTTTTTGTGAAATTGTGACCTTTTTTGTGCAATTCCAACTAATTTTTCACAACAAGCCTTTTTATATTTGCATAGTACGTGTATATTATTAATGTTGTAAATACACATCTTTATATATCTAGAAAGGCTGGTCCTAAAGAGGCGGGACTTTTTTAGAGGTCTCGATAAGGTAGGAAATACAAGAATGTGTGTGTGTGTGTGTGTGTGACCGCTCGGGGGTAACAATGTCGCACCGTGCTCGGTTGCCGTGGGGACTGAAGCCTTTAAACGTCCTCTGTAACTACAACACAGCAGCAGATTTATGTATCTTGTAAAACTTTCTCTTACCAGCAAGTTTACAACCTGCACCATCCTCAACTCTCCATTCAGACCTTCTTTGAGGATTCAATGAACACAAGACCTCACCGTGTCCTATTTCAGCATCCTTTAGCGTCATTACACGTCTTACATGTCTTTGGAGGTGGGAGGGGCCTATCCCCAGGTGCATGCCATGTGTCTGAAGACACATTCTCAGCATCATCACCTGCCAGTGAATCTATCAAAGCTGACCTTATGGATCCTGCTGACACTAACAACAGAATTTAAGTCAACTCAGACTTCACATCGCCTAAAAGAGATGATGGAGAAAGTTTCTATCACCACTACTTCTACAGAAATGTAGTGAACGGAGAGAAAATGAAGAGAACGTAGCTCATGTATAGCCCCAATTTCCCCCTAATGCTATTTGCGCTACATTTGTTGGTGTTATTATTTAAATGGTTGTGCGGGTTCCATGGACCACCAAGGAAGGACATGATTTTGAGCAGGTTTGACTTGCTTTATTTTTCAACACAAGCTTGTCTGCGGTCGGGTCGCTCTTCCGCTGCGTCTCCCGTCTACCTCTGCTGCTCGCTCCGCCGTCTGCTTTTCAGCAGCCCGTACCTCCGTCCGACTCTTGCGCTCTGTCTCCGTCGTTTTATGCTTTTCTCTCTCCGCACCATCACCAGCCCCGCTCTCTCCTCCTTCTCCCCTTTTATACATCGAGAGGAGATACGTTAATCATGCCCAGGTGCGCGATCCACACACCTGATCTCGTTTGTGGCGTCGCTCCCGGCGCGCCCCGCCTCGCCGCTCGCTCGCCATCCCTGCCTCCTCGCCGCCATCTCCAGCGTGTTTAGATTGCATTTTTTGTTTTTACATGCCTTTACTGTGTAATGCTGCATCAAGACTATTATCTGGGGACGAGGGGGTACATTTTTCTCGAGGGGCGTCCAATGGTGTGTTGACCGGTAACTTTGTACAAGTACTACCTGGTGTGTCTGCCCGCCACAAGTCAAACAATGAATGCATTGTTTATTTAAGAATAGTGTAAATTCTATTTACAACACCAACAACAACAAAAATGTCCAATTTTAATTTAGTAGTTTCCAAAAATAGGAATAATGCAACAGCATTAACATAATAGTAATGTGTGTGGGACAACAATGTGCTAATCAGCATATTGGATGGGGCGAGCATCCCTTTGTTGAACATTAAAGGCTTCTAATTAAACTTTTAATGACATTATCATAAATCAATAAAAGGTTATTACGGCTGCTTATTCTGCAAGGACTACAAATTAGGGCTAACTTGAAATATTAGGTTTATTTAAGTAACACTCACAATCTAATGTCGGCAACCCGTGGCTCCGGAACCGCATGCGGCTCTTGGATGACTCTGATGTGGCTCAGCTGCATACTTGCCGACCACCCCATTTTTCTGGTAGGTTTTCCGTATTTCAGTGCTTCTCCCAGAAATCTCCCCATGATAACCTTCTCAGATTTTCATCCGGACAACAATATTGAAGGCGTGCCGTGATGGCAATGCCTTAAACGTCCTCTCGACCATGTCGTCGCGTCTGCTTTACTACTATGCTATCTGACTGCCAGCCGGCCACATCTAGTGTGCGGCTGCTGACTCGACGCACAGGCGACTGCAAGGCATACTTGTTCAACAGCCATACAGGTTACACTGAGGGTTGTTATATAAACAACTTTAACACTCTTACTAATATGCGCCACACTGTGAACAAACACATTTCGGGGAAACATCCGCACTGTAACAATATAAACACAACAGAACAAATACCCAAAATACCTTGCATCCCTAATTCTTCCCAGCTACATTATACACCCCACTACGACCCCCTCACCTCCTTCCGTGCGTCAGTTGGTTGGGCGGGGTTTGGTGGTAGCGGAGGTGTATAATTTAGCCCGGAATAGTTCGGGATACATGGGATTCTGGGTATTTGTTCTGTTACAGTGCGGATGTTCTCCCGAAATGCAGTCGCTTATGTGTGTCTGCAGAAGCCTCATACAACATGCGAATGGGCTGGTAAGCTATTTGTTATGGTTGAAGAGGGCGCTAAACACACTGTCATCATAGCACGCCCTTATTATTGTTGTTTGGGTGAAAACCAGCAGACAGTCGAGAGAATGGTTGCTCTGAAACTCGGTGGTCTCCCGGAAAAATTGACATTGGTTGGCAAATGTGATGTTGTCAAGTGGCATTTAAATCAAACTTGCAGGACCCACTAATATTAAATTTTCATATTAAGGTGCGGGCCCCGTGTCTGAAACCCCTGGTTAATACATAGTAAAAAGCCCCCCAAAAAACCTTTGTACGCTGTGTTATTTCATTTTAAATTTCAAAAGAGTCTTGTGGCTCCCATAGTTTCCTTTATTTTGTGAAACGGGTCAAAATGGCTCTTTGAGTGGTAAAGGTTGCCGACCCCTGATCTAATGGGAGCTGTAGCGTTGCAACGAGAATAATGATCAGTTTGATCATTTGTAATATTTCCCGTGATGACATACCAGGAGCTCTTTCTATTGGTTACTGACTGCAGCTTTAAAGCCAGTTGAAACAAAACTGTGATGTGCGCATGAAGAAGTTCCATACCAGTGTTGAAATGTAACACCTTTTCTCTACAGTTGTGGCCTTACACTGTGCAATAATACAAGGCAAGGCCCCTCTCAAATATAAACCTTCCCGTGTTTGGCTGCACAACACCGATAAGTGAAACCATCCAAGACTGAATCATCATCTCCATGATCATTCCGGAGTAGCGAGAGAATACATTTTACTAGCTCAGGCGAGAAGAACAGGGAGCGCCGTGAGCACAGCAAAGAAATGAGTTAGTGCAGAAAGCTAGAAGAGTAATAAATACAGGGATACTATGCACATAGAGCACTTTATTTTTCCTAGATAAGAACATACAAGGCAGTGTCCTTCAGACGTCAGCCCGGTGAGCACTTTAATAAAAGTATAGAGCATCACACAATTTACCAACGAATAAGTGTGTAACCCTAGGGGAAGCTCCACATTATGTCATTCCGTCTGGCATTCTATAATAAGGATATTTTCACTACTGACATTCACACAAACATGGCAAAGCTCAAGGGTCCTTAACCTCGGAACTACAACTGCCACCAGAGGAATCTTGATCGTCAAAGAGGATTTTAATGACATCCACAAAAGAGGATGCTGTGCAATAATACATCATGGATAGGCCAACAATAATACATCATGGATAAGCCAACAATAATACATCATGGATTGGCCAACAATAATACATCATGGATAGGCCAACAATAATACATCATGGATAGGCTAACAATAATACATCATGGATAGGCTAACAATAATACATCATGGATTGGCCAACCATAATACATCATGGATAGGCCAACGATAATACATCATGAATAGGCCAACAATAATACATCATGGATAGGCCAACAGTAATACATCATGGATAAGCCAACAATAATACATCATGGATAAGCCAACAATAACACATCATGGATAGGCCAACAATAATACATCATGGATAGGCCAACGATAATACATCATGGATAGGCCAACGATAATACATCATGAATAGGCCAACAATAATACATCATGGATAGGCCAACAATAATACATCATGGATAGGCCAACAATTATACATTATGGATAGGCCAACAATAATACATCATGGATAAGCCAACGATAATACATCATGGATAGGCCAACGATAATACATCATGGATAGGCCAACAATAATACATCATGGATAGGCCAACGATAATACATCATGGATAGGCCAACAATAATACATCATGGATAGGCCAACAATAATACATCATGGATAGGCCAACAATAATACATCATGGATAGGCCAACAATAATACATCCTGGATAGGCCAACAATAATACATCATGGATAGGCAAATGATAATACATCATGGATAGGCCAACAATAATACATCATGGATAAGCCAACAATAATACATCATGGATAGGCCAACAATAATACATCATGGATAAGCCAACAAGAATACATCATGGATAGGCCAACATTAATACATCATGGATAAACCAACAAGAATACATCATGGATAAGCCAACAAGAATACATCATGGATAAGCCAACAATAATACATCATGGATAGGCCAACAATAGTACATCCTGGATAGGCCAACAAAAATACATCATGGATAAGCCAACAATAATACATCATGAATAAGCCAACAATAATACATCATGGATAGGCCAACAATAATACATCATGGATAGGCCAACAATAATACATCATGGATAGGCCAACAACAATACATCATGGATAGGCCAACGATAATACATCATGGATAGGCCAACGATAATACATCATGAATAGGCCAACAATAATACATCTAGCTAATTTGAATCTTTTTGAAAAAATTTAAAAAATAATTTTAGTAATTTTTCCTGATTAAACTTAATTTAAAAATGTTGTTGTTTTAAATAGGTTAAAATCCAATCTGCACTTTGTTAGAATATAAAGCAAATTGGACCTAACTATATTTCTAACAAAGACAAATCATTACTTCTTCTAGATTTTCCAGAGCAAATACTTTAAAAGAAATTCAAGATACTTTGAAATAAGATTTAAATTTGATTCTACAGATTTTCTAGATTTGCCAGAATATTTTTTTTATTTTATTTTAATCATAATGAGTTTGAAGAAATATTTCACAAATATTCTTCGCCGAAAAAACAGAAGCTAAAATGAAGAATTAAATTAAAATGTATCAAAATGAGTTTGACCAGGCAGTTAACCCAATTCGGTAGATAAAACTCAAATGTCTACTGTAAAGGACACTGGTTCTCCGGAATATACAAAATACGATTACTAGTGAAGGGAGAAGTCCTGCCCCCGCCTCTCCAGGCTTTAGCTTTCTGGGAGTTAAACTTTCTTTGAACTCTTAAACTAGCTTGAAATTATTGTAAAAAAGTTAAACAAAAAAAATACTTTTAAAAGCACACAATATAATTTTGCAATTAGCACAGTAGCTAACAAAATTACTTTTCTACTGTTGCAGATAAATAACCCTGCTCACAATTAGGAACGGGGATTTATCAAAAGTCTTAAGAAAGAGCAAACTGTCAGCGTCAAATACCTTGAGACTTAATAAAGATTAGATTAGATTAGATTAGATAGTACTTTATTTATTCCGTCAGGAAAATTACAATTTTCAGCACAATCCCATTCAAGATCAAACAAACATTACAGGGAGACAGAACAGGATCGCTGACGGGTCTGCCGGCTTCCAGCGCCCCTTACAAAAAAGATGAGATACAGGTAAACAAGGGGAGGGATAGAAGATTAAAATAAAATATTTTAAAAATCGGTCTTAGCCTGGGCCCTGGAGAGGGGGTGCAGACTGAGGCCAAGGGAAAAAAACAACTCATAGCCATAGTAGACACCCCTCTTACATGTGTGTAAGAGGGGAAACATCAAACATCAAAGAACACAGAGGACATTAAAGACATCAAAGAAGAAGATACAACCAGACACTTCTACATACAAGTATGAATAAAAAGTAAAAGAAACATATACACTGTGGTGGCCTCTGCGGTGTTCCACGCCATCGTCCGCTGGGGTGGAGGGAGCATGGCCAAAGACAGGAGCAGACCCATCAAAGCAACCAAGACAGCCCACTCCACTCTCGGCCAGTGTCCAGTCCGCATGGATGAGCGAGGATACGTCCAAGGAGACTGAGGTGTCCGACACCTGCTCACCCAGCCAAGACACCGCGTAGCCTCTCCGTCCCGGCGCTCAGTGCTAGCTCCGCAGCCCTGTCCCCTCATCCGCATCTCCTCCAGTCCCTCCAAACCGACTCCGGTGTGGCAGAGACCCAGCAGCTGGTCTCCATGGCCAAAAGGCTTCCGGGAGGCAGATCCAGAAGTCAACAAAAAAAGCACCACAGAGGTCACGAAAGTGCCACCCCTTGTCACACAGTCCCAAAGGGTCCCAGACCAAAAGGCAAAAAAATATTAAACACGTGAAAACAAGAGAGAAACACAAAAGGATGACACAAGAGCACAGAGCTCCTGCCAACAGCATCCACTACAGCAGCGCCATCTTGGAAAAAAAAAAAAAGACACAGAAACAGAGAATAGAAGACAAACCAGTGATTGCTTTTCTCGTACGAGGAGAGTGACCTGGAGAAAGTTTTCAGTTACAGGCTCCTAAATATAAATAAATAAATGAGTTGTACTTGTATAGCGCTTTTCTACCTTCAAGGTACTCAAAGCGCTTTGACACTACTCCCACATTTACCCATTCACACACACAAATCAGGAGCAAGGGTGAAGTGCCTTGCTCAGTACACAACTGACGTGACGAGGTTGGTACTAGGTGGGGATTGAACCAGGGATCCTCGGGTTGCGCACGGCCACTCTGCCACTGCGCCACGCCATCCCAAATTCACTCTCAAACCGTTCTCTGACCCTCCTCGCCTTTTAATTCACACACACTGTCACAACTTGGCTTGGATTAAAGTTGTTTCTTTGATGCAGAGAATGATTTGCACGGGCGAGACATGACTGTGAGTATATCGTTGTTTATTTAAACACTATTAAAAAATAAACAAACTAAGGGCGCTCACAAGGAGGTACAGACACTTGGCTATGAACAAACAAAAGACTAGCATAAATGCTGCAAACTACAAACATGAAACAAAAACACTTGCTCGATTGGCATGAATAATAATGAACTATAAACAAAACAAGTACAACGGCATGAATACAAAAACTTACGCGGCATGGAACTATGGACGAGGGCACGGAGGAGGTGCAGCATGGGTAGCGTGTGTGAAGATCCCAGAATGAAGACGAGAAAAAGAGTGACTTAAGTAGCTATGATAATTAGTGAAAACAGGTGTGAGGCTGAGGACAGGGACGTGACATGACAGGTTAAAAGTGATGAGTTGGCATGGAGACGAAAACAAACCAGGAAGTGCCAAGACAGAACTTAAATGTCCAAAAAACTAAACATAACCTGACCAAAACCAAAACATAAACTTACAGGCGTGACACACACATACATACACACACACAGCTGCTTCCTGAGGGAAGTGGGTCGTAAACTGTGTTGCCTTCGGTTACCGAACAGTTCGAAGAGAGTTTGTCAGATAGATCAAAGAGAGTTCCATAAAATAGATGAAAGAGAGTTCGTAGAATACTTCAAAAAGAGTTCCTCTGGAAGTTGGGCAGATCCTGCCATATGTCCGCTTTGAAGTCCCAGTGGAGTTTTACGAGCCTTCTTCTTGATAGGTTTCAAAGACAGCCTTTTGTCTTCTTGTCAGGAACACAATGTAATACAACGTTTTTTGTGATAATTTAGAAACGATTATTCTTGCACAAACCTTGAAATAATCAAACATAGGGACAGGCCACAAGGTCCAAAAAGAAAAGTTAAGACTTTGGACTTGCTCTTCCCGGGGGATCCCGAGGCGTTCCCAGGCCAGCCGGGAGATATAGTCTTCCCAACGTGTCCTGGGTCTTCCCCGTGGACTCCTACCGGTTGGACGTGCCCTAAACACCTCCCTAGGAAGGCGTTCGGGTGACATCCTGACCAGATGCCCGAACCACCACATCTGGCTCCTCTCCATGTGGAGGAGCAGCGGCTTTACTTTGAGCTCCTCCCGGATGGCAGAGCTTCTCACCCTATCTCTAAGGGAGAGCCCCACCACACGGTGGAGGAAACTCATTTCGGCCACTTGTACCCGTGATCTTATCCTTTCGGTCATGACCCAAAGCTCATAACCATAGGTGAGGATGGGTACGTAGATCGACCGGTAAATTGAGAGCTTTGCCTTCCGGCTCAGCTCCTTCTTCACCACAACGGATCGGTACAACGTCCGCATTACTGAAGACGCCGCAACGATCCGCCTGTCGATCTCACGATCCACTCTTCCCCCACTCGTGAATAAGACTCCTAGGTACTTGAACTCCTCCACTTGGGGCAGGGTCTCCTCCCCAAGCCGGAGATGGCATTCCACCCTTTTCCGGGCGAGAACCATGGACTCGGACTTGGAGGTACTGATTCTCATTCCGGTCGCTTCACACTCGGCTGCGAACCGATCCAGTGAGAGCTTAAGATCCTGGTCAGATGAAGCCATCAGGACCACATCATCTGCAAAGAGCAGAGACCTAATCCTGCGGTCACCAAACCGGAACCCCTCAACGCCTTGACTGCGCCTAGGAATTCTGTCCATAAAAGTTATGAACAGAATCGGTGACAAAGGACAGCCTTGGCGGAGTCCAACCCTCACTGGAAATGTGTTCGACTTATGCGGACCAAGCTCTGACACTGATCATACAGGGAGCGGACCGCCACAATAAGACAGTCCGATACCCCATACTCTCTGAGCACTCCCCACAGGACTTCCCGAGGGACACGGTCGAATGCCTTCTCCAAGTCCACAAAGCACATGTAGACTGGTTGGGCAAACTCCCATGCACCCTCAAGAACCCTGCCGAGAGTATAGAGCTGGTCCACAGTTCCACGACCAGGACGAAAACCACACTGTTCCTCCTGAATCCGAGGTTCGACTATCCGGCGTAGCCCCCTCTCCAGTACACCTGAATAAACCTTACCGGGAAGGCTGAGGAGTGTGATCCCATGATAGTTGGAACACACCCTCCGGTCCCCCTTCTTAAAGAGAGGAACCACCACCCTGGTCTGCCAAAGACTGACTTGTCTTTCATCTGACTTGTTGTTTGATTGCATCTGTCAGCTTCCAGAGAAGTGGAGGGTCAAAGTCATATTCCCTGGTCAGTTGTGTCGGAGAATAAAGCCGCTTTGATTCGAGGTGACAGCTGACAGACGCTGCAGTCGTGCTCCTGACCAGCCAGATGCAATGCTCAAAGATGCATGCTGCTAAAACTATTTCATATGCTACTTCTTTTACTTCGGAACTCATGTAAGATGTGATCCTATGTTTTGATCTTCTTATTAATAATTGCTGTCCCCAGCCATTAATCACAAGACTTTAATGAGACCACAAACCCACGCCTGAAAAATATAAGACGCTTCTTTTATCTGGATGCTCTCGCATGATTTAAGATGGTGCCAACATTTGACTCGACAGGTGGAAATGATGGCCACATGCCTTTTAGCCTGGCAGCTCAGACAAGCAGCAAAGTGGAAATAAACAAAGCTGATGTTCAAAGAAAATACAACTTCAAAGGGAACTGTAATATGTACAATATACACACTGCAAGTAGATATATATATCATGTAGTAACAGACACCTTCATAACAATATACAAACCCTGTTTCCATATGAGTTGGGAAATTGTGTTAGATGTAAATATAAATGGAATACAATGATTTGCAAACCATTTTCAACCCATATTCAGTTGAATATGCTACAAAGACAACATATTTGATGTTAAAACTGATAAACATTGTTTTTTTTTGCAAATAATCATTAACTTTAGAATTTGATGCCAGCAACACGTGACAAAGAAGTTGGGAAAGGTGGCAATAAGTACTGATAAAGTTGAGGAATGCTCATCAAACACTTATTTGGAACATCCCACAGGTGTGCAGGCTAATTGGGAAGAGGTGGGTGCCATGATTGGGTATAAAAGCAGCTTCCATGAAATGCTAAGTAATTCACAAACAAGGATAGGGTGAGGGTCACCACTTTGTAAGCAAATTGTCAAACAGTTTTAGGACAACATTTCTCAACGAGCTATTGCAAGTAATTTAAAGATTTCACCACTTACGGTCCGTAAAATCATCCAAAGGTTCAGAGAATCTGGAGAAATCACTGCAAGTAAGCGATGATATTACGGACCTTTGATCCCTCAGGTGTCTCTGCATCAAAAACCGACATCAGTGTGTAAAGGATATCACAACATGGGCTCAGGAACACTTCACAAAACCACTGTCAGTAACTACAGTTGGTCGCTACATCTGTAAGTGCAAGTAAAAACTCTACCATGCAAAGCCAAACCCATTTATCAACAACACCTTGAAACGCCGCCGGCTTCGCTGGGCCCGAGCTCATCTGAGATGGACTGATGCAAAGTGGAAAAGTGTTCTGTGGTCTGACGAGTCCCCATTTCAATTTTAATTTGGAAACTGTAGACGTGGTGTCCTCCAGAACAAAGAGGAAAATAACCATTCGGATTGTTATAGGCATAAAATTCAAAAGCCAGCATCTGTGATGGTATGGGGGTGTATTAGTGCCCAAGGCATGGGTAACTTACACATCTGTGAAGGCCCCATTATTGCTGAATGGTCCATATAGGTTTTGGAGCAACATATGTTGTCATCCAAGCAACGTTATAATGGACGCCCCTGCTTATTTCAGCAAGACAAGTGTTACAACAGCATGGCTTCGTAAAAAAAGAGTGCGGGTAGTTTCCTGGCCCGCCTGCAGTCCAGACCTGTCTCCCATCGAAAATGTGTGGCGCATTATGAAGCGTGAAATACGACAGCGGAGACCCCGGACTGTTGAACGACTGAAGCTCTACATAAAACAAGAATGGGAAAGAACTCCACTTTCAAACCTTCAACAATTAGTTTCCTCAGTTCCTAAACATTTATTTAGTGTTGTTAAAGGAAAAGGTGATGTAACACAGTGGTGAACATGCCCTTTCCCAACTACTTTGGCACATGTTGCAGCCATGAAATTCTAAGTTAATTATTATTTGCAAAAAAAATAAAGTTGATCAGTTTGAACATCAAATGTGTTGTCTTTGTAGCATATTCAACTGAATATGGGTTGAAAGGGATTTGCAAATCATTGTATTCCATTTGTATTTACATCTAACACAATTTCCCAACTCATATGGAAACGGGGTTTGTAGATTGCACAGTACAGTACATATTCCCTACAATTGACCACTAAATGGTAACACCCCAATAAGTTTTTCAATTTGTTTAAGTCAATTACTGGTGAGGGGGAGGGAGGGAGAACTCTTAGGACACATGCTTATGACACAACAAAGCACAACAGAAGCGTGCCCACGAGGTCTATTAGTGTTCTTTGGTGTTAGAGGAACAAAGAAGACATTGTTGTTGTCATGAGGCCAAACAAAAGCAGGCAAGACTCAACTTTAATTGGAGACTTGTCTGACAGTGAAGGTGAAAAGTGCGCTAAAAAAAAGGGAGGGAATGAAGCATCAGGAGGTAACGCCAGCAGGCAAGGTCAGAGGGGTCATTTGTTACTTATTCTACTTTGAGAAGCACCTTCATCACCTGTCAGGCCCCCGGACTGTCAACTGTCCGTCAAATTGCACTGTGGTGTAATCATATCTGACCATTGCTCCTTTTACACAGAGACTGTCAGGTAGGGTTGGTGACGAACCCCAAGATGCAGAGATGGTGGCAGGCATTGAGCAAGAAAACATAATTTAATGTCCAAAAATATAAAAATGGAAGGCAAAACGCAAACCAGAAAAACAGGAGACAGGTAGCAGGAACAAGAATTGAACCAAGGAACAGCTCACAAGCGACGAGGAACCAGGGAGAACTGGAGACAGAAAGCAGTCCACGGCATAAGACAATGACAAGTCAAAATGAAAATAATCCAGCTCTGACTGGAGGACAAAGCAGGTTAAAATAGGAGCGGGCTTATTGACACCAGGTGTGGCCAGGTGGGGGGGGGGGACAATCATCATTGTCACCGACGTCCCACTGGGGTGAGTTTTTCCTTGCCCTTATGTGGGCTCTACCGAGGATGTCGTTGTGGTTTGTGCAGCCCTTTGAGACACTTGTGATTTAGGGCTATATAAATAAACATTGATTGACTGATTGATGTTTTGAATTCAGAACTTATAATAGTATCAAATACACAAAAATAGGTGCCAACAACAAAGAAAAGTGGGTTTTGCAGAAGACGTCAACAAGCATTGGGGCCACATCAACTGGACTTTTTCAGTCATCTTCCACAAAACATTTCACGATTTAAATCAGACACATACTGAAACAAAAACCAAAGCCCAATCACATTAATCACGGTTTATTTCCAGGTGTAAAAACCATAAGTAACATGTGCAACACCATCAAAAGGTCTTTTAACGCTGTGCCATCCACACCTCCTGAAAACATTGCTTGAATTTTAGACATTTTCCCAACCATGTTGTCAGTCCAACTAAAACAGAGTAAAAACAACATTTTTTTCAGAATAAAAAGTTCCAATCAAATCATGCCAGGCACTCACTCAGCTCACTCAGTACACTTGACTCTGAGCAAATACTTTCTGTGTGTGGCAACTTATTGAAAGAGTCTACAGTGCAAATTATTTTGCCTCCAAAGTTGTGATTTATTTTACACCGAGATTCTCTTTGCTGATGTTGAGTAACAATATTGCACATGCGTGGAATAATTGTTTTTTTGTCCATTTCATGTTCTTCAGGCGCCAACGGCATGACTGGATTGTGGTTTCACTATCATTTCATACTTCATCAGTGGCAAATAGTACATTGGTGTATGTTTCATCTTCATCGACACTACATAAGTACATCTACATCCACAGTAACTATCAAAATATCCCCTTTACGTGGATACAAATATCATCGTGAGCAACAGGGGTCTCAAACTCGCCGCATTGCAGGCACCTATTTGTGGCCATACTGGCCAAACCTCCCGATTTTCCCGGTAGACTCCCGAATTTCAGTGCCCCTCCCGAAAATCTCCCGGGGCAACCATTCTCCCGAATTTTTCCCCATTTCCACCCGCACTGTCTTTAACGTCCGCTTTTCCTCCGTACAAACGGTGTGCTGGACCAGTCGCATAATATATGCAACTCACACAAGTGAATGCAAGGCATACTTGGTCAACAGCCATACAGGTCACACTGAGGGTGGCCGTATAAACAACTTTAACACTGTTACAAATATGCGCCACACTGTGAAGCCACAACAAACAAGAATGACAAACACATTTCGGACATCCACACCGTAACACAACATAAACACAAATAGCCAAAACCCCTTTCAGCACTAACTCTTCCGGGACAGTACAATATGCCATACTTGCCAACTTTGAGACCTCCGAATTCGGGAGATGTGAGGTTTGGGGATTTAAGGTTTAGGGGGGCGGGGTTTGGCGGTAGCGGGGGTGTGTATTGTAGCGTCTTGGAAAAATTAGTGTTGCAAGGGTCCTGGTTATTTGTTCTGTTGTGTTCATGTTGTGCTACGGTGCCGATGCATACTTGCCAACCCTCACGATTTTTCTGGGGGACTCCCGAATTTCAGTGCCCCTCCTGAAAATCTCCCGGGGCAACCATTCACCCGAATTTTTCCCGAAATCCACACGGACAACAATATTGGGGGCGTACCTTAAAGCAACTGCCTTTAGCGTCCTCTACAAACTGTCCTCATGTTCGCTTTTCCTCCATACAAACATAATACATGCGGTTTTAACACACACACGAATGAATGCAAGCCATACTTGGTCAACAGCCACACAGGTCACACTGAGGGTGGCCGTATAAACAACTTTAACACTGTTACAAATATGCGCCATACTGTGAACCCACACCAAACGAGAATGACAAACACATTTTGGGAGAACATCCACACCATAACACAACAGAACAAATACCCAGAACCCCTTGCAGCACTAACTCTTCCAGGACACTACAATATACTATATTTTCCAACTTTGAGACCTCCGAATTCAGGAGATGTGGGGTTGGGGGATTTGAGGTTTAGGGGGCGGGGTTTGGCGGTAGCGGGGGTGTATATTGTAGTGCTTTGGAAAAATTAGTGCTGCAAGGGATTCTGGGTATTTGTTCTGTTGTGTTCATGTTGTGCTACGGTGCAGATGCATACTTGCCAACCCTCACGATTTTTCTGGGGGACTCCCGAATTTCAGTGCCCCTCCTGAAAATCTCCCAGGGCAACCATTCACCCGATTTCCACCCGGACAGCAATATTGGGGGCGTACCTTAAAGCCACTGCCTTTAGCGTCCTCTACAACCTGTCCTCACGTTCGCTTTTCCTCCATACAAACAGCGTGCCGGCCCAGTCACATAATATATGCGGTTTTAACACACGCACATGAAGGCAAGGCATATTTGGTCAACAGCCACACAGGTCACACTGAGAGTGGCTGTATAAACAACTTTAACACTGTTACAAATACGCGCCACACTTTCAACCCACACCAAACAAGAATGACAAACACATTTCGGGAGAACATCCGCACCGTAACACAAACACAACAGAACAAATACCCAGAATCTATTGCAGCACTAACTCTTCCGGGACGCTACAATATACACCCCCTAGCTTAACGAGGCCGTTATTTGCCCAAGCCTGGTCTATAATATCAGTGCAGACCCAAAAAAGCAACCTGCGTTAATCAAGCCCGAGTGTCTCTGACCATCTCCTGGGAAACCCAACAGTGTCAAAATAAAAGCATTTTTTTATACTCATTCAAGACCGACCGTAGCTCAGCCCTTATAGCTGTTGTTAGAAACGGTGACATGAAGGTGATTTTGAAGCAGCCTAGCCACGACTACCTCGAGCGGCACCTGGGTGAATCGAGTTTGAGACCCCTGATGTAGACCTTGTAAATACTGAAGAACAACACATTTAATTTTGGTTGGTCTTTCTTTAAGTCCAGAAAATGGGCTCAGGGTTGAAAAAGGTTAGTGTGACAGTGACTGGTGTTGCGTCCACTCTCCGATCTCAGTCTCCATGGAAACACGCGCCTTCAAAAGAGCTTAAAAGAACACATTCCACAAAGCTTCCTTGTGCTTGTTATTATTTGTGCTTTGAAAAACCAAAAACGATACAAAAGTAGTTCACATGCAATTTGCAATGATGTGAAATGTAAAATACGAAAGTTGCGCTTATTCTGTTCGGTAAATCGATATTTACAAGAAGAATCCAGCTAAGCGTGCTTAGGTCTGATTCCTATTTGTATGTTGAGCCAGAATTCAAATAAGCACCTTCTAAAAACCTTTGTGGTAAAAATGTACATGCATAAACGTTGATTTATATCGGTTTTGTGTCAGTTAAAGGCCTACTGAAAGCCACTACTACCGACCACACAGTCTGATAGTTTATATATCAATGATGAAATATTAACATTGCAACACATGCCAATACGGCCGGTTTAGTTTACTAAATTGCAATTTTAAATTTCGCGAGGAAGTATCATGCTAAAATGTCTCGGTATGACGACGCGTGCGCGTGACGTCACGCATTGTAGCGGGCATTTAGGTCCAGCACCGTTCACAGCTATAAGTAGTCTGTTTTCATCGCATAATTCCACAGTATTCTGGACATCTGTGTTGCTGATTCTTTTGCAATTTGTTCAATAAATAATGGAGACATCAAAGAAGAAAGCTGTAAGTGGGAAGCGGTGTATTGCGGCCGGCTTTGGTAACACAAACACAGGCGGTGTTTCATTGTTTACATTCCCGAAAGATGACGGTGAAGCTTTACTATGGAACAGAGCGGAAAAGCGAACACGGTTGGATTGGACCACACACACAAAGTACAGTGTATTATGCAGCGATCATTTCGAAAGATCGTGTTTCGAAGAGGGTCCCTTGGGAAGGGCAGAGATGGGCATTGCCACCACCCGTCGACTGCTGCAGAAGAAAAGTGCGGGGCCGACCTTCAGGTTGTACAGGTACGACCATATAATCTCACTAAAACACTAGTAACACAATACAAGATAAGGGATTTTCCAGAATTATCCTAGTAAATTTGTCTAATAACATCTGAATCGCTCCCACTGTATAGCCTTTTTTTTTTCTCAAGTCCTTCACTCTCACTTTCCTCATCCACGAATCTTTCATCCTTGCTCAAATAATGGGGAAATTGTCGCTTTCTCGGTCCGAATCGCTCTCTCTGCTGGTGGCCATGATTGTAAACAATGTTCAGATGTGAGGAGCTCTACAACCCGTGACATCACGCGCACATCGTCTGCTACTTCCGGTACAGGCAAGGCTTTTTTATCAGCACCAAAAGTTGCAAAGTTTATCGTCAATGTTCTCTACTTAAATCCTTTCAGCAAAAATATGGCAATATCGCGAAATTATCAAGTTTGACACATAGAATGGACCTGCTATCCCCGTTTCAATAAGAAAATCTAATTTCAGTAGGCCTTTAAAGAAGTTAAAGAAGACATGTTCAAAACGACCAAACATTTGTGGAATTGTAACCCTTTAAATGCAAGTGTCACAAAGCTTCAAAATAAAAGCCCACAGTATACAGGGCAAAACAATGTCATAAGAAATGTCTGGTCCCCTGAAGGAGAAACAAGTAAGTTATTTGTGTATGTGTACAATTCTGCCACAAAGGGTGCAAAACGTCAGTCGAGTATAAAGTGTTGTGAAAAAGTAGAAAAAAAAAAGACACAGGCTGTGAAGAAAAACAGACTTCAAATGAAATGCTCGCAAAATTCATTAAAACTAGAATCATCACCGAATAAAGTATAAAAATGCCCCAAGGTGGTCCTCAGGGTTAAAATGTCCAGTACCCTGATGTAGTACTCAGTACTCAAATGCTGTTTTTATGCCAAACACAAAAACTGTGAACCCCTCCGAATGTCATCTACAGAATAATAAAAAAAAATAATCACAGGATTATATACATCCACATACACAGTAGAAGCCAAAAGTTTGGGGTCACATACAGCACAGAAAAAAATGACTGGCTTGCAAGGAATATTTTTAACCCATCCATTCATCCATCCATCTTCCGCTTATACGAGGTCGGGTCGCAGGGGCAGCAGCCTAAGCAGGGAAGCCCAGGCTTTCCTCTCCCCAGCCACTTGGTTCAGCTCCTCCCAGAGGATCCCGAGGCATTCCGAGGCCAGCCGGGAGACATAGTCTTCCCAACGTGTCCTAGGTCTTCCCCGTGGACTCCTACCAGTTGGACGTGCCCTAAACCCCTCCCGAAGGAGGCGTTTGGGTGGCATCCTGACCAGATGCCTGAACCACCTCATCAGGCTTTTCTTGATGTGGAGGAGCAGCGGCTTTACTTTGAGCTCCCCCCGGATGACAGAGCTTCTCACCCTATTTCTAAGGGAGAGACCCGCCACCCGGCGGAGGAAACTGTTTTCGGCCGCTTGTACCCGTGATCTTGTCCTTTCGCTCATAACCCAAAGCTCATGATCATAGGTGAGGATGGGAACGTAGATCAACCAGTAAATTGAGAGCCGTGCCTTCCGGCTCAGCTCCTTCTTCACAACGGATCGATACAGCTTCCCCTTGACAGAAGACGCTGCACCGATCCACCTGTCGATCTCACGATCCACTCTTCCCTCACTCGTGAACAAGACTCCTAGGTACTTGAACTCCTCCACTTGGGGAAGGGTCTCCTCCCCAACCCGGAGTTGGCACTCCACCCTTTTCCGGGCGAGAACCATGGACTCGGACTTGGAGGTGCTGATTCTCATCCCAGTCGCTTCACACTCGGCTGCGAACCGATCTAGTGAGAGCTGAAGATCCTGGCCAGATGAAGCCACAAGGACCACATCATCTGCAAAAAGCAGAGACCTAATCCTGCAGCCACCAAACCGAATGCCCTTGATGCCCTGACTGCGCCTAGAAATTCTGTCCATAAAAGTTATGAACAGAATCGGTGACAAAGGGCAGCCTTGGCGGAGTCCAACCCTCACTGGAAACGTGCCCGACTTACTGCCGGCAATGCGGACCAAGCTCTGACACTGATCGTACAGGGAGCGGACCGCCACAATCAGACAGTCTGATACCCCATACTCTCTGAGCACTCCCCAAGGGACTTCCCGAGGGACACGGTCAAATTCTTTCTCCAAGTCCACAAAGCACATGTAGACTGGTTGGGTAAACTCCTATGCACCCTCAAGAACCCTGCCGAGAGTATAGAGCTGGTCCACAGTTCCACGACCAGGACGAAAACCACACTGTTCCTCCTGAATCTGAGCTTCGACTATCCGGCGTAGCTTCCTCTCCAGTACTCCTGAATAAACCTTACCGGGAAGGCTGAGGAGTGTGATCCCATGATTTTTAACCCAATTAGGTGAAATTATTTCCACGGCACACCAAACAATATATCACAATACACTAGTGTGCCGTGGCACAGTGGTTGAAAAACACTGACCTAAGGGATAACAATTGGCCGAGGAACAGCTCGTATATCGAAAACCTTGTAAGCTGAGGCACTTGGTATCCCGAGATACCACTGTATAGATTTACTGAATCTTGTCAAATTGAATAAAGCCATAGTTGTGTAAATAGCTGGCAACAACCCCATTAAATAGGTGATTTGTGCATACCTTATACCAGACAATGGATCTTTAACACGGTACCTCATAACAAAGACACTTCTAAGGATCAGAGAAAAAGAAGGATTGTGCTCCTCGGAAAAAGATCAGTAACAATCTGACGATGAAGTCCTCCAGCAGTTTTACCAAGGCAGCTTCTACTTGGAACGGGTGTTAAGTCCGTTCCCTCCGTATTGCTTGAGAGCTTGAACAAAAAGAGAGAGGACTACAGTCTATGGTCAAACCTGGCGGTGGTAATGTTGTGGTATGCGGGCTGCATGAGTTCAGTCTGACAAACCAGCCAAGTATGCCCCTAGACCTCAACCCAATTACCATATTTCCTTGAATTGCCGCCGGGAATATAGTATGTGCCTGCCTAGAATAACTGCCGGGTCAAACTCGTTTTGCAAAATAATTAGCGCATGCTTGGCATTAGCGCCGGCTCAGGATTAACGCCGGGTCAAACTCGTTTCCCAAAATATTATTTTTATTAGCGCATGCCTAGAATTTCCGCCGGGTCAAACTCGTTTCACTAAACAATTAGCATATGCTTAGAATTTCCGCCGGGTCAAACTCGTCACGTCCCGAGTGACCCTTCCTCTGTCATCATTTTCAAAATGGCGGAGGCTGATTTCAATCATTTGAAATCGCATAAAGGGAAGAAGATTAAGAGCTATTCAGTAGGATTTAAGGTCCAAACTATTGAATATGCTAAAAAGAACAGTAAGCAGCTATGTTTTATTAATATACCATAGCTGCGTGTGTCAAATATGAGTCATTAAATGACTCCCGCCTCCTGGTGGTAGAGGGCGCTAGTGATCCTTCTTGCGACAACTCGGCTGCAGAAGAAGTGACAACAAGCAGCAAGAGTGAGCAGCGATCAATTATTTTTTCCTCTCGCTTGCACTTTTAACATGGAGAATTACATACCTAAAATAAAACAGTTTTCTAAACTGGACTTTCAATCGAAGCAGGAGGTAATAAAGGAAGATCTCCATTGAGACAGCGAGACTTTTAAAACTGAAGAAAGATAAGGAAGACTTCTATAAACAAGTTATCGATGCTTTTGATCAGAAGGAGCTGCGCATGGACTTCATTTATAAGTAAAGGTAAGACCACAATAAAGTTTTTTTTATTAAATGTGCTTTTCATGATGGTATCCTTACATCACACTCAAATTTATAAGCGCAGGCCTAAATTTACCGCATGCCTTTGGTAAACGCCGGAGTGAGAAGAGGTTTTAAATAATTAGCGCCCCGGCGGCAATTCAAGGAAATACGGTAAGTTCAGTACAAGGTGTCTAACATCCACCAGCTCTGCGGTGTCATTTTAAAAGAGGATTCCAGTAACAACCTGTGAATCCTGTGATTCCATGCCCAAGAGAATTAAGAGAAATATTAACACTTTTGGACGAAACAATTTATCGTTTCCTGTCAAAACTGTATATAGTAGAGTCATTCTTGAAAGCCCCTCAAAAAATTTACTTTTGGTTTTGGATCATTTTCGCAGCAAAATGCTGTTCACATTCTTGACTTTGGAATTGGAATGTAAATGTAAGACTTATTATTCACTCACTTAGGGTTGGGCATCGAGCATCGATGGGAACTGGGTAAATGGTAAATGGTTGTACTTGTATAGCGATTTTCTAAGGAACCCAATGCGCTTTGACACTACTTCCACATTCACCCATTCACACACACATTCACACACTAATGGCGGGAGCTGCCATGCAAGGCGTTAACCAGCACCCATCAGGAGCAAGGGAGAAGTGTCTTGCTCAAGGACACAACAGACGTGACTAGGATGGTAGAAGGTGGGGATCGAACCAGGAACCCTCAGATTAATGGCACGGCCACTCTCCCGACTTCCAGGACGAATGCGATTTTCCTGGAGCTGTCCAAATTTTAAATAATGCTGATCCCTCCTGTGTTTTAGATTCCCAGTTGGGTGAAGGGAAGAAACAGCTGGCAAACACCACGAAAAAGAAGCAGGAGGTGTGTGTGCAACCGTGTGGAGGTACTCAAAAGTTTGGCTTAATTTTATCAAAAAAGTACAAACCCCGTTTCCATTTGAGTTGGGAAATTATGTTAAATGTAAATACAAACGGAATACAATGATTTGCAAATCCTTTTCAACCCATATTCAGTTGAATATGCTACAAAGACAACATATTTGATGTTCAAACTAACTAATAATTAACTTTAGAATTTGATGCCAGCAACATGTGACAAAGAAGTTGGGAAAGGTGGCAATAAATACTGATAAAATTGAGGAATGCTCATCAAACACTTATTTGGAACATCCCACAGGTGTCCAGGCTAATTGGGAACAGGTGGGTGCCATGATTGGTTATAAAAACAGCTACCCAAAAAATGCTCAGTCTTTCACAAGAAAGGATGGGGCGAGGTACACCCCTTTGTCCACAACTGCGTGAGCAAATAGTTAAACAGTTTAAGAACAACGTTTCTCGAAGTACAATTGCAAGAAATTTAGGGATTTCAACATGTACGATTCATAATATCATCAAAGGGTTCAGAGAATCTGAAGAAATCACTCCACGTAAGCGGCATGGCCAGAAACAAACACTGAATAAAGTGACCTTCGATCCCTCAGACGGCACTGTATCAAAAACAGACGTCAATCTCTAAAGGATATCACCACATGGGCTCAGGAACACTTCAGAAAACCACTGTCACTAAATAAAGTTTGTCGCTACATCTGTAAGTGCAAGTTAAAGCTCTACTATGCAAAGCGAAAGCATTTTATCAACAACATCCAGAAACACCGCTGGCTTCTCTGGGCCCGAGATCATCTAAGATGGACTGATGCAAAGTGGTCTGACGAGCCCAAATTTCAAATAGTTTTTTTAAATATTCGACATCATGTCACCCGGACCAAAGGGGAAGCGAACCATCCAAACTGTTACCGAGGCAAAGTTCAAAAGCCAGCATCTGTGATGGTGTGGGTATGGCATGGGTAACTTACACATCTCTGAAAGGTACATACAGGTTTTGGAACAACATATGCTGCCATCTAAGCGCCGTCTTTTTCATGGACGCCCCTGCTTATTTCAGCAAGACAATGCCAAGCCACAATCAGCACATGTTACAACAGCGTGGCTTCGTAAAAAAAGAGTGGGGGTACTTTCCTGGCCCGCCTGCAGTCCAGACCTGTCTCCCATCGAAAATGTGTGGCGCATTATGAATCGTAAAATACGACAGCGGAGACCCCGGACTGTTGAACGACTGAAGCTCTACATAAAACAAGAATGGGAAAGAATTCCACTTTCAAACCTTCAACAATTAGTTTCCTCAGTTCCCAAACGTTTATTGAGTGTTGTTAAAAGAAAAGGTGATGTAACACATCACCTTTTCTTTTAACATGCCCTTTCCCAACCACTTTGGCACGTGTTGCAGCCATTAAATTCTAAGTTAATTATCATATGCAAAAAAAAAAATAAAGTGTATGAGTTTGAACATCAAATATGTTGTCTTTGTAGTGCATTCAACTGAATATGGGTTGAAAAGGATTTGCAAATCATTGTATTCCGTTTATATTTACATCTAACACAATTTCCCAACTCATATGAAAATGGGGTTTGTAGAATACAATTGATACCAATAAAAAATTAACAAAGTGTCCTCTTTTTAATGGGCTGCTCAATGGCCTTCCTCCAAGTCCAAGCAGTCCGAATTAGTTAAGTAAAGTTAATTATATTTATATAGCGCTTTTCGCGTGGGCGACATGACCGCGGGGCGGCATAGCTCGGTTGGTAGAGTGGCCGTGCCAGCAACTTGAGGGTTGCAGGTTCGATTCCCGCTTCCGCCATTCTAGTCACTGCCGCTGTGTCCTTGGGCAAGGCACTTTACCCACCTGCTCCCAGTGCCACCCACACTGGTTTAAATGTAACTTAGATATTGGGTTTCACTATGTAAAGCGCTTTGAGTCACTAGAGAAAAGCGCTATATAAATATAATTCACTTCTCTAGTGACTCAAAGCGCTTTACATAGTGAAACCCAATATCTAAGTTACAGTTAAACCAGTGTGGGTGGCACTGGGAGCAGGTGGGTAAAGTGTCTTGCCCAAAGACACAACGGCAGTGACTAGGATGGCAGAAGTGGGAATCGAACCTGCAACCCCCAAGTTGCTGGCACGGCCACTCTACCAACCGAGCTATACCGCCCCGGTGGGAATAGCTCGGTTGTTTTAACAACTTAAACAGGTTGTTCTTGTTTGGTTGTTTGATATTCTTCAGCAAGTTAGTCCACATCAGAGGGAACATGCTAACGCATTCTAACATATAAAAGGCAGGATGTTTTTTAAAGTGAGGTTTACAAAAACAAAGTGAAACTTTTGTAAAAGTGTACTTATGCTGACAAAAATGTTCATAATATACTGTATGTATACACAAACTCATAAGTTATACTGGTTGTACATAGCCCCATGAGGAATGTATTACTGACACAGTCTCTTAAAAAATCCAAATGTGGAATCGGAATGGTCCAAATTCAAACGATGCCCAACCTTACTTAGTGAGTGATTAATTGGCGAACAAATACACCAACCTATTTGTGCTATGGCAGATTATTACTCTGAAAGTATCCCATACAGAGCAACTCTTGAATAATTGTAAGATCTAGATGCTCCAACACAGACCGACATAAAGTCATTTTAAGACTCTGTGTCTACTTTCAGTCCTCGTCGGAAGACACCTGCAGGGAGGATTCTTTTCAGTTTTTTTTCCGCCAGTCAGTGGATGACATGCACACCTAAAATAGAGAAAGACAGAAAAAATAATGACTGTCAAAAAAATGGTTTTTATATTTGACCAAAATGAGTGCAAAGTTAAAGGCCTACTGAAAGCCACTACTACCGACCACGCAATTTGATAGTTTATATATCAATGATGAAATATTAACATTGCAACACATGCCAATACGGGCTTTTTAGTTTACTAAATTGCAATTTTAAATTTCGCGCAAAGTATCCTGTTGAAAACGTCTTGGTATGATGACGCGTCGAGGAAATTTTGTTCCAGCATCGTTCCCAGCTATTAACTCATCTGTTTTCATCATGAAATTCCACAGTATTCTGGACATCTGTGTTGCTGAATTTTTGCAATTTGTTCAATGAACAATGGAGACATCAAAGAAGAAAGCTGTAGTTGGGAAGCGGTGTATTGCGGCCGCCTTTAGCAACACAAACACAGCCGGTGTTTCATTGTTTACATTCCTGAAAGATGACGGTGAAGCTTTACTATGGAACAGAGCGGTCAAGCAAACACGGTTGGATTGGACCACACACAAAGTACAGTGTATTATGCAGCGATCATTTTGAAAGATCGTATTTCGAAGAGGGTCCCTTGCGAAGGGCAGAGATGGGCATCGCTACCACCCGTCGACTGGTGCAGAAGAAAGGTGCGGGGCCGACCTTGAGGTTGTACAGGTACGACCATATAATCTCACTAAAACACTAGTAACACAATAAGCAGATAAGGGATTTTCCAGAATTATCCTAGTAAATTTGTCTAATAACATCTGAATCGCACCCACTGTATAGTCTTTTTTTTCTAGTCCTTCACTCTGATTTTCCTCATCCACAAATCTTTCATCCTCGCTCAAATTAATGGACAAATCGTCGCTTTCTCGGTCCAAATCGCTCTCGCTGCTGGTGGCCATGATTGTAAACAATGTTTATGATGTGAGGAGCTCCACAACCCGTGACGTCACGCGCACATCGTCTGCTACTTCCGGTACAGGCAAGGCTTTTTTATCAGCACCAAAAGTTGCAAACTTTATCGTCGATGTTCTCTACTAAATCAAAAATATAGCAATATCGCGAAATTATCACGGTCATTCAATATTGGTTTCTGGCCATGCCGCTTACGTGCAGTAATTTCTCCAGATTCTCTGAACCTTTTGATGTTGAAATCCCTAAATTTCTTGTAATTGCACTTTGAGAAACGTTGTTCTTAAACTGTTTGACTATTTGCTCACCCAGTTGTGGACAAAGGGGTGTACCTCGCCCCATCCTTTCTTGTGAAAGACTGAGCATTTTTTGGGAAGCTGTTTTTATCATGGCACCCACCTGTTTCCAATTAGCCTGCACACCTGTGGGATGTTCCAAATAAGTGTTTGATGAGCATTCCTCAACTTGATCAGTATTTATTGCCACCTTTCCCAACTTCTTTGTCACGTGTTGCTGGCATCAAATTCTAAAGTTAATGATTATTTGGAAAAAAAAATATGTTTATCAGTTTGAACATCAAACATGTTGTCTTTGTGGCATATTCAACTGAATATGGGTTGAAAAGGATTTGCAAATCATTGTATTCCGTTTATATTTACATCTAACACAATTTCCCAACTCATATGGAAACAGGGTTTGTAAACTTATGAGCACGATTGTATATTCTAATAGATAGATACAATAGATAGACATCAGGACATAAACGGACACAGACGGAACAACTTTTATCATCATTTAGAATTTACCTCAAACTGGATCCCACTTAGGCAGGTAGGTGTTTCCACGTGTTGACAAAGGCGGTAGGGATCAAAGAATAAGGCACCGTGGTGATAGAGTTCCAACTGTCGGATGTCGGGTCGTAACAATCCAACGTTTTACACCTCTGCGTGCCAAAGTAACCTCCAACAACGTACAACTTGTTTCCTGAGGCCACGGCGTGGCAGCTCATCCGTTTCGCGGTCATGTCGCCCACGCGAGTCCACTGGTTTGTTTCGCAGTCAAAGCGATAGGCGGAGGCCGCTGTGAATTCCGTGTCACCACCCATGATGAAGATCTGACTCCCTAAGACGGCAGCTGCTGTGTATCGCCATGGTTGCGGGCACTCGGCTGCAATAGTCCAGCGATTCCCAACAGGATCATAGCATTGGACCTAAATAGAGAGGATGCATCATTTAAGGTTATATACTTGCCATTTACAACCACACATACAGTACAGCAGGGCTGTCCAAACTTTTTCCACTGAGGGCCGCACACTGAAAAATCAAAGCACACGGTGGCCAAGTTGATATTTTGAAATTTTCAAAACCAATACAATATACACTTTTTTTTTTTTTAATTGTTGGGGCTCCCCCAAGTTAGGTCTTAAGGACCCAGAAGGGTTTCAGTCTTAAACAAGGTTCAAGGTATATTATTTTTTTCATAAAACCCTTGATTCGCTAATTCTACTTCAATATTTGTTATACTTTTTACGAGCTTTTTGTCGAAACCCTATTTTTTGAGGCAAAATACAAAATACACAATATTTTTCCCAAAAAGATTTTCAAAGTGAAATATTTAATGTGAAGTAATTGGATCCCTAAATAGGTCAATAATTCATAGCAAAATGTATTTTTATTTTTTTCTCAGCAAAGACAGTTATTAAATTCCACCAAAATCCTTAGGGATCCAAAAGTGCCCCACTCATAAAAAGGTCATGCTTTTTTTTTTTTTTCATTCAACACTTAAATCTCTATATCAGCTTCAGATAATATATTGTAAGTGGTTTAGTATATTTATAATAACAATCAATAGGATAATTAGTATAATTAGTGTTAGTATATAATTAGTATGGACATTTTTTTTCAAATTTTCATATTTTTCATGTTTTTATGTTTGTTCACTACCCCCGCAACCCCAAAGGGAACAAGCGGTAGAAAATGGATGGATGGATGTATTTATGTCCTTTTTGTCCTTAAATCAATCAATTATTTATAGCATCATTGATTTTTATTAATTATTATTTTTTGAGAAGTTATTGAAAAAATGGTGTTATTAAGAGTCAACAATGCAACTTTTTCTTGTTGCATTTCACCTATTTGCTCTTTTATTCCACTTTTTAATGTTTAAAAAAAAAAAAAAAAATATATATATATATATATATATATATATATATATATATATATATAATAGTATTTTTAGAATGATGTGCTGCGGGCCGGTAAAACATTAGCTGCATGCCGCAAATGGCCCCCGGGCCACACTTTGGACACCCTTGCAGTACAGGATACAACTAAACCTGTAGTAACTTTGTTTTGTCCATTTATTCTTTTTGGGGTGATTAAAGGGGACCTATTATGCAAAACCAACTTTTCTAACCTGATGGTGTCTGCTTATGTGTATTTCGGACAGGCCTGGGCAATCATTTTACTCGGGAGGCCAGATTTAGATAAAAAAGTGTGTCTGGGGGCCACTATATCTATTTTTAGGAACACTAATACAAAAACTCACAATACTGATTGAAAGCTAAAAACGCTACGACAGAGCGCCTTAAAAAACGGAATGGAATTTGACTTTTTTTCACTGAACGAGACACCCATAATGTACATGAAAATAAAGAATGTGGGATTTACAATATCAACTATGAAGGATAAAACACTGAATATTGACAACATATTTTGCAATCAACCGAAACACAACGAAAATGCAACAAACATAGTGAAATGTGAACGCTAAGGGTAAAAAACCCCCACCTACAATCTGAGATATCTCATAGTGACCAAAATAACTAATTAGATGACCATACTAACTAATTAGATGACCATAGTAACTAGTATATCATTCAGATTCCAAGCATTGAATGATTTAGTATAGTCGAAGACTTACGGTCTTTAGAAAACATCAATGCACATCATAAAGGCAGCTACACTTTACATCTTAAACATCTAAAACAATTGTTTGGGAATGTCCGGCAGGCCAGATTAAAAAGCTCAACATGCGGCCCATGTGGCCCCCGGGCCTTAATTTGCCCAGGGTCTGATCTGGGATCTGCATGAGTCGCTCTGAGTGTGTGCAAGGCAAACCCCTTTGAAGAGTGCTGCTCTACAAACCTGCACTAGTATCAGGATGGATTTACCAAAAAACTACTTTTAGTGGTCGGTTTCAACTATTTACAAATAAATTCTTTAAAATTCCTACAATGTGAATTCCTGGATTTTTTTTCACATTCTGTCTTTCACAGTTGAAGTGTACCGATGAGGAAAATTACTGACCTCTGTCATTTTAAGTGGGAGAACTTGCACAATCGGTGGCTGATTAAATACTTTTTTGTATACAGTATGTTGTTTTTCTTCTTTATTATGCATATTCGGCCGGGTGCAACGTATACTCCGGAGCGACGTATACTCCGAAAAATACGGTAATTTGACAAAGTGCCATAAAAAAAACTTCACCAACCTTAGATGCTTTCTCTCTGTGTATAGTGGTGCCCCCAAAAACAAACAGTTTTAATTTAGCACTGACCACCGCTGCATTACTGACGCCATCTTTTAAAGGAGCCATCATAGTCCACTTATTACTGACGGGGTCATATCGCTCAACCTGGAAAACAAAAGTTAAAATATCACTCATTACAAAATATTCACAAGCTGTTATGAAGCATGCATCGAAGTCCATTCAAGGTCAGTGGTCTGATTTAAGTCTGTTAGAACATTTACTTTTTCCTCACCTGTTTTAAAGAGACGGATGGAGAGGCGGGGAAAACCGAAGCAATGGCTGTATGACCTCCGACCACATACAGAGAGTTCTCCAACTCAGCTGAACCATGGCCAAACCTGGTTTAGAAAGAACCAATAGTGAGTTTGCTCGTCTTGGTCTTCCGGGACAACTGCATATGGTCTTACCATATTATTGGAATAGGGCTACCCAAAAAATCATCAGATTAATCACACTGCAAAAACTGAAATCTAAGTAAGGTTAAATATCTCACATAAGGGTGATATTTTTTTTTTTGTCTGATAAGATCATTCTTCTCACTATGCAGATTTTATGTTAGGAGTGTTTTACTCGTTTTAAGGATTTTGGTCCTAGATCATCTCAGTAAGCAGGGTTTCCCACAAAATAATTTATTTGTGGCGGCCCGCCACGAAAGAATTACGGCCGCCACAAATTAAAAAATAAATAAATAAAATTTAAAAATTAAAATAAAAAAATAAATTTTTTATTTTATTTTATTTATTTTTTCCGGCTTTTGACTCGCTCAACAGCCGAAAAATAAATAAATAAATAAATAAAATAAAATATTTTTTTTTTATTTATTTATTTATTTTTTTTCGGCTTTTGACTCGCTCAACGGGCTTCACGGTGGCAGAGGGGTTAGTGCGTCTGCCTCACAATACGAAGTTCCTGCAGTCTTGGGTTCAAATCCAGGCTCGGGATCTTTCTGTGTGGAGTTTGCATGTTCTCCCCGTGAATGCGTGGGTTCCCTCCGGGTACTCCGGCTTCCTCCCACTTCCAAAGACATGCACCTGGGGATAGGTTGATTGGTAACACTAAATTGGCCCTAGTGTGTGAATGTGAGTGTGAATGTTGTCTGTCTATCTGTGTTGGCCCTGCGATGAGGTGGCGACTTGTCCAGGGTGTACCCCGCCTTCCGCCCGATTGTAGCTGAGATAGGCGCCAGCGCCCCCCGCGACCCCAAAAGGGAATAAGCGGTAGAAAATGGATGGATGGATGGATGGATGACTCGCTCAACCGTTCATAAAAGCAATGGGACTCTGTCTGTGAATGGAGCTTGTAGTTACATATGATATAAATATGTAAATATTACATAAATATGTATATAAATATGTACATAAAGTGTTGTAATTATATTCCAACTCCGCGTTCTTCTTAGTCATCGCCGCCGCCGCCGGAAAAAAAAAAAATATATATATATAGCGGTATAGCTCGGTTGGTAGAGCGGCCGTGCCAGCAACTTGAGGGTTGCAGGTTCGATTCCCGCTTCCGCCATCCTAGTCACTGCCGTTGCGTCCTTGGGCAAGACACTTTACCCACCTGCTCCCAGTGCCACCCACACTGGTTTAAATGTAACTTAGATATTGGGTTTCACTATGTAAAGCGCTTTGAGTCACTAGAGAAAAGCGCTATATAAATATAATTCACTTCACTTATTTATTTTTTGATTTTTTATTATTGACGGCCGTAATTCTTTTGTGGGGGGCCGCCACAAATAAATAAATGTGTGGGAAACCATGTATACTTCATGCACATTCAGGTAAATTATTCAAAATGACAATGAAAACATTTGCCTGGGGGCCAGGCTGTATAAATAAATATATATATATATATATATCTATATATATATAGATATATATATAGATATATATATATATATATATATATGTATGTATACGCACTAATTGACTGAAAGAGCTTGCACTTGGCGCTATGATGTCATGTTATCGATAGGAAAATGCATTTTTAGACAATATGATTTGCCTGAGCAGCTAGGAGACCTCGAGAGTAACAAGCGGTTGTCTCGTTGCCTTTCCATTAAGAAAAATAAACTAGTTTTTAGTATAAGTTTGCTGGTTTCAAGAAATGTAATGCCTAGTGCATATCATTATGTCAAGATAATGGCACTAGCCTTTATTTGATTTAAGAATATTTTTCAACATATTGAGAAAAAAGGTCTCATACTTGTTTTTTTTTATCAAGAAAAGTACACTTGTTATCAGTGAGAATATACTTATTTTAAGGTATTTTGGGGATTTATTGAGGTTAGCTAATTTTACTTGTTTAGGAAAGTCTTGACAAGCCAAAATTTCTTGTTCTATTGGCAGATCCTTTTCCTTAGTTCAAGTAAAAAACCCCTAATTTTTGTATTTTTTTTTTTCTTGTTTTTGAACACTGACTTTTTGCAGTGCATTGTTCTCAAATGTATTCTTCATGATAAATCAATCCCCCTTTGCATGTTTGAAATGTGCCTATTTTCACGGTATTTATTTTAACAGAAAGATAGATGACAGGATAAGATTACATAACGTATATTTTACGTTATGTTGAATTATGACTTATAGTAATACATCATATTACTAATCTATTATTAGAGCATCTCTCTCCAACATTAATCGTGATAAATACAATTTTAAGGGTATGTAAAGATTGGACTATAACTGTAACCTCACCTCGCTATTAGCATGGGTGCTCCTTTGGACCATTCTTCATGGACTGTGTCATAGATCCACACGTCCTTCGACACACCGTTCTCTGACCCTCTTCCTCCCGTCACGTAAACCTTACAACCAATGGCACACGCGCTGAATTCTTTTCTTGGGCTGGGAAGGTCTGCCTTTGGTATGATCTCCTTGGCTTTGTGGTCAACCTTGAAACGGATGAACAAAAAAATGGCTTTATTTTTTCTTTCAAACGTCAGTAAATAGAAAGGTATTCAGTAGCGATGTCCGATAATGGCTTTTTTGCCGATATCCGATAGTCCGATATTGTCCAACTCTTAATTACCGATTCGGATATCAACCGATACCGATATATACAGTTGTGGAATTAACACATTATTATGCCTAATTTTGTTGTGATGCCCCGCTGGATTCATTAAACAATGTAACAAGGTTTTCCAAAATAAATCAACTGAAGTAATGGAAAAAAATGCCAACATGGCACTGCCATATTTATTATTGAAGTCACAAAGTGCATTATTTGTTTTTAACATGCCTCAAAACAGCAGCTTGGAATTTGGGACATGCTCTCCCTGAGAAAGCATGAGGAGGTTGAGGTGGGCGGGGTTTTGGGTAAGGGATAGCGGGGGGTGTATATTGTAGCATCCCAGAAGAGTTAGTGCTGCAAGGGGTTCAGGGTATTTGTTCTGTTGTGTTTATGTTGTGTTACGGTGCGGATGTTCTCCCGAAATGTGTTACGCGCTATATTAAATTAGTTGTATGTGTGTTCTTCCACCAACAGGCAAAGATGATTGAGTTTGAGCCTTTTAGAGCCACTGATGTCCAACTCCCTAAAGGTGCTGTGTTTGTGATTTCCAACTGCTGTGTGGGGATGAACAAAGCAGCATCTTCTCACTTCAATATCCGTGTGGTCGAGTGTCGGATAGCAACAAAGGCACAGTGTAAAACGCATAAGAGTGTCACAAATGTGTTCATTTATTTAATGGAGTATTTTTCCCGATATGTACAGTGTTTACCACAGGAACGCAATCTATTTGTGGCTGTAATTGATCAGGGGGGTTGACCTGGTGTAACTGTAAAATTTGCATAATTGAACATGACGCACTTGTCAAAACTGAATAAAAAAACTACAGATGACCTTCTGGTTGATTATTTTAGTTATTTTTTTTAATGTCATAAATAGAAATATCCGATAATGGCTTTTTTGCCGATATCTAATATTCCTTTATTGTCCAACTCTTAATTACCCATTACGATATCAACCAATACCGATATATAAGGTCATGGAATGAACACATTATTATGCCTAATTTTGTTGTGATGCCCTGCTGGATGCATTAAACAATGTAACAAGGTTATCCAAAATAAATCAACTCAAGTTTTGGAAAAAAATGCCAACAGGGCACAGCCGTATTTCATTATAAATATTAACAATATCATTGACCTACTCAGTGGCCTAGTGGTTAGAGTGTCCGCCCTGAGATCGGTAGGTTGTGAGTTCAAACCCCGGCCGAGTCATACCAAAGACTATAAAAATGGGACCCATTACCTCCTTGCTTGGCACTCAGCATCAAGGGTTGAGGGTTAAGTCACCATAAATGATTCCCGGGCGCGGCACCGCTGCCGCTCACTGCTCCCCTCACCTCCCAGGGGGTGATCAAGGGGATGGATCAAATGCAAAGGACAAATTTCACCACACCTAGTGTGGCAATCAATCATTGGTACTTTAACTTTATCGGACATCTCTAATGCACTTCATTTGTTTTAAACTATTGTAGTGGCATTCTGTACAAAAAGTGTACTTTAATTTAGTGTTGTTTTGATACGTCATATTAGTGACATCATGCACAAAAGTGCACTAACAGCTTGTTTTAAAATGTCTCTGACAATCTTGCACTTTCAGTTTTGGAAATGATATGAATGTTTGTGCCGCTGCTTAATAACTGTTTAATAAATACAGTTTTGTTAAATTGACTTAGTTGTGATTTCCTTTTCAGCATAAAAGTTTAAAAGTAACATATATTAATGCAATATGAAGAAGAATGTTTTAATGTAGACACATAGAATCATCATACTGCTGTGATTGTATGCATCAAGTGTTCATTCTAGGCTAAGGCAAAATATGGAGATACATAAGGTGTATCGTGGCATGGCCTAAAAATATCGAGATATTAATAAAAGGCTATATCGCCCAGCCCTACTTTGATGTTTTTCTCTGTACTTAACAGTATCATGACATCACAAATATGCAACCAAACCGTGGTGGAAGGGAGGAGCCAGGCAGCAGCACAAGCCACAACAGAGTAACCAAAAACAAACACAAAAATGATGAGTTGTGTGGTCCTCTGTCCTCTGTGTTTTTTATACACTTTGATTTCTATTTTACTGTTTTAATTGATTTTACCTTTTAAAATAGTTTTTAATCATATTTGTTTTATATTGGTTTTATATTTATTTATTTTTTGTTTTTATTCAGTCATTGGTGGAGCATAATATTGTTTTTTTGATATTGTTTTTAACATGGCTGTGCAGCACTTTGGAAACGTTATTGTTGTTTAAGGGGGAACATTATCACCAAACCTATGCAAGCGTCAATATATACCTTGATGTTGCAGAAAAAAGACCATGTATTTTTTCAAACGATTTCCGAACTCTAGATGGGTGAATTTTGGCAAATTAAACGCCTTTCTGATTATCGGTCTTTTAGCGATGACGTCAGAACGTGACGTCACCGAGGTAACACATCCGCCATTTTCATTTTCACATTACAAACACCGGGTCTCAGCTCTGTTATTTTCCGTTTTTTCGACTATTTTTTGGAACCTTGGAGACATCATGCCTCGACGGTGTGTTGTCGGAGGGTGTAACAACACTAACAGGGAGGGATTCAAGTTGCACCACTGGCAAGAAATCTGCCGCCAGACCCCCATTGAATTTGCCAGTGTCTGCACATTTTACCGGCGATGCTAAGACAGACATGGCACAGAGATGTATGGATAACCTGCAGATGCATTTGCAACGATTAAGTCAACGAAATCACAAAGGTGAGTTTTGTTGATGTTGTTGACTTATGTGCTAATCAGACATATTTGGTCACGGCATGACTGCCAGCTAATCGATGCTAACATGCTACGCTAATCGATGCTAATGTGCTATTTATGCTAGCTGTATGTACATTTGAAACTAGATACCCACATTCAATGCGAAACAAACACTTCCCAATCGACGGATTTAAGTTGCTCCAGTGTCACAAGATGCGAAAGTCCTGATCGTTTGGTCCGCACATTTTACCGGCGATGCTAATAAGGCAGCCATGCTATGGGCCACTTCATTAGGTACACCCATGCTATGGCCGAATAGCGTCAATAGCTATTAGCTCAATAGCATCAATTTCTTCTTCAATTTCGTTTTCACTATCTGCCTCCATACTCCGACCATCTGTTCCAATACATGCGTAATCTGTTGAATCGCTTAAACCACTGAAATCCGAGTCTGAATCCAAGCTAATGTCGCTATATCTTGCTGCGGTAACCGCCATGTTGTTTGTATTGGCAGCACTGTATGACGTCACAGGGAAATGGACAGTCGCATCGCAAATAGCGAAGATCAAGAACTTTAAAGCTTTTTTTAGGGATATTCCAGGAGGTGTAAAATAAAATAAAAAACTTCGAAAAATAAAACAAGCCACTGGGAACTGATTTTTATTGTTTTTAACCCTTTTGAAATTGTGATAATGTTCCCCTTTAAATGTGCTATATAAATAAAGTGGATTGGATTGGATTACCGGCTGATTTTTCATTATCGGAATTCTCCACTGACTTCATATTTGCCATTATCGGCCGCCGATAATATTGTGCATCTTTAATTCCTATATCTGCTGTCAGCAGCCTAATCCTCCTCTGCTTCAGGGTGTGAGACTGTAACAGCTAATGCGTGCACCGGTACATAACATGGTAGTTGATGCATGGTAGTTGATGCACTTACCTGGTATACCTTGTCGCACATGAAAGTCTGGCCTCCTAATATAAGCAAGGTGTGGCCTGCCTTGCGTGGTCGAGCACAAGGACTGGTCACAACTCCGTCATTTTGAAGAATTCTTTTTTTACATTGCATTGCCTCTTCTACAATTACCCTGCAAAAAAACATTTTGACATTAAGCAAATTAACACTCACTGTAAAAAAGCAAAACTGCATTTAGACTTGAACCATTGACTTATTAAAATAAAATGTACCTGCTCCTCTTGTCAGCCATAACTAGTTCTTCACATGCGACAGCCTCCAGCAGACATTCAGAGGGGAGAAGAGCCAATCTGATGCCCGTGAGCAGCTCTGGCAAATAGTGGCGCCGGCAGTCCAAGTCGTAGCGAACCCACCGCATAACTGAGGTAAAAACAACCTGCAAATGAAGACGTCAAAATAAATAATTAATAAAAAAAAGGACAAGCCAGAAAAATGAAACTCAATGAAACTAAAGTACATAAAAATTGTAGTAAAAGTTCAATTGTTGTCAGTTTAAAATTCCCTCTCTTTAATGAACATATTTAAATTTTTGCAACTCAACGCTAAGAAAGCGGAAATGCTGATTATCGGTCCTGCTAGACACCGACACCTATTAAATAATACCACCTTAACGTTTGACAACAAAATAATTATACAAGGCGACTCGGTAAAGAATCTGGGTATTATCTTCCACTCAGCTCTCTTCTTTGAGTCACACATTAAGAGCGTTACTAAAACAGCCTTTTTCCATCTCCGTAATTTCGCTAAAAATCGTTCCATTTTGTCCACTAGCGACGCTGAGATCATTATTCATGCGTTTGTTACGTCTCGTTTCGATTACTGTAACCTATTATTTTGGGGTCTCCCTATGTCTAGCATTAAATATTACAGTTGGTGCAAAATGCGGCTGTTAGACTTTTGACATGAACAATAAAGTTTGATGTACTGTATATACCTTTATATACCTATAAACATACAAATATACCTATACTGGCTCACCTGCACTGGCTTCCTGTGCACTTAAGATGTGACTTTAGGGTTTTACTACTTACGCATAAAATACTACACGGTCTAGCTCCATCCTATCTTGCCGATTGCATTGTACCATATGTCCCGGCAATAAATCTACGTTCAAAGAACTCCGGCTTATTAGTGATTCCCAGAGCCCAAAAAAACTCTGCGGGCTATAGAGCGTTTTCTAATGGGGCTCCAGTACTCTGGAATGCCCTCAAGGTAACAGTTAGAGATGCTACCTCAGTAGAAGCATTTTAGTCCCATCTTAAAACTCATTTGTATACTCTAGCCTTTAAATAGACCCCCCTTTTAGGACAGTTGATCAGCCGCTTCTTTTCTTTTCTGCTCTGCCCCCCTCTCCCTTGTGGAGGGGGTCGGAGGAACGACACAGGTCCGGTGGCCACGGATGAAGTGCTGGCTGTCCAAAGTCGGGACCCGGGGTGGACCGCTCGCCTATGCATCGATTGGGGACATCTCTGCGCTGCTGACCCGTCTCCGCTTGGGATGGTCTCCTGCTGGCCCCACTATGGACTGAACTTTCACTATTATGTTAGATCCACAAAGGACTGGACTCTCACACTATTATGTTAGATCCACTACGGACTGGACTCTCACAAAATTATGCTAGATCCACTATGGACTAGACTCTCACAAAATTATGTTAGATCTACTATGGACTGGACTCTCACTATTATGTTAGATCCACTATGGACTGGACTCTCACTATTATGTTAGATCAACTATGGACTGAACTCTCACTATTATGTTACAAGTTATATCCACTATGGACTGGACTCACACTATTATGTTAGATCCACTATGGACTGGACTCTCACTATTATGTTAGATCCACTATGGACTGGACTCTCACAATATTATGTTAGATCCACTATGAACTGGACTCTCACACTATTATGTTAGATCCACTATGGACTGGACCCTCACTATTATGATAGATCCACTATGGACTGGACTCTCTCACTATTATGTTAGATCCACTATGGACTGGACTCACACTATTATGTTAGATCCACTATGGACTGGACTCTCACACTATTATGTTAGATCCACTATGGACTGGACTCACACTATTATGTTACATCCACTATGGACTGGACTCTCACACTATTATGTTAGATCCACTATGGAGTGGACTCTCACTATTATGTTAGATCCACTATGGATTGGATTCGCACACCATTATGTTAGATCCACTATGGACTGGACTCTCACACTATTATGTTCGATCCACTATGGACTGGACTCTAA
Organism: Nerophis ophidion; assembly: GCF_033978795.1. Classification (NCBI taxonomy): domain Eukaryota; kingdom Metazoa; phylum Chordata; class Actinopteri; order Syngnathiformes; family Syngnathidae; genus Nerophis; species Nerophis ophidion. Next base: position 15,559,770 of record NC_084622.1, read on the forward strand.
CACTATTATGTTAGATCCACTATAGACTGGATCCACACACTATTATGTAAGATCCACTATAGACTGGACTCTCACACTATTATGTTAGATCCACTATGGACTGGACTCTCACACTGCTATGTTAGATCCACTATGGACTGGACTCTCACTATTAAGATAGATCCACTATGGACTGGACTGTCTCACTATTATGTTAGATCCACTATGGACTGGACTCACACTATTATGTTACATCCACTATGGACTGGACTGTCACACTATTATATTAGATCCACTATGGACTGGACTCTCACTATTATGTTAGATCCACTATGGATTGGACTCTCTCACTATCATATTAGATCCACTATGGACTGGACTCACACTATTATGTTAGATCCACTATGGACTGGACTCTCACAATATTATGTTAGATCCACTATGGACTGGACTTTCACTATTATGTTAGATCACTATGGACTGGACTCTCACACTATTATGTTAGATCCACTATGGACTGGACTCTCACTATTATGTTAGATCCACTATGGACTGGACTCTCACACTATTATGTTAGATCCACTATGGACTGGACTCTCACACTATTATGTTAGATCCACTATGGACTGGACTCTCACACTATTATGTTAGATCCACTATGGACTGGACTCTCACACTATTATGTTAGATCCACTATGGACTGGACTCTCACACTATTATGTTGGATCCACAATGGACTGACTCTCACACTATTATATTAGATCCATTATGGACTGGACTCTCACACTACTATGTTAGATCCACTATGGACTGGACTCTCACACTATTATGTTAGATCCACTATGGACTGGACTCTTACAATATTATGCTAAATCCACAATGGACTGGACTCTCACACTATTATGTTAGATCCACTATGGACTGGACTCTTACAATATTATGCTAAATCCACAATGGACTGGACTCACATTATTATGTTAGATCCACTATGGACTGGACTCTTACAATATTATGCTAAATCCACAATGGACTGGACTCTCACACTATTATGTTAGATCCACTAAGGACTGGACTCTCACTATTATGTTGGATCCACTATGGACTGGACTCACACTATTATGTTAGATCCACTATGGACTGGACTCTCACACTATTATGTTAGATCCACTATGGACTGGACTCTCACACTATTATGTTAGATCCACAATGGACTGGACTCTCACACTATTATGTTAGAACCACTATGGACTGGACTCTTACAATATTATGCTAAATCCACAATGGACTGGACTCTCACACTATTATGTTAGATCCACTATGAACTGGACTCTCACAGTATTATGCTAGATCCACTCCACGTCCATTTCACCGGTCGCCATGGTGGGGTCGCTATCTTGTCTTTGCAGTCTATTTATTGGAATATAAGTTGAAAAGGATTTGCAAATAATTGTGTTTTGTATTTAGCTTTTACGCAACATGCCAACTTCACTGGTTTGGTGTTTTATAATATATGCAAAGCTAATAACAGTAACTGAGTGGTGAATAGAGTAAAGAGCAAAAAGGTGAACATGAGTTAGTTTGGGGCCATGCCAAGTCGACCAGGGGTCCAATGACAAGGAAGCGTGTAGAAAAAGATGAGATATTTACCGGCACACTTGTGTTTTCCTTTATTGGGAGGACAGAAAAGCAAGCCCAAATTAAAAAAAAAACACAAGCCACAAACTTTGTAAGTGTCTTTAGAGAAAAAAGTTGCTTGTAATACGCGAACTTGGCAACATTGCTACAAACAGCCAGTAACTCCAGCGACATTGTATGGAAATAACTTTGGTGTTGTGGAGAGAGCGACCTGACAGGGTTTCCAAGCTAAACTTGCATTTAACATCATTTTTTCTTTGTCCATTCCTGCTCTCTTCATCAGCTGGACTGCTGATGTTTTCCCACTGGTATGGTATGGACTGAGAGTCACACAGGACTAGGGTTGCAAGGCAAAAAAATTGCCCAGGCCTGTGCTAACCATTCTGTTGTCATACAAGAATGTAGGTCAGGGGTAGGGAACCTGCGGCTCTAGAGCCAGATGTGGCTCTTTTGGTGACTGCATCTGGCTCTCAGATAAATCTTAGCTGACATTGTTTAACACGATAAGTAATTAATGATTACGCTGGTAAGCACAGGGTTAAAAATAACGTTCAAAATTAAAAACATTCTCATGCATTTTATTCCATCAATCCAAGAAGTCGCATTAATGGCAAGAAGTATTTCATTTATTATTTGTTAGCTTCAGAATAACAATGTTATTAAAAAGAATGAGAGACGTATTATACTCTAAAAATGTTAGTCTAACTTAAAAAATCCGCACATTTAGTTGTATTCAGTGTTAAAAAATATTGGTAACACTTTAGTATAGCTCGGTATAGCTCTTTTGGTAGAGTGGCCGTGCCAGCAACTCGAGGGTTCCAGGTTCAATTCCCGCTTCCGCCATCCTAGTCACTGCCGTTGTGTCCTTGGGCAAGACACTTTACCCACCTGCTCCCAGTGCCACCCACACTGGTTTAAATGGAACTTAGATATTGGGTTTCACTATGTAAAGCGCTTTGAGTCACTCGAGAAAAGCGCTATATAAATATAATTCCCTTCACTTAGTATGGGGAACATATTCTAAGTAACAAAGACTTAATTAAGAGTTATTTGGACACTAGGGGACCATATAAGGTTAGGGTTACTAATAAGCAATAATTCTGAAGTTATAAGGGAAGACTCTTAATTAATGGCTTACTGCTTGTAAAATAAGGCCATGCAGACATAGGCATTAATAAGTACTTAAAAATGACTAATCAAGAGCCAATATGTTAAGAATTTGCATGTTAATAAGCAACTAATTAATGGTGAATATGTTCTCCATATAAAAGTATTACCAAAATATAATATGGCTCCCACGGAAATACGTTTTCAAAATATTTGGCCTTCATGGCTCTCTCAGCCAAAAAGGTTCCCGACCCCTGATGTAGGTTATCGTTTGATTTAGCATGCTGATTGAGTGTTCATTTATTCATCTAGCCCAGTGGTTCTCATATGGGGGTACGCGTACCCCTGGGGGTACTTGAAGGTATGCCAAGGGGTACGTGAGATTTAAAAAAAAAAAAAATTTTTAAATAGCAACAATTCAAAAATCCTTTATAAATATATTTATTGGATAATATTTCAACAAAATACAAGTTCATAAACTGGGAAAAAAATGCAACAATGCAATATTCAGTGTTGACAGCTCGATTTTTTGTGGACATGTTCCATAAATATTGATGTTAAAGATTTCTTTTTTTGTGAAGAAATGTTTAGAATGAAGTTGATGAATCCAGATGGATCTCTATTACAATCCCCAAAGAGGGCACTTTAAGTTGATGATTACTTCTATGTGTAGAAATCTTTATTTATAATTGAATCACTTGTTTATTTTTCAACAAGTTTTTAGTTGTTTTAATATATTTTTTTCCAAATAGTTCAAGAAAGACCACTACATATGAGAAATATTTTGCGCTGTTATACAATTTAATAAATCAGAAACTGATGACATAGTGCTGTATTTTACTTCTTTATCTCTTTTTTTCCAACCAAAAATACTTTGCTCTGACTAGGGGGTACTTGATTAAAAAAAAAATTCACAGGGGGTACATCACTGAAAAAAGGTTGAGAACCACTGATCTAGCCTATTTCTACTCATTTGTCCATCAGTAAAATATTTACAAAGACTATTCATATTCTGTGTGTGGCACTGCATTAGTGTTTTATAAGCTTCTCATCTTTTTTTACAGAATAAGGACGGTAGAAATGCGCGGATAGGCAATTATATCACCCGCATCCGCATCACCAAAGTCGCCATCCACCCGCCGTCCACCCGAACCAACATTTTATCAGGACCCTACCCGCCCGCCAACCGCCCTCTGAAATACATCAGAGGTTGTCCGCCTTTACCACTCACAGAGCTATTTATACCTGTTTCATGGAGTAATGATGACAATTGGAGCTGCTAACGTTCCCGCGACTATCCAATAGCGTTCATCCTGATTACAAGAATATGGGCGTGCTGTGAAGCCATTGCCTTAGACACCTTCAACAACATGTACAAACTGATTGTTGGTCCGGCAACATGTTGTGTGCAGCTTCCACAATTACACGTTCAAGATTGAAAGGCATACTGGGTGATACAGAGTACACTGATGGTTGTGATATAAACAGCTTTAATATGCGCCACGTTGTGAAGCCACACCCAACAAAATTGACAAACACATTTCGGGAGAACATCCTCACAGTAACACAACATAAACGCAACACAACAAATACCCATAATCCTTTGTATCCGTGAGACTTCCTGAATATATTTTACACCCCCGTGCCCCCAACAACCCCGCCCACCTTACCGACGCACGGGGGGGTTGTTTGCTGCTAGTGGGGTGTATGAAATAGTCAGGAAGTGTCATGAATACAAAGGATTATGGGTATTTGTTGTGTTGCGTTTATGTTGTGTTACTGTGAGGATGTTCTCCCGAAATGTGTTTGTCAATTTTGTTGGGTGTGGCTTCACAACGTGAACTATTGTGTTAACTTTAACAGCCTTACAAATAAGGTTGTCAAAGTTAAAACTTACCTGTTCATCTTCGATCTCCAATTCATCACTAAGGATAAGTTCCAGCAGCTTCTCTTTAGTTAAACTGTAGAAGTCCTCAGAGTCCCGGACCTATAGTACACAAGAAATAGTTAAAAGCAACAATGCACTTCAGCAGTCCTTTTTAGCATATAGGCCTTACACTCATAGTCATTCACATCGACGTCCCACTGGTTTGTGAGTTTTTCCTTGCCCTTATGTGGGCTCTGTACCGCGGATGTCGTTGTGGCTTGTGCAGCCCTTTGAGACACTTGTGATTTAGCGCTAAAAATAAACATTGATTGATACACACTGTGTGGTACACGATAAAGTGAAGTGTCTTTGCGTGGTTCCAAGGACGACCAAGGACAAACTTACCATTAGGCAAACAATTACAAAAAATCTCTCTTATAAGCTTTGTTTTTGGATGTTGACAATGTCTGCCTGTCATAGGTTTATTCTTAAGTCTATTAAGTAATTTTTTGTGTTTTTTTTTATTCTTGTTTTAAGCCTTGTATGCCCCCTGTCTGTTTGCTGGAAATGTGAATTTCAATATGGAGATGAATATAGTATCTATGCAGTATTTGCCTAAAGTTTGGACACACCTTCTCATTTCAATGCGTTTTCTTTATTTGCATGACCATTTACATTGTAGATTGTCACATCAAAACTGTGAATGAATACATGTGAAGTTATGTACTTAACAACAAAAGGTGAAATAAGAAAAAATAATAGTGAGAGTTCAGTCCATAGTGGATCTAACGTAATAGTGTGAGAGTCCAGTCCATAGTGGATCTAACATAATAGTGAGAGTCCAGTCCATAGTGGATCTAACATAATTTTGTGAGAGTCCAGTCCATAGTGGATCTAACATATTAGTGTGAGAGTCCAGTCCATAGTGGATCTAACATAATAGTGTGAGAGTCCAGTCCATAGTGGATCTAACATAATAGTGAGAGTCCAGTCCATAGTGGATCTAACATAATAGTGTGAGAGTCCAGTCCATAGTGGATCTAACATAATAGTGTGAGAGTCCAGTCTATAGTGGATCTTACATAATAGTGTGTGAATCCAGTCTATAGTGGATCTAACATAATAGTGTGAGAGTCTAGTCCATAGTGGA
>NC_084622.1:15570507-15853007 GCF_033978795.1 Nerophis ophidion
CTCTCAGGAAGGGTGAACAACAACTTTTTTTTCAAGCATGACTGAATGACGTGTACCTCAGGGTGAATGGTGTCTCTGAAATGAACCTCACTGTCCATACTTTCTCGCAGTCCCCCGCTGAACATGGCTTCAAAATAACGGCAGCAGGCTGCCAAGACCGCCCTGTGAACACAAAGACTTTTGTCAGGCACTTGAAAAACTGAGTGAGTCAATTAGTTGATTCGACTAATTGACATTGAGCGACTCAAACAAATACAATGGCCATAACTACTAAAACCCACTACTACAGACCACGCAGTCTGATAGTTTATATATCAATGATGAAATATTAACATTGCAACACATGCCAATACGGCCTTTTTAGTTTACTAAACTGCAATTTTAAATTTCGCGCCGAAGTATCCCGATAAAAAGTCGCGGTATGATGACGCGTGCGCGTGACGTCACGCATTGTAGAGGACATTTTGTTCCAGCATCGTTCCCAGCTATAAGTCGTCTGTTTTCATCGCATAATTCCACAGTATTCTGCACATCTGTGTTGCTGAATCTTTTGCAGTTTGTTCAATGAACAATGGAGACATCAAAGAAGAAAGCTGTAGGTGGGAATCGGTGTATTGCGACCGCCTTTAGCAACACAAACACAGCCGGTGTTTCATTGTTTACATTCCCGAAAGATGACATTGAAGCTTTACTGTGGTACAGAGCGGTCAAGCGAACACGGTTGGATTGGACCACACACACAAAGTACAGTGTATTATGCAGCGATCATTTCGAAAGATTATGTTTTGAAGAGGGTCCCTTGCGAAGGACAGAGATGGGCATCGCCACCACCCGTCGACTGGTGCTAACGAAAGGTGCGGGGCCGACCTTCAAGTTGTACAGGTACGACCATATAATCTCACTAAAACACAATAAGCAGATAAGGGATTTTCCAGAATTAACTTAGTAAATGTGTCTAATAACATTAACATCTCTCCCACTGTATAGTTTTTTTTTCTTTCTTTCTAGTCCTTCACTCTCACTTTCCTCATCTACAAATCTTTCATCCTCGCTCAAATTAATGGGGAAATCGTCGCTTTCTAGGTCCGAATCGCTCTTGCTGCTGGTGGCCATGATTGTAAACAATGTGGGGATGTGAGGAGCTCCACAACCCGTGACGTCACGCGCACATCGTCTGCTACTTCCGGTACAGGCAAGGCCTTTTTTATCAGCGCCAAAATGTGCGAACTTTATCGTCGATGTTCTCTACTAAATCATTTCAGCAAAAATATGGCAATATCGCGAAATGATCAAGTATGACACATAGAATGGACCTGCTATCCTCGTTTAAATAAGAACATCTCATTTCAGTAGGCCTTAAGCAGCAATGATCTTTGCATCAACATGAACATATTTTGTCATTTTACCTGTGACACGGGAAGGAGCGATCCCCGGCCCACAGCGTGACATCTGTAAACAGGCATTGTTTCCTCATGGTGTTCAAGTGCGTCAAGACGCAGTCGGGGTGCGACGGTTTATGGAAGAGAGAGATGTTCATGGACCCTGTGCTGGTGCGGGATTTCCGATTCTCGTGGACAGTCACCGACATGGTGGCTGTCACCGCCCGGAAGTCTACTGATTTAAAGAAGGGAAAGTGAAAAACAAAATGAACATTAAAAAGATCCCTCCATCCATCTTCTTCCGTTTATCCGAGGTGGCAGCAGCCTAAGCAGGGAAGCCCAGACTTCCCTCTCCCCAGCCGCTTCGTCCAGCTCTTCCCGGGGGATCCCGAGGCGTTCCCAGGCCAGCCGGGAGACATAGTCTTCCCAACGTGTCCTGGGTCTTCCCCGTGGCCTCCTACTGGTCGAACGTGCCCTAAACACCTCCCTAGAGAGGTGTATGGATGGCATCCTGAGCAGATGCCCAAACCACCTCATCTGGCTCCTCTCCAAGTGGAGGAGCAGCGGCTTTACTCTGAGCTCCTCCCGGATGACAGAGCTTCTCACCCTATCTCTAAGGGATCAGTCAATCCATATTTACCTATAAGCCCTAAATCACGAGTGTCTCAAAGGGCTGCACAAGCCACAACAACATCCTCGGCTCAGATCCCACAGGGAGAGCCCCGCCACCCGGCGGAGAACGCTCAATTGGGCCGCTTGAACCCGTAATCTTGTCCTTTCGGTCATAACCCAAAGCTCATGACCATACGTGAGGATGGGAACGTAGATTGAACGTAAATTGAGAGCTTTGCCTTCCGGCTCAGCTCCTTCTTTACCACAACGGATCGATACAGCGTCTGCATTACTTAAGATGCCGCACTGATCCGCCTGTCGACCTCACGATCCACTCTTCCCTCCCTCACATTGTCAAATTAAAAGATGTGTCCAAGAGTAGTCAATTACTCAACTCTGAGGAGTTTGATTGGCCTACGTTTCTTGCAAACGAGTTGTCGGACATTGAAACCCCTCCTTCCTCGGAGGGGGGTGGGGTTTTCAAAGGTCACACCCTATTTTCCGGACTATAAGCTGCACCCATACATAAGTCGCACCCACAAAATTTTAGAAGAAAAACATATATTTTGTAATAAATTATTTATATATTAGCCGCACCGGAAATACAGTACAGGCCAAAAGTTTGGACACACCTGTTAGATCCACTATGGACTGGACTCCCACTATTATGTTAGATCCACTGTGGACTGGACTCTCACTGTTATGTTAAATCCACTATGGACTGGACTTTTACAATATTATGTTAGATCCACTATGGACTGGACTCACACAATATTATGTTAGGTCCACTATGGACTGCACTCACACAATATTATGTTAGGTCCACTATGGACTGGACTTTTACAATATTATGTTAGGTCCACTATGGACTGGACTCACACAATATTATGTTAGGTCCACTATGGACATGACTCTCACACTATTATGTTAGATCCACTATGGACTGGACTCACACAATATTATGTTAGGTCCACTATGGACATGACTCTCACAATATTATATTAGATCCACTATGGACTGGACTCTCACTATTATGTTAGATCCACTATGGACTGGACTCTAACTATTATGTTAGATCCACTATGGACTGGACTCTCACACTATTATGTTAGATCCACTATGGACTGGACTCTCCCTATTATGTTAGATCCACTATGGACTGGACTCTCACTATTATGTTAGATCCACTATGGACTGGACTCTCACTATTTTGTTAGATCCACTATGGACTGGACTCTCACACTATTACGTTAGATCCACTATGGACCGGACTCTCACTATTATGTTAAATCCACTGTGGACTGGACTCACACTATTATGTTAGATCCACTATGGACTGGACTCTCACTATTATGTTAGATCCACTATGGACTGGACTCTCACAATATTATGTTAAATCCACTCGGCGTCCATTACATCCGGTCTTCCCTAGAGGGGGGTGGGGGTGGGGGGGTTCTTCTCCAAGGTTTTCCTCTCTCAAAGAGTTTTTCCTTGCCCTTGTGCACTGAAGTGCACTAAGTTTTTTACTGTAGTGCACTAAGTTGTGTACTGTAGTGCACTAAGTTTGTTACTGTAGTGCACTAAGTCGTGTACTGTAGTGCACTAAGTTTGTTACTGTAGTGCACTAAGTTGTGTACTGTAGTGCACTAAGTCGACATTCAACTGTAACTCTTAGAGGCTAGACGTGTACTGCAGTGCCCTAAGTTGTGTACTGTAGTGCACTAAGTCGACACTCAACTGTAACTAAATGAGGCTAGACGTGTCCTGTAGTGCACTAAGTGGCCACTCAGCAGCAACACGTTACACAATAGTTTAATAGAGATGTCATACTTTGTGCAGCAGATTAAGAAAAGTCCAAGAAAAACAACTCCCGTCATTGTGATGCTTTATGTTCAGAATCTCTTTCATTGGCGGAGACTAATGGGCTATTTACCACTATACATTTATATTAACGCCAAATAAAGGACACATTATGTTTGCTTACTCACACTTGCAGATGTACAGTTAGTAGATCCGGGCATCGGGGGACAAACTTGAAAGATAATTCCTCCACAAATGTTACAGATGACTTAAGCTAGGAAGAGAGCGATGACAACACAGGAGCAGCAGACCAATGAAATGTGAGCTTACACGGGAGCAGCAGACCAATTAAATGTGAGCTTACACAGGAGCAGCGAACCAATGAAATGTGAGCTTACTGCGACTGATGTGTGTCTGGCCAATCAGCTTCGTCTCGCTGTTCTTCGTTTTTATTTATTGGCGCTTAGCAACTTTTAGTGTGCATTACCGCCACCTTGTGAGGTGGAGTGTGGCTTGACGTATGAATGGCCTATTTCTCGATGTGCTGTTTTTTAGTATTATAGTTACTAAATATGTTCTATACCAGGAGTCACCAACCTTTTTGAAACCAAGAGCTACTTCTTGGGTACTGATTAATGCGAAGGGCTACCAGTTTGATACACACACAAACAAATTGCCAGAAATAGACAATTTGCTCAGTTCACCTTTAATAAATAAATCTATATACCGTATTTCCTTGAATTGCCGCCGGGGCGCTAATTAATTTAAAACCTCTTCTCACTCCTGCGCTTACCAAAGGAATGCGGTAAAAGTAAGCATGCGCTAATTATTTTAAAACCTCTTCTCACTCCAGCACTTACCAAAGGCATGCAGTAAAAATTTGAGTGTGATGTAAGGATGCCATCATGAAAAGCACATTTGATTAAAAATTTTTTTACTATGGTCTTACCTTTACTTATAAATATAGTCCATGCCAGCTCCTTCCGATCAAAAGCATCGATAACTTGTTTATAGAAGTCTTCCTTATCTTTCTTCAAATTTAAAAGTCTCTCTGTCTCAATGGAGATCTTCCTTTATTACCTCCTCCAGCACATATCACGTCACTCATTTCACTTCTTCTGCAGCCAAGTAGTCGCAAGAAGGATCACTAGCGCCCTCTACCACCAGGAGGCGGGAGTCATTTAATGACTCATATTGGATAAACCTGTGATGAGGTGGCGACTTGTCCAGGGTGTACCCCGACTTCCGCCCGATTGTAGCTGAGATAGGCACCAGCGCCCCCCGCGACCCCAAAAAGGGAATAAGCGGTAAAAAATGGATGGATGGATGGATATTTGACAAACGCAGCTACGGTATTGTGGCGATCTCAAGCCGTCGTCTTGCGGGTTCCCAGGACCACCAAGGAAGGACATGGCTTGAGCACTTTGACTTTGTTTTTTTTTTTCAATAAAACCTAAGTCCTGGTCGCTCTTCCGCTCCTCCTCTCCGCTCGCTCGCCGTCTCCTCGCCGCTATCTTGGGCCGGGCTCCAGCGTGCCCCGCCTGCTGTCGGACCGTCGGCTCCACTAATAGCTTGGACCTTAAATCCTACTGAATAGCTCTTAATCTTCTTCCCTTTATGCGACTTCAAATTACCGGTATTGAAATCAGCCTCCTCCGTTTTGAAAATGATGACAGGGGAAGTGTCACTTGTGACGTCACGAGTTTGACCCGGCGGTGATACTAAGCATGCGCTAATTATTTCGCGAAGCGAGTTTGACCCGGCAGTAATTCAAGGCAGGCGCCTATTATATGCCCGGCGGCAATTCAAAGAAATACGGTATATTGGGTTGGAGTCCATAACCAGGCGAGGTGATGAAGTTATGTCTCTTTACTGTGGGCTTCAGAAACAGACTCACTCACTTGCCGTCAGGTGCGCAACACCACGTAAATCGAAACATTGATTGATTGATTGAAACATTTACTAGTAGATTGCACAGTTCAGTACATATTCCGTACAATTGACCACTAAAAGGTAACATCCCGATAAGTTTTTCAACTTGTTTAAGTCGGGGTCCACGTTGATCAATTCATGGTAAGTGAATGGTCAACCAAAAAGTGACTCCATTACGCTATGGCCAACATTGACCAGGAGATGGCAACAGACAACCATAGATCACTCTATTACATTCCTCCCCTTTTAGAAATTTAGAAGTTACTCAAAAGAAAAAAACAAAAATGCAGCAGGCTCAATTAAAAAAAACTACTTAAGCCATATTCTTTTTTCTTTAGTACTGAACTCTTAACCCTCATTTGTAACAATAACATATAGTATACAAACAGTATTTGTACACCTTTAACACAGATTTTTAAACTGTCTTTAGGGATTCATTTTGTTTGGTGGTGCTCTCCGGGTTGGGGAGGAGACCCTGCCCCAAGTGGAGCAGTTTAAGTACCTAGGAGTCTTGTTAACGAGTGAGGGAAGTGGATCGTGAGATCGACAGGCGGATCGGTGCGGCCTCTTCAGTAATGCGGACGTTGTATCGATCCGTTGTGGTGAAGAAGGAGCTGAGCCAGAAGGCAAAGCTCTCAATTCACCGGTCGATCTACGTTCCCATCCTCACCTATGGTCATGAGCTTTGGGTTATGACCGAAAGGACAAGATCAGGGTTTCCTCCGCCGGGTGGCGGGGCTCTCCCTTAGAGATAGGGTGAGAAGCTCTGCCATCCGGGAGGAGATCAAAGTAAAGCTGCTGCTCCTCCACATGGAGAGGAGCCAGATGGGGTGGTTCGAGGATCTGGTCAGGATGCCACCCGGACGCCTCCCTAGGGAGGTGTTTAGGGCACGTCCAACCGGTAGGAGGCCACGGGGAAGACCCAGGACACGTTGGGAAGACTATGTCTCCCGGCTGGCCTGGGAACGCCTCGGGATCCCCCGGGAAGAGCAAGTCCAAAGTCTTAACTTTTCTTTTTGGACCTTGAGGCCTGTCCCTATATTTGATTATTTCCCCAAGTGGAGGAGTTTAAGTACCTCGGAGTCTTGTTAACGAGTGAGGGAAGAGTGGATCGTAAGATCGACAGGCGGATCGGTGCGGCATCTTCAGTAATGCGGACGTTGTATCGATCCGTTGTGGTGAAGAAGGAGCTGAGCCAGAAGGCAAAGCTCTCAATTTACCGGTCGATCTAGGTTCCCATCCTCACCTATGGTCATGAGCTTTGGGTTATGACCGAAAGGACAAGACCATGGGTTTCCTCCGCCGGGTGGCGGGTCTCTCCCTTAGAGATAGGGTGTGAAGCTCTGCCATCCGGGAGGAGCTCAAATTAAAGCCGCTGCTCCTCCACATCGAGAGGAGCCAGATGGGGTGGTTCGAGGATCTGGTCAGGATGCCACCCGAACGCCTCCCTAGGGAGGTGTTTAGGGCATGTCCAACCGGTAGGAGGCCACGGGGAAGACCCAGGACACGTTGGGTAGACTATGTCTCCCAGCTGGCCTGGGAACGCCGTGGGATCCCCCGGGAAGAGCTAGACGAAGTGACTGGGGAGAAGAAAGTCTGGGCTTCCCTGCTTAGCTGCTGCCCCCGCGACCCGAGCTCGGATAAGATGGATGAATGGATGGTGGTGCTTGAAACCTTGAGGAGAGAGTCGTTGGTGGATGACGAGCATGCGCGAGGAAGAGTGAGACAGAGACAAGGGTAAAAGCGACAAGAAGAAAGAAACCGTCACGAGAGGCGAGAGCTGCTGAGAAGCAACCAGAGCGAGCTGAGGTCTATTGAAAAATAAACAGAATCTCAAAATCGCCACATTGGTGGTCCGAGGAACCCGGAGGCAAGAGACCTTCCACAGGGTGATTCGGACTATTTTGGACTGGTAGTAGTCGATCCACAGAGATTGTTCTGCCACACAATTCTTCAATGCTCCAAGGACTGTCGTTGGCTTTGACTGTTAGGTTTGCTTGTTTGCCTCAAAGCAGTTATTTTTCTCTACAATAGGGCGAACCCATCCTTGCCCCGGCACACCCTCCTGGTTTATCAATATTTGGGGTTTCGGCACCAGCTGCTCGACTAGATCTGACCAATCTAAGTCTAAGACTCGATCTGACCAATCTAAGTCTAAGACTAGATCTGACCAATCTAAGTCTAAGACTAGATCTGACCAATCTAAGTCCGTGAGCATGAACTAATGAAGCCTACTCGAATGAGAGGTGAAACGTCTTGGAAGACACACCAAACAGTCCAGTTGTGATCGACTGAATGCCCCGAGATTATACAAATGTATTGTTTTTAAACTGATGGGTATGTTGCCTTGGAATTGAGTTAATAGAGGGCAAACAAGCGATACAGGCAACATTTTTTTTTAAACAACAATGTATATACAAACAAATTCAGCCCGGAAGAGTTAGGGCTACATGGGATTCTGGGTATTAGTACTGTTGTGTTTATGTTGTGTTACGGTGCGGATGTTCCCCCAAAATGTGTTTGTCATTCTTGTTTGGGTGTGGGTTCACAGTGTGGCGCGTATTTGTAACAGTGTTAAAGTTGTTTATACGGCCACCCTCAGTGTGACCTGTGTGGCTGTTGATCAACTATGTCTTGCAGTCGCTCACTGCGTCTACAAAAGCCAAATACAACAAGTGGCTGGGCTGACATGCTGTTTGTACGGGTTGCAGAGGACGCTAAATGCAGGGCCTCCAGTGTTCCCTTAATAGTGTAGTTTGAGTAAAATTCGGGAGAATAATTACCCCTGGAGGGGCACTGAAAATTGGGAGTATCCCCAAAAAACTGAGGGTATACAAGTATGACGCTGTAAAGCGCCATTCATATAAAACTTGCGGGCCGCACCAACATTACATTTTCATATTAAGGTGCGGGCCACAAAATAACGCGATTGGCCCGCGGGCCGCGTGTTTGAGACCCCTGGTGTACGAGGTTGCAGAACAGGAATGCTGATGGGTCACCACAAGGTGCCCTGTAAAAGATGGGGAAAAAGGTAAACGCTGGGGAGGGATGAGTAAAAAAATACAATCTCGACTGGGCTCCTGAGGGGGTCCAGTCTGAAATGTGGGAAAAAACCTCCATAGCAAAGCACATATAAATATTACAACGTACATCTCCAGATATCTAGGAACAGAGGGAAGGGAGTGCGGGGTCATGGTGGTAGGCCGCAGCTTTCAGGCGCTGACCATCCTTTCATCATCACCCCTGTGGGATTTGCGTTGAAGGCGTTGAGTTCTGTATGTGTGGCGTATATTTTTTTGGATGCAAGTTTGTGTGTAAGCCTGCGGTGTGTCTCTGTTCTGCGGCCTTCATCTTGTGCCTTCGTTAGTCCAAAATCAACAACAAGAGGTGTGTGTCCATGAGACAAGAAGGGAGTTTGTTGTGTCTTCGCTGCACTGTCCTTCTGGAGAGTCTCGAAGCCAGGGAAATCATTTGAAATGTTACAAGTTTTAACTACCGGGTAATAATTTAAAATCTGTAATCCAATAAAAAAAAAGGGTTTCACTTTTTTAAAAAATCAAAGTTTGTATATAAAAATGTTCATTTTAGTAAGATGTTACAAAATGTCACACAGAAATTAAATCGCACAAATTCTTTCTTGATTTCAATAGTAGTTCTCGCCTGAAATTGCTTGCACTCGCGACTTTCTTTGACCCCTTGGTGGGTAATTTTTGCAGTTGTACTCCAGAAAAAAAGTACAGAGACTGAGTCATCAATGTGTGAACGACACTAGTTTGCTACAAGCAACGTTCAAACCGAGAAAACTCGGACACAGTTTGGCAAAATTTTGGTTGGAAAACAAATCATTGAAAAAGTAAGAAAAACGGGGGTAAAACTGAGTAACAATACAGATCATTCCTCAAGATAAATGGCAGCGCCTCCACCAGGCTTTGATACAAACAAACTTTGTTTCTCAACAGCTGCTCGATGCGAGTCAGGCAGGTAGTAGGCTTCCCTCACTGCTTGCTGGAAAGACTGGACTTTGTCACTCGGAACCATGGAGACAGCACAACCCCCCCAACCGGCTCCTGTCAGCCGAGAGCCCACAGCTCCGGACTTCCTGTCGACAAGACAAACAAGAAAAATGGCTTTACTGTCTTTTTAACCAATCATTGAAATGCATAATCATCATAATGTACACAATAACTCATAGGAGTTTCGTACTTAAAGGCCTACTGAAAGCCACTACTACCGACCACGCAGTCTGATAGTTTATATATCAATGATGAAATATTAACATTGCAACACATGCCAATACGGCCTTTTTAGTTTACTAAATTACAATTTTAAATTTCCCGCGGAGTTTCTTGTTGAAAACGTCGCAGAATGGTGACGCGTGTTTGTGACGTCTCGGGTTGGAGGGGACATATTAGCCCAGCACCACACACGGCTAAAAGTCGTCTCTTTTCATCGCATAATTACACAGTAATTTGGACATCGGTGTTGCTGAATCTTTTGCAATTTGTTCAATTAATAATGGAGACAATAAAGAAGAATGCTGTTGGTGGAAAGCGGTGGATTGCAGCTGCCGTTAGCACCGAAACACAGCCTGTGTTTCTTCGTTTGTTGTGAAGCTTTAACACAGAACGGTCAAGCAAACATGTTTTCTACGTCAACCAGCATTTTTTTGGATGGGAAAATTGTGATATTAAGTCGGCTCTTACCGGAGACTTCAGTGAATTATGCGACTTCCTTCTGCAGCTCAAAAAAGCAGCTATGATCTTGGCTCCTCCATTGGCTTCTCTCTGAGACACTGGCGTTCACCGCAGCCATCCGACTTTGAGGTATGACTTTACAATCTCCCTAAAACACTAATAAAAGAATAAGCAGATAAGGGATCTTCCAGAATGATCCTAGTAAATGTGTCTAATTACATCTAAAACGGTTCCACTGCCGCCGCCTAGAGCCGTCGCCTTTTCTTTTTTTTTTTTTTTTGTGCTTCACTCTAAATTTCCTTATCCACAAATCTTTCATCCTCGCTCAAACTAATGGGGAAATTGTCGCTTTCTCGGTCTGAATAGCTCTTGCTGCTGGAGGCTCACATTATAAACAATGTGAGGATGTGAGGAGCCCTCACACTAGGGGACGTCACGCGCACATCGTCTGCTACTTCCAGTAAAGGCAAGGTTTTTTTATTAGCGACCAAAAGTTGCGAACTTTATCATCGATGTTCTGTACTAAATCCTTTCAGCAAAAATATGGCAATATCACATAGAATGGACCTGCTATCCCCGTTTGAATAAGAAAATCTTATTTCGGTAGGCCTTTGAGGGATAAGTAGCACAACTGAGTTAAGAAAAAACATTTTGTCAGGAGGTTATCTGGAAAGTTAATGTATTGTTTAATGAGGTTGTTTGTATCAGATTGAATGTTCAATGATTCAGTAAGTGTCTGTTGTGTAAGTAGATAATGCATTAGGGCTGGGCGTATCGATACCAAGTATCAATAGTATCGATACTTGGTGAGTATCGGTATCGTATCGATACTGGCGTGATGGTATCGATACTTCACCAAATTAAGCGAATCACTCCGATTTAAAAAAAATGTGAGCGCAGCGCAGCGCTCCTCACCACTCCACCCTCCTCCCTAGTGATGGGTCGCGAAAGAGATTTAAAAACACTTGAAAAATTCATCTTTAACCCAAAATAAAATAAAATAAATACAATTAACATGACGCTTGGTGCGTTTGCGCACACACATCAGTATAATTCGCTCCGAGGTTCACTCAGACACGCACACACACACGCGTGTGTTTCCAGTGCGACTTAATGTCTTTGTTGTAAACTGTAAAGTATTTTATTGCACTAAAATAACGATAAGAATTTCTCAGTTCTTTTGTTTTGTGTTAATTTTTACAACTGTTTAATAACTAGTGTTTTCTTTTTTACTTAAGTTCTTGTGTGTTGTGAGGCGACTAGCCAAGTTCAGTATTTGTTTTCACCTTATTTGCCCTACTTACTTTATTGTAATAGATATTAATACTTTTTTATTTGAATTTCTCAGTTCTTTTTTGTTTTCATGTTTACAACTTTGTTCAATAACTAGAGTTTTGTTATTTACCTTAAGTGTTTGTGTGTTTTGAGGCGACAAGCCAGGTTCAGTAGTTGTTTGCACCTTATTTGCATTACTTTATTGCTATTGATATTACTTTTGTAATAAATGTTTAATTTTTTGACTTAAATCGTTGTCCTGTGTTGTATTATTATCATAATCAATTAACAAAGGCAAAAGTACAAATTTGTTTTTCAAAAGTATCGATACCCCAAAGCCGCCCCCCATCATCAGATGACGACACTTCCGGTATCAGTATCGGTATCGGCGATACTGGCCGGTATCGGATCGAATCGGTATCGATACCCAAATTTGCGATATTGCCCACCCCTATAATGCATCAAAACAGTACAAAATCTTTGTGTAGCTGCTGTTAAAGCAACTCATACATGTATTATTAATCGATTTTCATATTCAAATAAAAAGTGTCTTTGGAACCCCTCTTCCAAAGACATGCACCTGGGGATAGTTTGATTGGCATCACTAAATGGTCCCTAGTGTGTGAATGTGAGTGTGAATGTTGTCTGTCTATCTGTGTTGTCCCTGCGATGAGGTGGCGACTTGTCCAGGGTGTACCCCGCCTTGCGCCCGATCGTAGCTGAGATAGGCGCCATCGCCCCCGCAACCCAAAACGGAATAAGCGGTAGAAAATGGATGGAATGGATGGAAATAAAAAGTGGAGAAAATACAAATAAATTCAGAACCCAAAAGCAGGGAAGTTATCACGTTGTGTAATTGGTAGAGTGGCTGTTCATCGTGGATGTTCTCTAATAAATCCTTTCAGCAAAAATATGGCAATATCGCGAAATGATCAAGTATGACACATAGAATGGACCTGCTATCTTCGTTTAAATAAGAAAATCAAATTTTAGTAGGCCTTTAAAGGCAAAGACTACTTTCTGATTGTGATATCTTAGCACAGCCGCTCGGAAAAAAATTACTTACCCTCAGTTTTGTTGGCTTTATTTACAGACGATGAGGCAACGTCCTGACACTTTCAATGCTCTGTAAAACTGCTCTCTGTGTACTGTGTACAATTCACTACGCTCATACAATGTCTTGGAATTGCAACTGTATGCAATGTCTACTATACAACACTTGCAAATGAGACTCAGAACTGTAAGAAAACAAAACACAACAACTGGACAGTAAGACTTAGACTTCCTACTCACAGACAAATATCCACCAGGTGGTCCAGTACAGGACAGCTGCACTCATACAGGTCTCTGCAGCTGGCATGGCTTTGGTTCATCAGGTCTCCCAGGAGCCGGATGGACTCAGCAGGTCCAGAATCACACACACTCTTGAAACGCAGAACACGTGCCGCTTCCCCATAAACATGCTTCGCTCTCTGGTGCAGCTTGAAATTTTCCACTGAAAGAACACAAGCAAAAACGACAAAATAAATCATGTAATTTTTGTTGGCATGGTTCCTGATAGAAGAACATGAGTGTGGTTTGGCTAACCATGTTGAGTGTTTGCACTTAGCAGCTCTTTGGAGAACTGCTCGGAGGTGAGACCCAGAACCTGGCAGATCTCCTCGCGGCTATACGGCTCAGGATGCAGAACCTTGTCCACCAGAGACAGCATGTCCTCCAGAGACGCTTTTAGCTCCGTCTGCACCTGGGCCAGCTTCAGCAACCTACTCAGGTTTAGTCCTCTGGCGTGGGCCAGCATCTGAACGCACACCAAACGTCATACGCAAATACGGTGTTAGCTTTCACTGTTATGCTGATGACAGCCAACTCTACATGCCCTAAAGCTGACCAACACGCCGGACTGTAGTCAGTTGGAAGCGTGTCTTAATGAAATTAAACAATGGATGTCCGCTAACTTTTTGCAACTTAACGCCAAAAAAACGGAAATGCTGATTATCGGTCCTGCTAGACACCGACCTCTATTTAATAATACAACTTTAACATTTGACAACCAAATAATAAAACAAGGTGACTTGGTAAAAAATCTGGGTATTATCTTCGACCCAACTCTCTCCTTTGAGTCACACATTAAAAGCGTTACTCAAACGGCCTTTTATCATCTCCATAATATCGCTAAAATTCGCTCCATTTTGTCCACTAAAGACGTTGAAATCATTATCCATGCGTTTGTTACGCCTCGTCTCGATTACTGTAACGTATTATTTTCGGGGTCTCCCCATGTCTAACATTAAAAGATTACAGTTGGTACAAAATGCGGCTGCTAGACTTTTGACAAGAACAAAAAAGTTTGATCATATTACGCCTGTACTGGCTCACCTGCACTGGCTTCCTGCGCACTTAAGATGTGACTTTAAGGTTTTACTACTTACGTATAAAATACTACACGGTCTAGCTCCATCCTATCTTGCCGATTGTATTGTACCATATGTCACGGCAAGTAATCTGCGTTCAAAAGACTCCGGCTTATTTGTGATTCCTAAAGCCCCCAAAAAAGTCTGCGGGCTATAGAGCGTTTTCCGTTCGGGCTCCAGTACTCTGGAATGCCCTCCCGGTAACAGTTCGAGATGCTACCTCAGTAGAAGCATTTAAGTCTCACCTTAAAACTCATTTGTATACTCTAGCCTTTAAATAGACCTCCTTTTTAGACCAGTTGATCTGCCGCTTCTTTTCTTTTTTCTCCAATGTCCCCCCCTCCCTTGTGGAGGGGGTCCGGTCCGATGACCATGGATGAAGTACTGGCTGTCCAGAGTCGAGACCCAGGATGGACCGTTTGTCGGGACCCAGGATGGACCGCTCGCCTGTGTATCGGTTGGGGACATCTCTACGCTGTTGATCCGCCTCCGCTTGGAATGGTTTCCTGTGGACGGGACTCTCGCTGCTGTTTTGGATCCGCTTTGAACTGAACTCTTGCGGCTGTGTTGGAGCCACTATGGATTGAATTTTCACAGTATCATGTTAGACCTGCTCGACATCCATTGCTTTCGGTCCCCTAGAGGGGTCCTCTCCAAGGTTTCTCATAGTCAGCATCGTCACTGGCGTCCCACTGGATGTGAATTCTCCCTGCCCACTGGGTGTGAGTTTTCCTTGCCCTTTTGTGGGTTCTTCCGAGGATGTCATAGTGGTAATGGTTTGTACAGTCCTTTGAGACATTTGTGATTTAGGGCTATATAAATAAACATTGATTGATTGATTGATTGACACCATGACCGACAAGCATTGACATATTGAACACGAGATACATTCCTCCTAATTTAAGGTATGAACACTTACATTATGTACATCAGTGTTTGTCATTATTTATTTGTGTTGGCCTGCCACAAATAGATATGGTGATACCCGCTGAGACCTAAAGTCAGTGGAGGCGACCGCAGCAAACGTTAAGCAACCAGTACTGACGAAAAAGTGTTTCATAAAAGGCAACAGTTTGAAAGAAAAGACCGGAGGGCCAAAGAACGTTGTTTATGTTTAACTTCATGGTTAATTTGGAGCAGGATTTACTATCAAATTCGCTGCTTCTTCCACTAAAGAAAAAAATAGTATAGAGCCACAAAACATAACACAGCTTATAAACTTGTGAAAAAAATATAATTTTACAGAAAAAGCAATCTGACCATGTGAAATTAAACACTTTTTTTTTTTAATTTTTGACCCCTTGGTTTGCTCAACCAAGGGGTCGCACACTCGAGAAACTGAACTAAACATCCTTGAGACCTCCGAATTCAAGATATTGGGGGGGGGGACCTACTTTTATTCTTTGGCTTTTAACACTACGTGAGTTGTGTGGTCTTCTGTGTTTAAAAAAAATGTGATTTCTATTTATTGTTTTAATTTGTTTTACCCTTTAAAATCATTTTTAATCATATTTATTTAATATTGTTTTTGTATTGGTTTTATTTTTTATTCAGTCATTGGTGGAGCTAAGGATAGTATTTGAATATTGTTTTTAATATTGTTGTGCAGCAATTTATGTTGTTAAAATGTGCTATTCAAATAAAGCGGTGGGAAAATGGATGGATGGATGGATTGGATTGGATTGGATTGGATTGGGGTGGGCGGGGTGGCCCGGGGGGCGGTGTTAATGGGTCCGAGGAGTAAATTTATAGCTAGAATTCACTGAAATTCAAGCATTTCTTATAGAGAGAGCATAGGTATCTGTGACATTTAATTTGCAGGAAAAAGAGTGAGTTTAGGGTTGAATTGTCCATCCTTGTTCTATTCTGTCACTATCTTTCTAACCATGTTGAACACCCTCTCTGATGATGCATTGCTGTGTGGCACGCACAAAAACGCCTTCATCAAATGCACAAGAGTCTGGAATCTTCCATCTCTCCCTAGCATACCCCTTCCCCTTCGAGCTGTCCTGGATGAACTGAAATTGTTGTATCAAATCCTTTTGGAACTTGGAAGCGTACTTCTTTTCCTTACTCGCCGTCGCCATGACTGTCTCTTCTTCGTTCTTCTGCTTGGTCTCTGTTATGTTTTTGGACATTACTACTTGCCGTAGTTTTGAAGCAGTGCATGATGGGAATCCGGATGTTGTGTGTCAGTGTATTAACATGCCGGCTGGAGAAATAGCTCAGTGCCGGCCTACTTTATGGGTTACAGATAAACCTATGGATAACGGAGACATATATAATAGTCTCCTTGTTGTGTGTGCAGTTGCGCACTAAGCTCCAAAAGCCTGAGATGTTATAACGTGACTGGGCCGCAAGGAGGAAAAGTGGACGTGACGACAGGCTGTCCTAACTCAGGTCCGGCAGGAAATCGGGAGAAATTCGGGAGAATGCTGAACACACAGGTTTCCAGTATCTTTTACTTGCCTTCCTTGCGCCTCAGAACTCAGCCTGTGCTCATTCACGGCCTCACAGACAGTCGTAAATTAGAGAACTCTTTTCAAAAATGCAGACCTTTCTCACTCCGGGGTTAAACAAAAAATCAGAGGGGGCCACAACAAGGAGGCAGAAGAAACACATTTAGCCCCGGATCTGCGGGTTGCAAACCTTGATCTGGAGGGACCTTTTAGGATTTTTTAGTGGGGAAAAAATCACTTTATCATTCGTACCCTGTTTTATGTTCTACAATTGAATTTTGACTTTCTAAGACCCAGTTGAACAAGCAATGACTATATATGGCAGGGGTCGGGAACCTTTTTGGCAGAGAGAGCCAAGAAGCCAAATATTTTAAAATGTATTTCCGTAAGAGCCATATAATATTTTTTTAACACTGAACACAACAAAACGCGTGCATTTTTAAGAAAGACCAACATTTCTAGAGAGGTCTCTTATTCTTTGTAATAACATTGTTATTCTGAAGCTAACTGTGGAGGGGGCGTGGCCTGCGGGCCTGCAGCGAAGCAGGTTGTTGCCAGTACCGGCCTCGAAATCAGCGACAGGTGCGTAGATGGCCCATCTGGGCCTTTTTATCTGATCACCTGTCGCTATGTCATAAGCAGCAGCCAGGAGGAAAGACGGGCTTGGGGCAAGAAACCAGAGCGCGAGCAAGAACGAAAGAGAAAAAGACAATTGCTGGAAAGCAACTGAGAGACTTATTGAAAAATAAAACAATATTGTAACCTTGAAACAGGCTCTCGGGTCGTTGCTTCGTGGTCTGAAGAACCCTCTGGAGGGCAAGCCCCACACTAACCAATACTAAATAAATGACTTCTTACCAACTTCTTGAACATAAAAACGCATGACAATGTTTTATATTTTGAACGTTATTTTTAACACTGTGATTACAAGTGGAATTATTCATTATTTATCGTGTTAAGCAATGTCAGCTCAGATTTATCCGAGAGCCAGATGCAGTCATCAAAAGAGCCACATCTGGCTCGCGAGCCATAGGTTCCCTACCCCTGATATATGGGCTTGTTATGAAGCAGGAGGCAAAACAACCAATGCTATGCTTTGGGATACCATATATGTTTTTCAACCACAGTGCCGCGGCACACTAGTGTACCGTGAGATACAGTCTGGTGTGCCGTGGGAGATTATGTAATTTCACTTAATTGGGTTAAAAAAATATATTTTTTGCAAACCACGAATTATAAATGTTTTGCTATTGAGTGTCTGTGCTGTCTACAGCGTGGCAGAGTAACCGTGTAATACTCTTCCATATCAGTAGGTGGCAGTGGGTATGTAATTGCTTTGTAGATGTCGGACACATGGTTTGTCTTGATCACAATATGTGGGAGACAGCGTGTAGGTATAAAGGTATCTAACGCTTAAACCCAAAATAAACAAAAGGCAAGTGCCGTTAGGAAAAGGTATTAAAGCCAAAGGATGGCTATGCAAAACAAAACTAAAACTGAACTGGCTGCAAAGTAAACAAAAACAGAATGCTGGACAACAGCAAAGACTTACAGCGTGTGGAGCAGACGGCGTCCACAAAGTACATTCTTATATGCCATGACAATCAACCACAATATAGGACGACAAGACAAGAACTAAAACATTACGCACAGGAAAACCCCCCCAAAATCCAAATAAGTAAGGGTGTGATGTGACAGGTGGTGACAGTGCACCTACTTAGATACAAGAGCTATATTGATGGTTATGGTTTGGTTATGGTTTGAATTCCTATCCAACAATTGCTAGAACAACTTTTTACTGTCAATATCGACTGCTGAGTTTCATTTTTTAATGTTTTCTGCAGGTGGTGTGCCTCGGGATTTTTTCAATGAAAAAAATGTGCCTTGGCTCCGAAAAAGGTTGAAAAACAGTGCCATCAATAACTACTGTAAAATAAACAAAAGAGGGATTATGCTGGTGCTAGCTCCTTTGCCATCAAAAACCTTGTTTGTAACATTAAAAAACTTAAAATAATCAACAGAATGTCATCTGTAGGTTTTTTTTTACTCAGTTTTGACAAGTGCATCATGTTAAATTATGCAAATTTGACGATTACGCCAGGTGATCAACAACAGCTACAAAAAGATTACCTTCCTGTGGTAAACACTGTACATAATGGGAGAAATACCCTATTAAATAAACACATTTGTGACACTCTTATGCATTTGCACTAGAGATGTACGATAACATCGGACTGCCGATTTTATCGGACGATAAATGCTTTAAAATGTAATATCGGAAATTATCAGTATCGGTTTCAAAAAGTAAAGTTGATGACTTTTTAAAAGGCCGCTGTACGGAGCGGTACACGGACGTAGGGAGAAGTAGAGAGCAGTTGCATCTCCCAGTCATACTTTCCGACCATATCGATTTTCCCGGGAGACTCTCAAATTTTAGTGCCCCTCTTGAAAATCTTCCGGGGCAACCATTCTCCCAAATTTCTCCCGATTTCCACCCAGACAACAATGTTGGGGGCGTGCCTTTAAGGCACTGCCTTTGCGTGCCGGCCCATTCGCATATAATCTACGGCTTTTCACACACACACACAAATAAATGCAAGCATACTTGGTCAACAGCCATACAGGTCACACTGAGGGTGGCCGTATAAACAACTTTAACACTGTTACAAATATGTGTCAGGCTTGGACTTGGTCTTGGGTTGTTTTCCCGAGGTGCAAAGCGAATGGAGTGTAAACGGCGTGAAGGAAGGTACATCTTTATTTTAACACTAAAACTAAAAACAGGAACCAACAAAAAGCGCGCACAATGGCGGTACAAAAAACTGGGCTATGAAACAAAAGACTAGCACAAAGGCTATAAACTACAAACATGAAACAAAAACACTTGTGCAGTGGCATAAATAACAAAAACTTACGTGGACAAAATGGACAGCATTGCAAGGCATGAAGCAGATAATCAAGGGTGTGAATGAGGTGATGTTGCCGGACTGACTAACTGGTAACTGTGGCTTAAATAATGAACATGATAAGTGAAAACAGGTGTGAGACAAGAGAGGTGAACTGATTGGTTGTCATGGTAACAAAACAGGGAGTGAAAAAAAAAGGAACTTAGAGTCCAAAGGGTCAAAAGCACCTGGTATTCCTAGGCAGTCTCCCATCCAAGCACTAACCAGGTCAGACACTACTTAGCTTTGAGAACAGATAAGATTGGGGATGCTCAGGGTAATATGGCCATACAAAACTCATGATCAGACATGACAGAAAACTAAATCAGTTGGCATGGTAAGACAAACAAGGAAATGCAAAACTAAATGTCCAAGAAACTAAACATAGCATGACCAAAACAAAACATGAACCATAGGCGTGACAATATGCGCCACACTGTGAATCCACACCAGACAAGAATGATCAAACACATTTTGGGAGAACATCCCTACCGTAACACAACATAAACACAGACAAATACCCAGAATTCTTTGCAGCACTAACTCTTCCGGGATGCTACAATATACCCCGCTACCCCCTACTCCGCCCACCTCAACCTCCTCATGCTTTCTCAGGGAGAGCACGTCCCAAATTCCAGTCTGCTGTTTTGAGGCATGTTAAAAAAAATAATGCACTTAGTGACTTCAATAATAAATATGGCAGTGCCATGTTGGCCTTTTATTCCATAACTTGAGTTGATTTATTTTGGAAAGCCTTGTTACATTGCTTAATGCATCACAACAAAATTAGGCATAATAATGTGTTAATTCCACGACTGTATATATCGGTATTGGTTGATATCAGAATCGGTAACTAAGAGTTGTAAAATATCGGAATATCAGCTATCGGCAAAAAAACCATTGGTAACATAAAAAAATAACTTAAAATAATCAACAGAATGTCATCTGTAGTTTTTTTACTCAGTTTTGACAAGTGCGTCATATTCAATTATGCAAATTTGACGATTACACCAAGTCAACCCCCCTGAACAATAACAGCCACAAATAGATTGCATTCCTGAGGTAAACACTGTACATATTGGGAGAAATACCCTATTAAATAAATACTAGACATTCGTGACACTCTTATGCGTTTGCACTAGAGATGTCCAATAATAACGGACTGCCGACATTATCGGCCGATAAATGCTTTAAAATGTAATATTGGAAATTATTGTTATCTCCTCCCTGAGTACACGGACGCAGGGAGGAGTACAGAGTACCAATAAACCTTAAAGGCACTGCCTTTGCGTGCCGGACCAATCACATAATATCTACGACTTTTCAAACACACAAAAGTGAATGCAACGCATACTTGGTCATCAGCCATACAGGTCACACTGAGGGTGGCCGTATAAACAACTTTAACACTGTTGCAAATATGCGCCACACTGTGAACCCACACCAAACCAGAATAACAAAACACATTTCGGGAGAACATCCGCACCGTAACACAACATAAACACAACAGAACAAATACCCAGAAGTCCTTGCAGCACTACCTCTCCCGGGATGCTACAATATAATTAAAATAATCAACCAGAATGTCATCTGTAGTTTTTTAATTCAGTTTTGACAAGTGCGTCATGTTCAATTATGCAAATGTGACGATTACACCAAGACAACCCCCCTGACCAGCAACAGCCACAAATAGATTGCATTCCTGTGGTAAAGACTGTACATATTGGGAGAAATACCCTATTAAATAAACACATTTGTGACATTCTTATGCGTTTTGCACTGTACCTTTGTTGCTATCCGACACTCGACCACGCGGATATTGAAGTGAGAAGATGCTGCTTTGTTCATCCCCACACAGCAGTTGGAAATCACAAACACAGCACCTTTAGGGAGTTGGACATCAGTGGCTCTCAAAGGCTCAAACTCAATCAGCTTTGCCTGTTGGTGGAAGAACACACACACACACACACACACAACAAATTTAATACAACGTGTTCATAGATGTTGGTGCAATTTTTAATGTGACCAAAGTACCATTTACATCTATTTTTACACATAATGTAAGACTTTGGCTTTTTGCAGGTGGCACGCTTTGTTGTGTGACGCTTCCCTCCAGAACAAGAATGTGAGTAACAATTTTCATGAAATATGACTCATTTTCAATTCTCTTATGTGGTTGACCTATGTTTAGACTTGTATGAGAAGAATGTCAAATAATTGCAAATTGATCATTAGACTGTTAATATCAAACTGTCAGACTCAGCGTAAACTGGTTATAATACCAAATAAACAATGTTACATCTACAAATTATTCTTCGGATCCAGCAAGGAAGAAGAAGCTGTTGTAGCATGCATACACACACTACATCAGCAAAGTGACATGTAAACATGACAAGCACGGCCTGGATTTTCATGAATTTTAACGATATTCATAAGTGTTGGTAAAACTCCATGCTCCACAATTTTTTACGCAACTGGAAAAAAAAAGGCGTCACGGCAAAGTCCGCCTCATTAGTCAGACTTAGGCACTTTTGTCTCAGAATACCAATAGGATAAACTATGTGGGTGTTATTTCATATCTAATGAACTCTCATAATGTTGAAAAAATATTATGAAGTGTTTTTATACTCTAGCTATGGAAATATTCTATGAACAGAATAGAATAGAATACAATAGAAAGTACTTTATTGATCCCTGGGGGAAATTCAGCCCTACAGTTCGTTCACAGGTATTTTTTACATGTGAATAATATAAATAGTCTATTATACAGCATTATTCACATGTGAATAACATAAATATAGTTTATTATACAGCATTAATCATAATCACATGTGAATACTATAAATACGGTCTATTATACATCATTATTTACATTTGAATAACATAAATACAGTCTATTATACAGCATTATTCACATGTGAATAATATACAGTCTATTATCCATCATTATTTACATGTGAATAACATAAATACAGTCTACTATACAGCATTATTCACATGTGAATAACATAAATACAGTCTACTATACAGCATTATTCACACGTGAATAATATAAATAGTCTATTATACAGCATTAATTACGTATGAATAATATAAATACAGTCTACTATACAACATTATTCACATGTGAATAACATAAACAAAGTTTACTATACAGCATTATTCACATGCGAATAATATAAATACAGTAAATTATACATCATTATTCACAAGTGAATAACATAAATAGTCTAGTATCCAGCATTATTCACGTGAATAACATAAAGTCTATTATTCAGAATTATTCACATGTGAATCATATAAATACAGTCAATTATACAGCATTATTCACAAGTGAATAACATAAATAGTCTATTATACAGCATTATTAACATGTTAATAACATAAATACAGTCTATTATACAGCATTATTCACATGTGAATAATATAAATACAGTAAATTATACAGCATTATTCACAAGTGTATAACATAAATAGTCTATTATCCAGCATTATTCACGTGAATAACATAAATACAGTCTATAATTCAGAATTATTCACATGTGAATAATATAAATACAGTCAATTATACAGCATTATTCACATGTGGATAATATAAATACAGTCTATTATACAACATTATTCACATGTGATTAACATAAATACAGTCTATTATACAGCATTATTCACATGTGAATAATATAAATACAGTCTATTATACAGCATTATTCACATGTGAATAACATAAATACAGTCTACTATACAGCATTATTCACATGCAAATAATATAAATACAGTAAATTATACAGCATTATTCACAAGTGAATAACATAAATAGTCTATTATCCAGCATTATTCACGTGAATAACATAAATACAGTCTATTATTCAGAATTATTCACATGTGAATAATATAAATACAGTCAATTATACAGCATTATTCACATGTGAATAATATAAATACAGTCTATTATACATCATTACTCACATGTCAATAACATAAATAGAGTCTACTATACAGCATTATTCACATGTGAATAATATAAATACAGTCTATTATACAGCATTATTCACATGTGAATAACATAAATACAGTCTACTATACAGCATTATTCGCATGTGAATAATATAAATAAAGTCTATTATACAGCATTATTCACATGTGAATAACATAAATACAGTCTACTATACAGCATTATTCACATGCGAATAATATAAATATAGTAAATTATATAGCATTATTCACAAGTGAATAACATAAATAGTCTATTATCCAGCATTATTCACGTGAATAACATAAATACAGTCTATTATTCAGAATTATTCACATGTGAATAATATAAATACAGTCAATTATACAGCATTATTCACATGTGAATAATATAAATACAGTCTATTATACAGCATTATTCACATGTGAATAACATAAATACAGTCTATTATACAGCATTATTCACATGTGAATAATATAAATACAGTCTATTATACAGCATTATTCACAAGTGAATAACATAAATAGTCTATTATCCAGCATTATTCACGTGAATAACATAAATACAGTCCATTATACAGCACTATTCACATGATTTGAATAATATAAATACAGTTTATTATACAGCATTATTCACATGTGAATAATATATATACATTTACAGTACATGTACAGTCAAAAGGAACATATGCATTATACAGTCTGATGGCTGTTGGTATGAATTAATCATTCTTACTTCACATAAATTAATTCAGGCCTGGAACTAATTAACCACAATAAACAAAGGTTTACTGTATTGCACTATTATACTGTACAGTATTGTAGTCACTTCGTTTAAGGGAAGGTCGGATTTGTGCACATCCTGATTAACAATCTTACTACATACGGTTCCTTTCTCTGCCAGAAATGAGATGGATTGGTCCATGCCTCCTCCCTCGGTGCCAATGTAGCGCTCGCTTTTAGCACATAGTTCTGCAAGAGCCACCTAAAATAAGAAGAGTAAAATGAGAAATGGCGCTGTTTGTTTTTTTTAACGATTATGTGTTTTACTTTAGAGAGGGACTTCTGATTTGTCTTCATTGTTAGGAGCCCAGCACAACACACGAGGGCACTGGAACTGGACAGGCCGGAGCTTGGTGGGATGTTTCCGTCGACCAAACATGACATTCCTGGTAGGTGTGTGATTCCAAACTTCTCCTGTGTTCAACACAAAAGAAGTGTCGTAATTCGGTAGTTGTAATTTGGATGTCAGTGCACAAAACCCAAAACCAGTGGCACGTTGTGTAAATGGTAAATAAAAAGAGAATACAACGATTTTCAAATCCTTTTCAACTTATATTCAATTGAATAGACTGCAAAGACAAGATATTTAATGTTCACACTGAGAAACTTCATTTTTTTTGGTAAATAATCATTAATGTAGAATTTAATGGCAGCAACACATTGCAAAAATGTTGTCACAGGGGCATTTTTACCACCGTGTTACATGGCCTTTCCTTTTAACAACACTCAGTAAACGTTTGGGAACTGAGGAGACACATTTTTGAAGCTTCTCAGGTGGAATTCTTTCCCATTCTTGCTTGATGTTTAGCTTAAGTTGTTCAACAGTCCAGGGTCTCAGTTGTCAAATTTTAGGCTACATAATGCGCCACACATTTTCAAAGGGAGATAGGTCTGGACTACAGGTACTCACACTCTTTTACTACAAAGCCACGCTGTTGTAACACGTGCAGAATATAACTTGGCATTGTCTTGCTGAAATAAGCAGGAGCGTCAACGATAACTTTGCTTGGATGGCAACATGTGTTGCTCCAAAACCTGTATGTACCTTTCAGCATTAATGGTCCCTTCACAGATGTGTAAGTTACCCATGTCTTGGCCTCCAATACACCCCCCTACCATCACAGATGCTGGCTTTTCAACTTTGCACTTGTAACAGTCCGGATGGTTCTTTTCCTCTTTGGTTCGGAGGACACGACGACGTCCGCAGTTTCCAAAAACAATTTGAAATGGGGATTCGTCAGACCACAGAACACTTTTACACTTTGCATCAGTCCATTTTTGATGAGTTCGGGTCCAGAAAAACCGGCGGCGTTTCTGGGTGTTGTTGATAAAGGACTTTCGATCTGCATAGTAGAGTTTTAACTTGCACTTACAGATGTAGCGACAAACTGTAGTCACTGACAGTGGTTTTCTGAAGTGTTCCTGCCCATGTGGTGATATCCTTTAGACACTGATGTCGGTTTTTGATGCAGTACACGGACAATAATAGTTGGTTTTTGGCCTTTCTCCAGATTCTCTGAACTTTTTGATGATATTAAGGACCGTAGATGGTGAAATCCCAAAATTCCTTGCAATAGCTCATTGAGAAATGTTGTTCTTAAACTGTTGGACAATTTGCTCACGCATTTGTTGACAAAGTGGTTACCCTTGCCCCATCCTTGTTTGTGAATAACTGAGCATTTCATG
Source organism: Nerophis ophidion (assembly GCF_033978795.1). Taxonomy (NCBI): domain Eukaryota; kingdom Metazoa; phylum Chordata; class Actinopteri; order Syngnathiformes; family Syngnathidae; genus Nerophis; species Nerophis ophidion. The sequence continues at coordinate 15,596,453 of NC_084622.1, forward strand.
GAAGCTGCTTTTATACCCGATCATTGCACCCATCTGTTCCCAATTAGCCTGTTCACCTGTGGGATGATCCAAATAAGTCTTTGATGAGCATTCCTGAACTTTCTCAGTTTTTTTGTCACTTGTGCCAGCTTTTTTGAAACCTGTTCCAGGCATTATATTCTAAATGAGCTAATATTTGCAAAAAATATCACATTTTACCAGTTCGAATGTTAAGTATCTTGTCTTTGCAGTCTATTCAATTGAATATAGGTTGAAAAGGATTTGCAAATCATCTTTTTATTTACCATTTACACAACGTGCCAACTTTACTAGTTTAAGGTTTTGTCATTTTTGTTTAATATCTGGAACTGTGTGTATCCAGCATTTGGCATGTGTCAGCATCACATCGATGCTCATGTCCTACCTGAATGCCTTTCACTCCACAGAGGAAATAATAATACCACTTTGGGTTATCTCTGTCAATGATTATATCCTCTGAGCATGACACCGTGAAATCCCTGTATTAAAAAAACCCACCATCATCTGAGTGCACATAACAACATGGTATTTTAACATGTTTAAAAAGGTCCATTATTATACAAAACATTTTTTTTTTAAATACGTGCTTAGACTGAGCCTACTTTGTAATGGAAATACTGTTATACTGTCTCTGGCTTGCTCATTTTTGACTGATTGAGACTTTTATCAGTAGATTGCACAGAACAGTACATATTCCGTACAATTGACGACTAAATTGTAACACCCCAATACGTTTTTCAACTCGTTTAAGTCGGGGTCCACGTTAATCAATTCATAGTTAGATGGTTTTTATATTCAAAGCTTTTGCGGGGCACAGCTAAAATGTGTCATCAACATGCATATTCTCTCTCTTTTTTGTTTATTTCTCTCATCAAAAAAGAGAGCACAGTCTACCAAGTCCAATTCCATGTGTGTTAAACATAATTAGCGAATAAATTCTGATTCTGATTGCCACAAGACAATTAAAAGCTCTATCGTCGGCCAAATTCATATAATTTATTTCGGATATTGTCTATATCCTGCAACACAACTACAGAAACAAACGAGTAAGGATGCATTCCCATCCTAATTGGAACTCGTATTAATTCTGAATCGATTTAGAATTTTCAATAATCCATTTTTTAAAAGACGATTTTTAAGCCATCTAAGGCAGTGGTTCTCAAATGGGGGTACGCGTACCCCTAGGAGTACTTGAAGGTATGCCAAGGGGTACTTGAAATTTTTTTAATATATTCTAAAAATAGCTAAACAATTCAAAATCCTTTATAAATATATTTATTGAATAATACTTCAACAAAATATGAATGTAAGTTCATAAACTGTGAAAAAAATACAACAATGCAATATTTACTGTTGACAGCTAGATTTTTTGTGGTTATGATCCATAAATCCCTGCGGTGAGGGAGCAACTTGTCCAGCGTGTACGCCCCCTTCCGCCCGATTGTAGCTGACATAGGCACCAACGCCCCCCGCGACCCCAAAGGGAATAAGCGGTAGAAAATGGGTGGATGGATGTTCCATAAATATTGATGTTTAATATTTCTTTATTTGTGAAGAAATGTTTAGAATTACGTTCATGAATCCAGATGGATCTCTATTACAATCCCCTAAGAAGGTACTTTACGTTTCTATGTGTAGAAATCTTTATTTATAATTGAATCACTTGTTTATTTTTCAACAAGTTTATTGTTATTTTTATATCTTTTTTTCCAAATAGTTCAAGAAAGACCACTACAAATGAGCAATATTTTGCAGTGTTATACAATTTAATAAATCAGAAACTGATGACATAGTGCTGTAGTTTACTTCTTTATCTCTTTTTTTCCAACCAAAAATGCTTTGCTCTGATTAGGGGGTACTTGAATTAAAAAAATGTTCACAGGGGGTACATCACTGAAAAAAGGTTGACAACCACTGATCTAAGCGGTTACCTCATATGTCAGCAGTCAAACAGAGCTTTTGTAAACTGTCTTGAAAAGGTTTATTAGAATTTGTGTACCAGATAATTAATTGTTAAAATTTGTTTGAATCAAAGAGTTAATTTTAAACCGAATCATCCCCCCAACAATTGGAATGGAATTGAATCGGGAGTAGTAAGATTCACATTCCTACGAAACATGAATTGATCAACGTGGACCCCTCCAATGGGCTCACCACCCATAGCAGGGGCCATAGAGGTCGGGTGCATTGTGAGCTGGGCGACAGCCGAAGGCAGGGCACTTGGCGGTCCGATCCTCGGCTACAGAAGCTAGCTCTTGGGACGTGGAACGTCACATCACTGGGGGGGAAAGAGCCTGAGCTAGTGCGCGAAGTCGAGAAATTCCGGCTGGATATAGTCGGACTCACTTCGACGCACAGCAAGGGCTCTGGAACCACTTCTCTCGAGAGGGATTGGACCCTCTTCCACTCTGGCGTTGCCGGCAGTGAGAGGCGACGGGCTGGGGTGGCAATTCTTGTTTCCCCCCGGCTCAAAGCCTGTACGTTGGAGTTCAACCCGGTGGACGAAAGGGTAGCCTCCCTCCGCCTGCGGGTGGGGGGACGGGTCCTGACTGTTGTTTGTGCTTATGCACCAAACAGCAGTTCAGAGTACCCACCCTTTTTGGGAACGCTCGAGGGAGTACTGGAAAGTGCTCCCCCGGGTGATTCCCTTGTCCTACTGGGAGACTTCAACGCTCATGTTGGCAACGACAGTGAAACCTGGAGAGGCGTGATTGGGAAGAATGGCCGCCCGGATCTGAACCCGAGTGGTGTTTTGTTATTGGACTTTTGTGCTCGTCACAGTTTGTCCATAACAAACACCATGTTCAAACATAAGGGTGTCCATATGTGCACTTGGCACCAGGACACCCTAGGCCGCAGTTCCATCATCGACTTTGTAGTTGTGTCATCGGATTTGCGGCCTCATGTTATGGACACTCGGGTGAAGAGAGGGGCGGAGCTTTCCACCGATCACCACCTGGTGGTGAGTTGGCTGCGATGGTGGGGGAGGATGCCGGACAGACCTGGGAGGCCCAAACGTATTGTGAGGGTCTGCTGGGAACGTCTGGCAGAGTCTCCTGTCAGACAAAGTTTCAATTCCCACCTCCGGAAGAACTTTGAACATGTCACGAGGGAGGTGCTGGACATTGAGTCCGAGTGGACCATGTTCCGCACCTCTATTGTCGAGGCGGCAGATCGGAGCTGTGGCCGCAAGGTAGTTGGTGCCTGTCGGGGCGGCAATCCTAAAACCCCTTGGTGGACACCAGCGGTGAGGGATGCCGTCAAGCTGAAGAAGGAGTCCTATCGGGTCCTTTTGGCTCATAGGACTCCGGAGGCAGTGGACAGGTACCGACAGGCCAAGCGGTGTGCAGCTTCAGCGGTCGCGGAGGCAAAAACTCGGACATGGGAAGAGTTCGGGGAAGCCATGGAAAACGACTTCCGGACGGCTTCGAAGCGATTCTGGACCACCGTCCGCCGCCTCAGGAAGGGGAAGCAGTGCACTATCAACACCGTGTATGGTGCGGATGGTGTTCTGCTGACCTCGACTGCGGATGTTGTGGATAGGTGGAAGGAATACTTCGAAGACCTCCTCAATCCCACCAACACGTCTTCCTATGAGGAAGCAGTGCCTGGGGAATCTGTGGTGGACTCTCCTATTTCTGGGGCTGAGGTCGCTGAGGTAGTTAAAAAGCTCCTCGGTGGCAAGGCCACAGGGGTGGACGAGATCCGCCCGGAGTTCCTTAAGGCTCTGGATGCTGTGGGGCTGTCTTGGTTGACAAGACTTTGCAGCATCGCGTGGACATCGGGGGCGGTACCTCTGGATTGGCAGACCGGGGTGGTGGTTCCTCTCTTTAAGAAGGGGGACCGGAGGGTGTGTTCCAACTATCGTGGGATCACACTCCTCAGCCTTCCCGGTAAGGTTTATTCAGGTGTACTGGAGAGGAGGTTACGTCGGATAGTCGAACCTCGGATTCAGGAGGAACAGTGTGGTTTTCGTCCTGGTCGTGGAACTGTGGACCAGCTCTATACTCTCGGCAGGGTTCTTGAGGGTGCATGGGAGTTTGCCCAACCAGTCTACATGTGCTTTGTGGACTTGGAGAAGGCATTCGACCGTGTCCCTCGGGAAGTCCTGTGGGGAGTGCTCAGAGAGTATGGGGTATCGGACTGTCTTATTGTGGCGGTCCGTTCCCTGTACGATCAGTGCCAGAGCTTGGTTCGCATTGCCGGCAGTAAGTCGAACACATTTCCAGTGAGGGTTGGACTCCGCCAAGGCTGTCCTTTGTCACCCATTCTGTTCATAACTTTTATGGACAGAATTTCTAGGCGCAGTCAAGGCGTTGAGGGGTTCCGGTTTGGTAACCGCAGGATTAGGTCTCTGCTTTTTGCAGATGATGTGGTCCTGATGGCTTCATCTGACCGGGATCTTCAGCTCTCGCTGGATCGGTTCGCAGCCGAGTGTGAAGCGACCGGAATGAGAATCAGCACCTCCAAGTCCGAGTCCATGGTTCTCGCCCGGAAAAGGGTGGAGTGCCATCTCCGGGTTGGGGAGGAGACCCTGCCCCAAGTGGAGGAGTTCAAGTACCTAGGAGTCTTGTTCACGAGTGAGGGAAGAGTGGATCGTGAGATCGACAGGCGGATCGGTGCGGCGTCTTCAGTAATGCGGACGTTGTACCGGTCCGTTGTGGTGAAGAAGGAGCTGAGCCAGAAGGCAAAGCTCTCAATTTACCGGTCGATCTACGTTCCCATCCTCACCTATGGTCATGAGCTTTGGGTCATGACCGAAAGGATAAGATCACGGGTACAAGCGGCCGAAATGAGTTTCCTCCGCCGTGTGGCGGGGCTCTCCCTTAGAGATAGGGTGAGAAGCTCTGCCATCCGGGAGGAACTCAAAGTAAAGCCGCTGCTCCTTCACATCGAGAGGAGCCAGATGAGGTGGTTCGGGCATCTGGTCAGGATGCCACCCGAACGCCTCCCTAGGGAGGTGTTTAGGGCACGTCCAACCGGTAGGAGGCCACGGGGAAGACCCAGGACACGTTGGGAAGACTATGTCTCCCGGCTGGCCTGGGAACGCCTCGGGATCCCCCGGGAAGAGCTAGACGAAGTGGCTGGGGAGAGGGAAGTCTGGGTTTCCCTGCTTAGGCTGTTGCCCCCGCGACCCGACCTCGGATAAGCGGAAGATGATGGATGGATGGATGGATGGATGGATGGACCCCGACCGACTTAAACAAGTTGATAAACTTATTCGGGTGTCACCATTTAGTGGTCAATTGTACGGAATATGTACTGTGCTGTGTAATCTACTAATAAAAGTCTCAATCAATCAATCAATCAATCAACCAACACAGCGTTCCAAATAGGGTTAAGGAGAATCATTTTTCAAGTGTCCAAATTCCGGCACAATTTTTGGCCAACAATCTTAATGTTGGACCTTTCAAAACATACTAAAAATTGTGGAAAAATAGCATTGGAACTTTAAAAAAAAAAAATCTTACTTGTACAAAGTATCTGTGTTAGCCAGCTGGATTGTCCCAGAATTATTTAATGACACAGCGGCGAGGATATTCTGTTCAATGGCCATCGGAAGAACGGAGTAGCCGCAGTAATCAATGTGCTCCCCTGTTAGAAGGGAAAATTAAGAAAAGCAAAATAAAAAACAATGAATGGAGAAATACTGTGTGTTGATTGCTTAAAGGGGAACTGCAGTTTTTGGGGGAATTTTGCCTATTGTTCACAATCTTTATGAGAGACAAGAACACACATCTTTTGTTTTCTTTTTACATTTTTAAAGATGATAAAAAACGCTTGAAAGATGCGGCTAATGAAAGTCACCGTTTTAGAATTCAAAACCCTCTGAAACAACTTTAAAACCCTGCAGCAACGATTTATATAAACACTGCAATTTTATATATATATATATATATATATATATATATATATATATATATTTATATTTATATATAATGTAGTAACAGACACCTTCATAACAATATGTAATATGTACAATATACACACTGCAAGTATATATATAATGTAGTAACAGTTTATAACAATATGTAATATGTACAATATACACACTGCAAATATATATATATAATGTAGTAACATACACCTTCATAACAATATGTAATATGTACAATATACACACTGCAAGTATATATAAAATGTAGTCACAAACACCTTCATAAAAATATGTAATATGTACAATATAAACACTGCAAGTATATATATAGCACACAAATAATAAATGAACCGACGCATCGCAGCCGTAATACGATAGACCTAGTGCTTGTCAGAGGTATCACCGTCTCCAAAGTTATGATACTCCCGTATACTAAAGTAATGTCCGATCATTACCTTATAAAATTCGAAGTTCAGACTCATGTTCGGCAAGCTAATAATAATAATAACTGCTATAGCAGCCGCAACATTAATGCTGCCACAACGACGACTCTTGCGGACCTACTGCCCTCGGTAATGGCACCGTTCCCAAAGTATGTGGGCTCTATTGATAACCTCACTAACAACTTTAACAACGCCCTGCGCGAAACCATTGATAGTATAGCACCGCTGAAGTTAAAAAAGGCTCCAAAAAGGCGTACGCCATGGTTTACTGAAGAAACTAGAGCTCAGAAATTATTATGTAGAAAGCTGGAACGCAAATGGCGCACGACTAAACTTGAGGTGCACCATCAAGCATGGAGTGATAGTTTAATAACTTATAAACGCATGCTTACCTTAGCTAAAACTAATTATTACTCAAATCTCATCCGCATTAATAAAAACGATCCAAAATTTTTGTTTAGTACAGTAGCATCGCTAACCCAACAAGGGACTCCTTCCAGTAGCTCCACCCATTCGGCAGATGACTTTATGAAGTTCTTTAATAAGAAAATTGAACTTATTAGAAAGGAGATTAAAGACAATGCGTCCCAGCTACAACGGGGTTATAGTAACGCAGATACGATTGTATATACGGCGGATACTGCAAATATCCAAAATAGTTTCTCTCGTTTTGATGAAATAACATTAGAAGGATTGTTACAACGTGTAAATGGAATAAAACAAACAACATATTTACTTGACCCACTTCCTGGGAAACTTATCAAGGAGCTTTTTGTATTATTAGGTCCATCAGTGCTAAATATTATAAACTTATCACTTTCCTCGGGCACTGTTCCCGTTGCATTCAAAAAAGCGGTTATTCATCCTCTCCTTAAAAGACCTAACCTCGATCCTGACCTCATGGTAAACTACCGACCGGTGTCTCACCTTCCCTTTATTTCGAAAATCCTCGAAAAAATTGTTGCAGAGCAGCTAAATGAGCACTTAGCGTTTAACAATCTATGTGAAACCTTTCAATCCGGTTTCAGGGCAAATCACTCGACTGAGACAGCCCTCGCAAAACTGACTAATGATCTATTGCTAACGATGGACTCTGATGCGTCATCTATGTTGCTGCTCCTCGATCTTAGCGCTGCTTTCGATACCGTCGATCATAATATTTTATTAGAGCGTATCAAAATACGAATTGGTATGTCAGACTCAGCCCTGTCATGGTTTAACTCTTATCTTACTGATAGGATGCAGTGCGTCTCCTATAACAGTGTGACCTCGGACTATGTTAAGGTAACGTGTGGAGTTCCCCAGGGTTCGGTCCTTGGCCCTGTACTCTTCAGCATCTACATGCTGCCGCTAGGTGACGTCATACGCAAATACGGTATTAGCTTTCACTGTTATGCTGATGACACCCAACTTTACATGCCCCTAAAGCTGACCAACACGCCGGACTGTAGTCAGTTTGAAGCGTGTCTTAATGAAATTAAACAATGGATATCCGCTAACTTTTTGCAACTTAATGCCAAAAAAATGGAAATGCTGATTATCGGTCCTGCTAGACACCGACCTCTATTTAATAATACAACTTTAACATTTGACAACCAAATAATAAAACAAGGTGACTCTGTAAAAAATCTGGGTATTATCTTCGACCCAACTCTCTCCTTTGAGTCACACATTAAAAGCGTTACTAAAACAGCCTTCTTTCATCTCCGTAATATCGCTAAAATTCGCTCCATTTTGTCCACTAAAGACGCCGAGATCATTATCCATGCGTTTGTTACGTCTCGTCTCGATTACTGTAACGTATTATTTTCGGGTCTCCCCATGTCTAGCATTAAAAGATTACAGTTGGTACAAAATGCGGCTGCTAGACTTTTGACAAGAACAAGAAAGTTCGATCATATTACGCCTGTACCGGCTCACCTGCACTGGCTTCCTGTGCACTTAAGATGTGACTTTAAGGTTTTACTACTTACGTATAAAATACTACACGGTCTAGCTCCAGCCTATCTTGCCGATTGTATTGTACCGTATGTCCCGGCAAGAAATCTGCGTTCAAAAGACTCCGGCTTATTAGTGATTCCTAGAGCTCAAAAAAAGTCTGCGGGCTATAGAGCGTTTTCCGTTCGGGCTCCAGTACTCTGGAATGCCCTCCCGGTAACAGTTCGAGATGCTACCTCAGTAGAAGCATTTAAGTCTCATCTTAAAACTCATCTGTATACTCTAGCCTTTAAATAGACCTCCTTTTTAGACCAGTTGATCTGCCGCTTCTTTTCTTTCTCCTATGTCCCCCCCTCCCTTGTGGAGGGGGTCCGGTCCGATGACCATGGATGAAGTACTGACTGTCCAGAGTCGAGACCCAGGATGGACCGCTCGTCGGGACCCAGGATGGACCGCTCGCCTGTATCGGTTGGGGACATCTCTACGCTGCTGATCCGCTTGAGATGGTTTCCTGTGGACGGGACTCTCACTGCTGTCTTGGAGCCACTATGGATTGAACTTTCACAGTATCATGTTAGACCCGCTCGACATCCATTGCTTTCGGTCCCCTAGAGGGGGGGGGGTTGCCCACATCTGAGGTCCTCTCCAAGGTTTCTCATAGTCAGCATTGTCACTGGCGTCCCACTGAATGTGAATTCTCCCTGCCCACTGGGTGTGAGTTTTCCTTGCCCTTTTGTGGGTTCTTCCGAGGATGTTGTAGTCGTAATGATTTGTGCAGTCCTTTGAGACATTTGTGATTTGGGGCTATATAAATAAACATTGATTGATTGATATATATATATATATATATATATATATATATATATATATATATATATATATATATATATATATATACTTATATATACTGTATATACCGGTAATAACAATATGTAATATGTTCAATATTTGGAGAGGGGAGAATGAAAGCGATTTTGACGCTCTAAATATGGAACTTGGAGACAAGCTCTTTGGACATAAATGTATTGCTTACCCAAAATCAACAGGAAACGTCCTTGGCCAACTAGACCAGACAAACAACTGTCCATCGAGTGAAACACGTTAATATCAACCATGATACTATGTAGGCCTATTAAGCTACTGTATGTCAAATATTGGTCATTATGGTGGTACTTGGGGAACCAGTTTTTTTCTAATGTGGTACTTGGTAAAAACAAGTTTGAGAAGCACTAGCTTAAAGGCCTACTGAAAGCCACTACTACCCACCACGCAGTCTGATAGTTTATATATCAATCAGGAAATCTTAACATTGCAACACAAGCCAATACGGCCGGTTTAATTTACTAAATTGCAATTTTAAATTTCGAGCGGAAGTATTATGCTAAAATTTTGCGGTATGATGACGCGTGCGCGTGACGTCACGCATTGTAGAGGACATTTTGTTCCAGTACCGTTCACAGCTATAAGTCGTGTGTTTTCATCGGATAATTCCACGGTGTTATGCACATCTGTGTTAATGAATCGTTTGCAATTTGTTCAATGAATAATGGAGACGTCAAAGAAGAGAGCTGTAGGTGGGAAGCACTGTATTGCGGCCGCCTTTAGCAACACAAACACAGTCGGTGTTTCATTGTTTACATTCCCGAAAGATGACGGTGAAGCTTTACTATGGAACAGAGCGGTCAAGTGAACACGGTTGGATTGGACCACACACACAAAGTACAGTGTATTATGCAGCGATCATTTCGAAAGATCGTGTTTTGAAGAGGGTCCCTTGCGAAGGGCAGTGATTGGCATCGCCACCACTCGTCGACTGGTGCTGAAGAAAGGTGCGGGGTTGACATTCAGGTTGTACAGGTACGACCATATAATCTCACTAAAACACTAGCAACACAATAAGCAGATAAGGGATTTTCCAGAATTATCCTAGTAAATGTGTCTAATAACATCTGAATTGCTCCCACTGAATAGTCTTATTTTTATTTTTTTTCTAGTCCTTCACTCTCACTTTCCTCATCCACGAATCTTTCATCCTCGCTCAAATCGTCGCTTTCTCGGTCCGAATCGCTCTCGATGCTGGTGGCCATGATTGTAAACAATGTTCAGATGTGAGGAGCTCCACAACCCGTGACATCACGCGCATATCGTCTGCTACTTCCAGTACATGCAAGGCTTTTTTATTAGTGACCAAAAGTTCCCAACTTTATCGTCGATGTTCTCTACTAAATCCTTTCAGCAAAAATATGGCAGTATCGCGAAATGATCAAGTATGACACATAGAATGGACCTGCTATCCCCGTTTAAATAAGAAAATCTCATTTCAGTAGGCCTTTAAGTTGCTGAAAAAAGCACATTATATCTGAGTTTTTATTTTCATACAGTAAATATGAATTTCTATTATTATGACATAAGCAGTATAAATAAAGTTACCAATGAGATTGACTCTTCCTGGTGCACATGCGTAGAAGAGAGGGGGTGCTCCATACTTTAGTGCAAATGCATTTTTCAAGTTTTGGAACCTGTGAAATTAAAACGTAATCTATAAGCAAACGTCCATGTCCGTCTGTCTGTGATCGTCAATACTCACCGTTTTCTATCGATGAGCGAAGCTTTTAATATGGGTGGGTTGGAAGCCATTTTCAGACTAAATGTTGTCAAACTAGAGAACTAGAATTGTGCGGACATCCTGGTTGAAGTCAGCTGACCGTCATCGGAACCCGGATGTTTATTAACTGATCCAGAGCGAGCTCCGAACCGAGAGTTCAGCGTCGATGCGATAACATTGCCATCAGGCGATCTGACCCTGGAACAGTTTGAGGTGAGTGAGACACTGTGGAGTGAAACGCACCAATCATAACGAGACGATGACGATAGACTACACTACCCACAATGCTGTAAAACAACTCGTTGCCATAGAAACGTGGTGACGTCACATTCCCTGACCAGCCTTTGAAGACGAAATAAAACTTAACGAGAAATACCCGTGTGTATATTTATTGTTGGTTGAATGTAGAACCTCTGTGTGTGTAAATAGGTAAATACTGACATGTACGACTGAGACGTTAATGCAGTATTCATTCAAACGGAATTTGGCGCTTCCAAAGCGCGCGACTTTTCAAAATGGGCGTGTCTTTCTTAAAGAGGACACACACACACACACACACACCGGGTTAGCTAATGCTAAGTTAGCATGAAGCTAACGAGACATGAAGCGCACAAACAAACGGTAAAAAATATGTTGTTAAACTAACGGCAGCGAGAAATGTCTGAGTCTACCCCGGCGATTTATGCGTTTCAGGCCTAGTGTTTCACACTTGAAAAAGCACCTTCCGTTAATGTTAGCGGTTTTACTCTCGCTAGCTGCCCGGCCAAGCATGTGGCTACAACTCTACAAACGTTATTAAAGAGGAACACCCGCCAAAACATCTACAGAATTCGGCTAAAGGTACGTTTTTCGTCTGGTTTTGCAACATTAACTGAACTTTACCTCAACTTGTTTGTGTTCATTATCCATCCATCCATCTTCTTCCGCTTATCCGAGGTCGGGGCGCGGAGGCAGCAGCCTAAGGATAGGATCGGATAGGTCTTTATTGTCATTGCACAAGTACAACGAAATTTTGTTTTCAGCACAAACCTGTTCAAGATTAGACAATCAAACAGTGTACAGGGTTACAGAACAAGAACGCTGATGGGTCGCCATAAGGCGCCCCGTAAAAGATGGGGAATAAGTAAACGCTGGGGAAGGATGAGTATAAAAATACAATCTAGACTGGGCTCCTAAGGGGGCGCAGTCTGGAGGTGGAAAAAAAACACCATAGCAAAGCACATATACATATTACAACATGCATCTCGAGATATCTAGCAACAGAGGGAAGGTAGTTCAAGGTCATGGTGGTAGGCCGCAGCTCTTCAGGCGCTGACCATCCATTCATCACCCCTACGGGATTTGCGTCGAGGGCGTTGGGTTGTGGCTGGGGGGTGTATGTGTGGCGTATATTTTTTTATATATGTGTGTGTAAGCCCGCAATGTGTCTCTGTTCTGCGGCCGTGATGTATTATTCGGTCGCTAGTCCAAAGTCAACAACAACAGGTGTGTTTCCTAAGCAGGGAAGCCCAGACTTCCCTCCCCCCAGTCACTTCGTCCAGCTCTTCCCTGGGGATCCCGAGACGGTCCCAGGCCAGCCGGGAGACATAGTCTTCCCAACGTGTCCTGGGTCTTCCCCGTGGCGTCCTACCGGTTGGACGTGCCCGAAACACCTCCCTAGGGAGGCGTTCGGGTGGCATTCTGACCAGATCCTCAAATCACCCCATCTGGCTCCTCTCGATGTGGAGGAGCAGCGGCTTTACTTTGAGCTCCTCCCGGATGACAGAGCTTCTCACCCTATCTCTGAGGGAAAGCTCCGCCACCCGGTGGAGGAAACTCAATTCGGCCGCTTGTACTTGTGATCTTGACCTTTTTGAGGATTAGGTGAGGATGGGAACGTAGATCGAACGGTAAATTGAGAGCTTTGCCTTCCGGCTCAGCTCCTTCTTCACCACAACGGATCAATACAACGCCCGCATTACTGAAGACGCCGCACCGATCCGCCTGTCGATCTCACGATCCACTCTTCTGTCACTTGTGAACAAGAGGTACTTGAACTCCTCCACTTGGGGCAGGGTCTCCTCCCCAACCCAGAGATGGCACTCCACCCTTTTCCGGGCGAGAACTATGGACTCGGACTTGGGGGTGCTGATTCCCATCCCAGTCACTTCACACTCAGCTGCATACAAACCAAACAAATACATCCAGATGTAATAAAAACAAACAAAAAACACACAAAAAAACAAGTGTAAAACTTCATGAAGTACAAACCGTTAAGTGTTAAGTTTGATGTCACTTTATTGTTGTCTTACATTCGATGCATACTGGAAAAATAGCAACATGATTATTCTGCCGTCTCTCCCAGTGTTCCCTGCACCGCCATGGCTTTTTTTGACGGGGCTCCTCTTCAAATACTGCAGGAGGAGGAGGAGGAAGGAGACGATCAGGCGGACATTTCAAGAGAGAATGAGGTACAACACATAACAAAAGTGTCCAACTGGTTGAGTTGTATTGTTTGCTTTGCCAGTAAGATTGAATTGAACACATAGAAAGTCAAATGTGCCACAATTTAAGATATGCAGCACTTGTTCCCTGGGCGCCACACCTGCTGTTTGTGGCTGGCTCCCACACACACTGGGAGTCAAATATATTATACATACAAATACTCACATACACACCGTTATTCATACATACATATATACTGTAGGTACCTACGCTCTCACATACATACCCAAATACAGTACATACCTACATACTCAAAAGTTCGTACATCCACACGCACATTCACTGTAAAAACATACGTATACACATACTGTACATTTACATTCACTGTACAAACATACATATACACATACATGTATATATACATTCACTAGACACACACAGTGGGGCAAAAAAGTATTTAGTCAGCCACCGATTGTGCAAGTTCTCCCGCTTAAAATGATGACAGAGGTCTGTAATTTTCATCATAGGTACACTTCAACTGTGAGAGACAGAATGTGGAAAAAAAAAATCCAAGAATTCACATTGTAGGAATTTTAAAGAATTTATTTGTAAATTGTGGTGAAAAATAAGTATTTGTTCACTTCAAACAAGGAAGATCTCTGGCTCTCACAAACCTGTAACAACTTCTTTATGAAGCTCTTCTGTCCTCCACTCGTTACCTGTATTAATGGAACCTGTTTGAACTCTTTATCTGTATAAAAGACACCTATCCACAGCCTCAAACAGTCAGACTCCAAACTCCACTATGGCCAAGACCAAAGAGCTGTCGAAGGACACGAGGAAAATAATTGTAGACCTGCACCAGACTGGGAAGAGTGAATCTACAATAGGCAAGCAGCTTGGTGTGAAAAAAATCAACTGTGTGAGAATTTATCAGAAAATGGAAGACATACAAGACCACTGATAATCTCCCTCGATCTGGGGCTCCAGGCAAGATCTCACCCCGTGGGGTCAAAATGATCATGAGAACGGTGAGCAAAAATCCCAGAACCACACGGGGGACCTGGTGAATGACCTGCAGAGAGCTGGGACAAAAGTAACAAAGGTTACCATCAGTAACACACTACGCCGACAGGGAATCAAATCCTGCAGTGCCAGACGTGTCTCCCTACTTAAGCTAGTGCATGTCCAGGCCCGTCTGAAGTTTGCCAGAGAGCACATGGATGATACAGCAGAGGATTGGGAGAATGTCATGTGGTCAGATGAAACCAAAATAGAACTTTTTGGTATAAACTCAACTCATCGTGTTTGGAGGAAGAAGAATACTGAGTTGCATCCCAAGAACATCATACCTACTGTGAAGCATGGGGGTGGAAACATCATGCTTTGGGGCTGTTTTTCTGCTAAGGGGACAGGACGATTGATCCGTGTTAAGGAAAGAATGAATGGGGTCATGTATCGTGAGATTTTGAGCCAAAACCTCCTTCCATGAGTGAGAGCTTTGAAGATGAAACATGGCTGGGTCTTCCAGCAAGACAATGATCCCAAACACACCGCCCGGGCAACAAAGGAGTGGCTCTGTAAGAAGCATTTGAAAGTCCTGGAGTGGCCTAGCCAGTCTCCAGACCTCAACCCCATAGAAAATCTGTGGATGGAGTTGAAAGTCCGTGTTGCTTGGCGACAGCCCCAAAACATCGCTGCTCTCGAGAAGATCTGCATGGAGGAATGGGCCAAAATACCAGCTACTGTGTGTGCAAACCTGGTAAAGACCTATAGTAATCGTTTGACCTCTGTTATTGCCAACAAAGGTTATATTACAAAGTATTGAGTTGAATTTTTGTTGTTGACCAAATACAAATTTTCCACCATAATTTACAAATGCATTTATTTAAAATTCCTACAATGTGAATTCCTGGATTTTTTTTTTCACATTCTGTCTGTCACAGTTGAAGCGTACCTATGATGAAAATTACAGACCTCTGTCGTCATTTTAAGTGAGAGAACTTGCACAATCAATGGCTGACTAAATACTTTTTTGCCCCACTGTACATACATACAGTCATGCACATAATCACGTTTCATCAAACATAGATTAACGTTGTTGCCCTAGAGTACACTGGGTAACATGGCACACTGACAAAGCTTAACCTATTGTACTATAACAATATACTAGGTTAATATAACTGGCTTCTCTTTCTTCCCCTCATTTTTTCTTCTCTATTGTGTATCCCTAGTTATCATTACATATATGTATTGTTGCATTTGAACAACTATTGTTGATGATAGAGGTAAATTATTGGTATTATTAATTATTAATAGAGCTATTTCTATTGGTATTTGAATTGCTCCATTTGTAGTGTAATAATGCTTATTGTAATTTCTGTATTATTATTTATTTCACCAACTGCTTCTTTGCTATCACTTTTACCATCATATTTGTACATAACGTATTTGCTGATGTTGCGCTATTGTTGTTGATGTTGTGTTTGCTGTTGTTGTTTTTGTCTGTCTGTCTTGTCCCCACAATTTCCCCCCTGACTTCCTTTTTTTCTCTTACTAACCCCTCCTGCTCCGGCCCGGCTGCACCAAATGATAATATAAATACATTTGATAAAGTCAAATACAAATAATTCAACAAGAGACATATTCCACACTTCTCTTTTGTAAAATAAATTTGTACAGCCGATATGAGCATCTACAACAACTATATGATTTGCCTGAGAAACTGGACAGGACAAAAAATAAAATAAAAATGATGAATAAATGATAAATGGGTTGTACTTGTATAGCACTTTTCTACCTTCAAGGTACTCAAAGCGCTTTGACACTACTTCCACATTTACCCATTCACACACACATTCACACACTGATGGAGGGAGCTGCCATGTAAGGCGCTAACCAGCACCCATCAGGAGCAAGGGTGAAGTGTCTTGCTCAGGACACAACTGACGTGACGAGGTTGGTACTAGGTGGGCATTGAACCAGGGACCCTCGGGTTGCGCACGGCCACTCCTCCACTGCGCCACGCCGTAAGATATTCAGCACCCAGCTGAGAATTTAAAAAATGTAGTTCCCATTCCGCCCCCCCCACTGCTTATAGATCATTATAAAGGTAGGTCTTTATTGTCATTGCACCAGTACAACAAAAATTTGTTTTCAGCACAAACCCGTTCAAGATTAGACAAACAAACAGTGTACAGGGTTACAGAACTGGAACGCTCATGGGTTGCTACAAGGCGCATTGTAAAAGATGGGGAAAAAGGTAGACGCTGGGGGACAATGAGTAAAAAAATACAATCTAGACTGGGCTTCTAAGTGCTCCACAGTTCTTCCCGCATCCTCTTGCTGCCTTATGTTTGAAATCACCAAAATATTATGAATGTGCCTGTTACTACATTACATAAATACTTACAGCGTGCATATAAAACTTTGAGGTAAGTGTTTGGATGTCATTTTTAACTGCTTTATTGGCAGAACAGAGTGACTCGCATAGGCTCCATTGTAAACAGACATTTTCTAACATGTATTTACTATTTAGAGTGCATACAGTAAAACAAAGACAATCATATTTGTGCTTGTCTTAAATATGGATTGTGAATGATAGGCACAAAAAGTGCAGTTCCCATTTGAGAGCAGGCATGCAGGAAGACAAGCAGGACATTGGGAATCTATTGATCGTTGACTTGTTTTTCTTTTTTCAATGGATCTGGTCGTACTATATAGTCAGTCTGGTCAAGTGGAAAATGCTTCCTGCCAGTAAGTGGAATGTTTCTGCTCCATTTAGCTGTGCTATATGTTTTGTCCAAACAATGGCATTTTTTTTGGAGCACAGCATGCCGCACACTCTTTGGCTGTTTAGCACAGTTTCTTTTGCTGAAATAGGTTAGGATGTCGTGACGTGGATTCTCTCTTTAATCGTAGACGAGCATCTTACTACAATGGTCAATATGGGTCCTTTGGTTGAGAACACGGTAAACGATTTGAAGAGCATTCAACAGTCCTTGTGGGAAGTAAGTCCAGCTGGTTCTATTTGTCCAATCACTTGAGCGAAGCAATCATGTAAGGGTGTTTTTCACATGAGAAGAGTATGTCTTGTTTTTGTGTCAGAAGGTACAGTGTTGCTTTGTGGTGGACTCTGCATAACAGATGTTAAACTACCGTTGAGTACATAGAGATTTGAGGACCCATTTAAGCTTTCATGTTAAAACTAGGTAGGTTTTAGAGTAGGGATATGAATCTTATGACAACTCACGATTCAATTTGATTCAGATTATTTGAGTGACATTCAATTTAGAATTGATTTGCGATTTAATACGATTCTGGATTTAAACACTATTTTAACAACAATATTTGGTGTGTAAATTATAATGAAACCATTTCAAAACTGGTTACAAACGCTCCTGTG
Organism: Nerophis ophidion; assembly: GCF_033978795.1. Classification (NCBI taxonomy): domain Eukaryota; kingdom Metazoa; phylum Chordata; class Actinopteri; order Syngnathiformes; family Syngnathidae; genus Nerophis; species Nerophis ophidion. The sequence continues at coordinate 15,614,164 of NC_084622.1, forward strand.
GCTGCTGCCATATAAGCTATACTGTATTTACCGGACTATAAGGCGCACTTAAAATCCTTTTATTTTCCTCAAAACTCAACAGTGCGCCTTATTACCCGGTGCGCCTAATGTACGGAACAATTCTGGTTTTACTTACTGACCTCATAGCAATTTTATTTGGTACATGGTGTAATGATAAGTGTGACCAGTAAATGGCAGTCAAACAAAAGAGATACATATTGACTGCAATATGACTCAAGTAGACAACCCAACATTTTATATGTTCCATTGAAAATATAGAACATTACACACAGCGCGCAAAAATCTATCGAAACATTTTTAGTACGACTTTGGTAAGCTATGAAGCCGCAACCCTTGATGGATTGTATTGTGCTTCAACATAGGAGAGTATTATGGTGTGTGTCTATAAGGTAAGACATATTATCTGGCGGTTTGTTTCGCAATATAATGCAAAAGCAACTTTTCTAACCTTCTGGTACCTGCTGATCTGTATTGGGGATCTGCATACATCTTGAAAAATAGTGAGTGTCCGCCTTTGTAATCCGTGCCGACATCGTGGTCAATAAGCTTCTTCTTTTTCTCTATCTTCTTGTTATGGGACATTCATCCTCTGGTGTTGCCATTTCTAATATACAGTAGTGTAAAGTTCTTACTTATATCTGTCAGTAAACACGCCATGAAAGCTCTAAAACATACTGGTGTAGTGAATTTACATTATTCACCCAAGGAACTTTAGTTATTAGAGAGTTCCAGTCGTACGGTTTTTCACGGCCTTGTTGTTGTTGTTTCCAGATGATGAGATGCTGCTCTGTTAATTATTGAAATAAAGTCTGAATGTCATTGAAACAGTTAGCTCCATCTGTAGATACTTCTTCCACTCCCGTCCTTGCACGCTACACCGCTACAACAAAGATGACGGAGAAAAGACGCTGTCGAATGTGAGCCATGTAAATAAGACCGCCAACAAAACGGCGCATCCGGAAGCGACTGTCAGAAAGCGACTTGAAGATGGTCCGTAAAACATATTCTATGCAACATTTTGACCAAAGAACCACCATTACATGTTATGCAGATCACAAAGAAGTCTTTTACAATTAGCAAAATACAATTATAACTCATTTTAATGTGCCTTATATATGAAAAAAGATGGAAAATAGACCATTTATCGGCAATGTGCTTTATAATCCGGTGCGCCCTACGGTCCGGAAAATACGGTATACGGCAGCTAGTTAAAATTGATAATTGAACATTTTAAATCGATTCAGAATCGTGATTTTTAAAAATTGCGATTAAAAATGGGAATCGTTTTATCCGGCACCCCTAATTTAGAGTGTATGAAGTATTTTATAGTATGTGTTAAAGCTGTGTGGAGGGGTTGTAATAACATTATGCGTTGATTGATTGAGACCTTTATTAGTAGATTGCACAGTACAGTACATATTCCATAGAATTGACCACTAAATGGTAACACCCAAATAAGTTTTTCAACTTGTTTAAGTCGGGGTCCACTTTAATCAATTCATGGTAAACGTCCTGTTGGGGTGTAACGATGGATTGCTATATCGTAACAAAAATGGCAGATATCTACAGTGGTTGAGAAAGGTCATAACAAACGTGTTGTTGTGTGTAAGAGTGGCAGACTAGTGAGTCCTGCGAGAGTTTGGGTGTCTGTGTGTTTAAACGTGTGTTTGACTCCCTTAGTTTGTTACGGCTTGTTAAGAAAGCGTCTAAGAGTGTATCGCCGACTGTGTCTCATTCTCCGCTGCCAAGCATTTTAATATCATAACTTTCAGCCACAGCACGATTGCAAAAGCCAGGATTAATACAAACGACACAAAACAATTATAAAGCCGCAACACATCTTTAAACTACGGAAGACGCGGCCAACACTGTGGAAGTGAAGGCGGTGCAAGTTACCGCGACGCACAGACTACCAGAATACAAGGAGAAGTCATTTTATGAGAAACACATAAATGGAAGGGATGGATGAAGGAGGCTTTGGAAATTAGGAAGCGAGGTGCCAACATCATCAACAGGGATGAGAAAGCATACATGCTTCCACACACTTGGGACGCTGTCCTTTTATGGCTCCGCCAGGTCAGACAACAGATACTGTATGGCCAGGTCGGGGAACTTTATTTAGTCGGTAAATCTACTGTTAAAATGTTGGTAAGTTTACTTTTATTGGAAATTATTGTGAATGTTTAGCCCTGTGATGAGAAAGCAACTTGTCCGGGGTGTACACTGCCTTCCGCCCGAAACGCAACTGAGATAGGCTCCAGCGACCCCGAAAGGGACAAGCGGTAGAAAATGGATTAATGGATGGGTTCGAATGTTTAAAATGCGAGCAGAAAGTGTTTCCTCCCGTTAAATCAACCTAAGTGTTGCACTTTATTCAAATAAGATGTGAATGCATTGCCCATTAATTGTAGTTTACGTGCTTGTTTGAATCCATAATTAATTTATAACTACCGTATTTCCTTGAATTGCCGTAGGGCATATAGTATGCGCCTGCCTTGAATTACTGCCGGGTCAAACTCACTTCGCAAAATAATTAGCGCATGCTTAGTATTACCGCCTGGTCAAACTCGTGACGTCACGAGTGACACTTCCCCTGTCAACATTTTCAAAATGGAGGAGGCTGATTTCAATACCGGTAATTTGAAATCGCATAAAGGGAAGAAGATTAAGAGCTATTCAGTAGGATTTAAGGTCCAAACTTACATCACACTCAACTTTTTTACTGCTTGCCTTTGGTAAGTGCCGCGGTAAGAAGAGGTTTTTTAAAAATTAGCGCATGCTTACTTTTACCGCATGCCTTTGGTAAGCGCAGTAGTGAGAAGGGGTTTTAAATGAATTAGCGCCCCGGCGGCAATTCAAGGAAATACGGTAATTCCCTTACAAGATATAACAGGAATATAGGAAACTTCACCTGCAGTATCCAGTATTTATTTCACAGTCACAATGCCTGATTTGTTTTGCTAAAAAGTAACTGAATCAATTCAAATTTACTGTATCAGAGTAAAAAAAAAAATCGTCTCTGAATTGTATCGGCAACCACAAATATCGGAATTGTTAAAAACCAATCGTTACACTCTTAATATTTATCCATCGATCAATTTTCTACCACTTGTCCCTTTCGGGGTTACATGGTGGGGCTGGAGCCTATCCAAGCTGCGCTCGGGCAGAAGGCAGCGTACAGCCTGGACAAGTCGCCATCTCATAATATGCACAAAATACTCATTTATAAAATACTAATTTCCATGTTTTGTTTTCCTCAGCTCAAAAAACTGCTCACCGACCTGCCAGATGACATGCTTGAGGATAGCCGAGAAGCGTCCTTTGTCGAGCAGGAGACTTCCACCTGCAACAATAAAAACGCTGAAAACAGGTAACACACAAGAATGTATGTAAGCAAGTAGCTGCATATTGCTACCATCTCTTAAGAGAGGAAGCTTGCGGTACACAGACTACTCTAAAGTATATCCAAGCTTCATTTCCAGTATGCTACCTCTAAAATATATGCAATATGGAGATAAAGTGTATCTTTAGTATTTGCGTATATAGCAACATCTCTTCACAAACTATTACATGCAGTGTGTTCCATCTGCTGCCATTTGTAACACTTTTCTATTTTGTTTCCATTTGTAGCCCCATTATTTACTTTTTACTTTTTAAATTTGATCTCAATTCTGTACACTGCTGCTGGAATTAAAAATTTTTCTGAGGGAACTCTCCTGAAGGAATCGATAAAGTTTTGTGTGAGTTAATGTGATTGCAACACTTTCAAATTTTAGATGGTCTCAGCATCTAAACTTAAGGGAGGCACACGAACTGAAGTACTTTACGGCAAGCAGTATCGGCGCTGGTGATTCAGTGTCAACTTGTTTGCCTAAAGAAGTCACAATATTTGTGCTCTAGGATGTTAAGGTCCATCTGCATAGACCTCAGCAATGGTAGTATGCTTGTTTCTAAAAATGTCATGTTCAAACACTGATGACATCTATTAATCAGACAAGAAGCAAGGAATCATGCAGGGACAGAGTTCAATTTAGCTCATGAGGAGACACGTGTTTTGGGCTGTACTGTAGTTACAGATCCAAACTATGTTCTAAAAATCAAGCAACGCGCGCCTCTTTTATTTATTAGGAAAGTCCCTATTACATCACTGTCGCTGAGGGAAGGGGGTTGACTCGACAACTCCAGTTAGACACAATACATGGTTATGCAAATATGTTGACACTTGGTGCTATCGCCCAGTCTCTGCTTTGTCTGGTCCCGGAACCCTTTGTTCGGCCTTGGCAGTGAGCAGGCCGAGTCTGGTACTATCACCCAGTCTCTGCTTTGTCTGGTCCCGGAACCCTTTGTTCGGCCTTGGCAGTGAGCAGGCCGAGTCTGGTACTATCACCCAGTCTCTGCTTTGTCTGGTCCCGGTACCCAATATTCGGCCTTGGCAGTCAGCAGGCTGTGTCTGGACAAAACACTGATAAACGAAGCTAGCAATCTCTTGGAACGCTAGCTCTGCACAAATACAGAAATACCACTTCAGCACAAATTGACAATACTTTATAGTAACGGCCCTTAACCATAAAGTTATGATGATAATATATATATAATTATTCTAACTAAAAACTGCATTTTTCTTATGTTTCATTGGTCCATTACCAGGTCTGTACCTACTACCTAACAAGTATTGTGTTTCTTTATTGTCTCCACACAGTCCACAGTCCAAATGGATTCAGCAATGGTCCGACCATCCAAGACCCACCTCACATGAGCAGGCATGGTGTTTCTTTTTGCTGTGATTTAATTTTCGTAAAATTCTAAATAACAAGTTTCATGTCTTTTTAAAGAACTATGAAGCAGGTTACAATCAACTTCCTTATGGGTTTGATGTCAATAACGTGCTTGGAAATAACAGTCATCCGCATCACGCTCCTATGTGGAACCAGCAATCCAAAGATCCACACTTCGTCCAAGAGGACTACACACAAACCAGCATAGCAACAGAAAAATCCACAGAGGACAGTCTTTTTGCCACAGATCTGACATATGAGCCAGATCCACACCCTCAACGTGTTTATAACCAAGTTACATGTGACAGAGATGGACTAAGCGGTAATATCCATGACAACGGAGACCGCCACGATCCCAGAATGCACTTTCAAGTAAGTTCAATTCATTAGTGGATTTCTTTGCCGGTCACAAAAAAACTACTTGGAAGCTGATGTATCCTTGAGCAAAGCATTAAACTTCCTAATTGAAAGACAACCATTTCGAGTAGGCAACCAAGAGTGTGTTTCTGACCCAACATCACAATGGAAGCTTAATCCAAAAAGCTGGTATTCATCAATTAATTAATATGTCTTCGAATAGTCTACAATATGATTCAATCCAATCCACTTTATTTATATAGCACATTTAAACAACAATAACGTTTCCAAAGTGGTGCACAGCCATGTTAAAAACAATATTAAAAAAATATATATATATATTATGCTCCACCAATGACTGAATAAAACAAAAAATAAATAAAAATAAAACAATATAAAAACAAATATGATTAAAAACTATTTTAAAGGGTAAAATCAATTAAAACAGTAAAATAAAAATCTAAGTGTATAAAAAACACAGAGGACAAGAGAAGACAGAGGACCACACAACTCACGTAGTGTTAAAAGTCAAAGAATAAAAGTGGGTCTTAGGACGAGATTTAAAACACTCCACTGTGGAAGCAGTTTGAACATGGAGCGGCAGAGTGTTCCAGAGCTTAGGGCCGACCACAGAGAAGGCCCTGTCTCCCCTGGTCTTAAGTCTGGTTTTGGGCACCACGAGCTGGAGCTGGCTCTCGGACCTCAGAGCGCGCGCAGGAATGTAAATTTGGATGAGGTCTGTGATATATTGAGGTGCCAGTCCATGTAAAGATTTAAAAACAAACAGCAATATTTTAAAAATCAATTCTAAAATGAACAGGGAGCCAGTGCAAACTCTGAAGAATTGGGGTTATATGCTGGCGTTTCCTGGCCCCTGTTAAAAGTCGTGCTGCCGCGTTCTGGACTAACTGCAACCGGAAGAGAGCTTTTTGGCTAATGCCAGCATAAAGTGCATTGCAGTAGTCCAGGCAACTTGAAATAAAAGCATGCACGACTTGTTCAAAAAGGTTAAAAGATAAAAACGGTTTAACCTTTACTAAAAGACGAAGGTGATAAAAACACGATTTTAAAACGCCATTGACTTGTTTGTCTAGTTTAAAATCGCTGTCTATAGTGACGCCAAAGCTGGTGACTTTGGGATGCACATAATTTTGCAATGGTCCCAAGTCAGTGAGGGCCGGACCAAAAACTAAAATTTCCGTTTTTCCCTCATTCATTATTAAAAAATTCTGGGCTGACCAAGCCTTGACGTCGCATAGACAGTTAAGAAGGGGTGTCAGGGGGCCGTGGCTTTTTGAAATCTGCATAAAAATTTGGCAGTCATCTGCATAAAAGTGATAAAACACTCCATGTTTCTTAAAAATATCTCCAATAGGGAGGAGATAAAGAGCGAACAGGATGGGGCCTAAAATAGATCCTTGGGGGACACCACAGTAAAGTACCAACCTCACAATGGAATCATCAGGTATTACGTCCCTCTCTTCCATTTAAAAGAGAGAGCCGAGTTCAGTACTCAAGGCCCAGCATAGAGAGGGTTGTTGTGCAAGGATATTCTTAGATTGGAGGAGTCAGGATGCGCCGCCGCGGAAAGGGAGCCCACGTTTGGACTTGCCGAGCTTATGTATAGGTTCGACCAGTTCACTCAGGCTGGAGACCTCCCTCACTGGTACCCTCCGGCAACTGTAATGATCCTTCCTCAGGTGTTTTATTTAGAAACCTTGTTACAAATATTTTATTTACTCTGATAGTCCAGTTTGATGCTCTCTTTGGCGCTCTGCCAGAGCAGAAGCTTCTGTTAACTTGGGCAACACGTAAAACATAATAATAAGTGTATTTGTGTTGGCAGAAATGTCAAAAGTTACATTACCAAACATCTTTGACAGTCAAAGCATGAACACAATCCTTTCATTTGTTTAATTAAAATGCTGAAGTGATTCAAACACGAAAGTGCATCACCAATTTTGCAGACAGAAACAAGTCACAAAACCATGGGATTCTTTTTTTGGTTCCGCAAAATTATACCCAGTCAAACGGACTGGTCTGTAACATTTTTGTTAAAGACAAACTAAATAAAATGGGGGGGTGTACACAAACTACTGTACTCTCTCAATTTCAGCTGTCTTGTATTTGTTTTTGTATCTACAGGCTGGGGCTACAGAACAAGGTGTGTATCCGAACACGGCCAGTTACAATCCTGCCCATCAGAAATTAAACCCTCAGGTCCAGCATCAAGTTGGTCCTTTTGACCAACTACAGAGAGAATTGCTCGACTCAACACAACGTGAGTCTTGCAAGTATTCCCGTGCCCTTTTCGGTGTTGTAGCGTGCTAAGTACCAAGATATCTAATCTCTGTCTTATGATTATCATCAAGCATGCAAAAAGCAAATGACACTCCTTTTGAATTTAGGTTACTTAAAGAGGTCACACTTTGCAAAATCCCCTTTTTTTCCTTTTGGCACCTGTTTTTGTGTAATTGAGATCTCAATACATATCAAAATGTTGAAATCAAACCAGGGAGGCATTGCAGAGATATTTGGCATGATTTGTTAATTAGGTATTTTTTTTACATCAGTGGATATCTTTATGCACAATAAATGTTTTCTGGTTGATGTCCTGTCCAACGTTTTTATTTTCCATTTGTAGTTTCAAGAAAAATATGTCCACGGTGTGACCCGATAACCTAAATTGCTCTACTATTGGTTGTATAAACCAGCACAGGTCACTACACTGACCTTAAGCCTTATCTGAAGAAGTAAAAGGTACCTGCTTAATTTTTTTGTTTCATGATAATGTGCCTCAACTGTGCAAAGCACTTAAGTGATGGCTGCTTTACCAACCTTTGACAGTAAACAGAAGAAAGGTCAGTCCCTGCTGTTTATGGCAATGGTGTAGACAATTAAGCAGTGAATCAAATAATATAATAATATGTTACCAATGTAGCTCACAGTGTAGCTTAACTACAACATAGCCTGTTCTTCATTTACAGAGATAAACAGGCTATGTATAATGTTATATTATTGCAGGGATGTCACTGTATAAAACCTGTATACTTACACCTTTATAACGCTGAAAGGTGCTGGATAAGAAAAGAGCTGCTTTCATTTTAAACCTCGGTTTTGATGTTTCTTCCTAGCTTTCTTTTTGTTGCAGGTGAGTCTCCAGCTCGTACATGTACGGTTGAATGCTAAAATCCTCTGTTGCTGCAATTTGTTTAAAAAAAAAAAAAAAAGGATCTTGCTAAATTTGATTTGTACCTTGTAATCTACAAAACATGGCAGATGGGGCGTAGAATCAGTCTCAGTCAGCTGCAAAGGGCAAGGTGTTGAAGTGTTCATTTTTATCTTAAAAGATAACAGCTAATACTCGTTTTCAAGAGACCGTCAGAAAGGGACTTAAAGAGGGTTTGCAAAGCAAAATGTATGAGCAATTTTGACCAACGCGCCACCATTGCACGTTACTTAGACCATTAGGAAGTGTGTTAAATGTAGAGCATGATATAACCCCTTTAGCGTTGAATTGTTTTTTTTGCAATATACGTATATAATTTTAACACACTTTCTTATAGGCTACGATACATGATGATGGTGCTCTGGTCAAAATTTTGCAAGAATTTTGTTTTACAGACCATCTCCAAGCGGCTTTATGACGGCCTCGTTAGTGTGCTGTTTTTTGGGTGGTCTTATTTAAGGTCTTAAGTCCTCCTCCAGGCCAAACCCCCTTGAACTGCGCCTCCACCTCGTCAGCCCTGTTGACGTTTTGAGCGCTTTCATATCGAGTCTACTGACTGATATAAGTTAGAACTGTACAATACTTTGTTTCAAACACGGCAACAGAGGAAGATTTTATATTTGATGTGCATGTACAAGCCAGTCTGCCCCACAAGAGGATCGAGAAAAACAAGGAACTTATTGACTACAACTGAACAAAAATGGCGGACTGTCGCAAAGCTCTTCGTGTAAAACTCTACCGTATGTGGAGATATCTGCTGACATAAGGCAAAATATGTCACTAAAGTCACAAATTCCAAATGGCTCGTTTGGAGCAAGTTTGGAAGACGGCAAGATTGTTTTATAAATATCTCTATCATGCCTCCATTGTTTGATTTCAAATTTCCAGGACATATGGGGATCCAAAAACAGGTTATGGCAGGTTGTTTTGCATAATAGGATCCCTCTAATAATGTTAGTATTTGGCTGTTTTCTTCTCTATACAATCGTTGACTTCTAAGTTTTTTTGCTTTTTTAGAAACTGCTGAAAAGGAACAGCTTGCCCAACTGCAGATTTTAAAGAAGGCTCAAGACAAGCAAATTGAGGGTTTGGAGCAAAAGCTTGAAGAGTTAAGACGCAGTATGAGATACCTTGAGCATCAGCATGCCATCGTCAAAGGTATCTTTTTTCTTTGCAGTACTTTTAAAATGAAGTTGTTTTTATATTTGCACCAAACCATATGCAACAATATGGTACTGTTTATCGATATCTTGGACTTTTATGTGTCAATGTAAATGTGCACTGGGGGTTCATGTTAGGAATGACTATTTTGCACATCACCTGTGAGGGACTTATCACTTTCTGCAGATGCAACGGTGCATTGTCATCCACTGAAGTGTTCACTCATTTATGTGTAGATGAAAGGGATGGCTTTGCAGTTAAACTTAACGAGTCAAGTCGACTGCTGGACAACGCCAAAGATCGAGAGGCTCAGATGCAAAACAAAATGAAGGTGGTGGAGCAGGACATACAGGTTCTGAATAGGAAAGACCAGGAGGTAAGATATGCAGAGTGTGCTCTTGTAAGTCTCTGTCAGTTGTGTTGTATTGTCGTAATTTGGATGTTTTCATACTATGGCGACAGACAACTTAACTTTGACATAATGTGATTACAGAACACGGAAAAGCAGAGGGTAGCTGAGGCCGCCATAGACAGCATGAAGCAGCAGATGTTGTGTCGCTCCGACACACTTTCCAAAGCAAGTGAGAAGCATGACAGAGATGTTGCGGCCATTAAGGAAAAGCACGAGGCTGCGGTCTTGACCTTACAACAAAAGCTTGATTTATTATCTAAGGCTATGAATGAACAGGTTAGTGATGCTCTCATCAATAAAGCTGTCATGTACTTAGGAGATTCAATTGAGCACAGTCTGCAAACATGTACACATTAGTCAACTCCCATAATGTCAGACCTCATTTACAATGTCCGTGCAAAACTAAAAGTTTACAGTCCAGTAGGAAACACGGAAGGTACTCAAAGCACTTTGACACTATTTCCGCAATGGGGCTGTATAGCTTGGTTGGTATAGCGGCCGTGCCAGCAACTTGAGGGTTGCAGGTTCGATCCTCACTTCCGCCATCCTAGTCACTGCTGTTGTGTCCTTGGGCAAGACACTTTACCCACCTGCTCCCAGTGCCACCCACACTGGTTTAAATGGGTTTCACTATGTAAAGCGCTTTGGGTCACTAGAGAAAAAGCGCTATATAAATATAATTCACGTCACTTCACATTCGCCCTTTCACACCCTGATGGCGGGAGCTGCCATGCAAGGCCCTTACCACGACCCATCAGGAGCAAGGTTGAAGTGTCTTGCTCAAAGACACAACGGGCGTGACTCAGTGTGTAGAAGGTGGGGATTGAACCAGGATCCCTCAGGTTGCTGGCATGGCCACTCTCGCAACCGCGCCGAGCCGTCCCCATTATTCATGTGGATAGTTGAAAGGTGTGTGCTTGAAACACCTTTTAGTAAAGAGCACTTACAGTATTACTAAAGAATTGGGACACTTGGCCGTCATACCCTCAGAAAATGGAAGAAAATCTGCAGGTGATGTTCACTGCGTCAGTGGGAGTTTTTCACTGTTCATTATAGGGCTGGGCGATATGGCCTTTTATCAATATCTCGATATTTTTGGGCCATGTCACGATACACCAGATATATATTGATATTTTGCCTTAGCCTTGAATGAACACTTGATGCATATAATCACAGCAGTATGATGATTCTATGTGTCTACATTAAAAGATTCTTCTTCATATTACATTAATATATGCTACTTTTAAACTTTCATGCAGAGAGGGAAATCACAACTAAGTCAATTGACCAAAACTGTATTTATTAAACAGTTATTAAGCAGTGGCACAAACATTCATGTCATTTCCAAAACAGAAAATGCAAAATTGTCAGAGACATTTGAAAACAAGCTATTAGTGCACTTTTGTGCATGATGTCACTAATATGACGTATCAAAACAACACTAAATTAAAAGTGCACTTTTTGTACAGAACGCCACTACAATAGTTAAAAACAAATAAGGTGCACTTTTGTGCATAATGTCACACAAGATATTTCAATAACTGTCAAATAAAATTGAGCTGCATAATAGGACCCCCCACGGTAGAAAATGGATGGATGGAGTAGGATATCAAATAGTATATGTCCTTCGCGATGTTGTAGGTTCCTGAGGACGTTATCTCCTTCTGTCGTTGATTTTTTTTTTTCATACGGTGTAAATGTGGAAATTGTTGCCTCTGCATTTTGTGTGTGTGGAACCGAACAGAGATGTTGACATGCAGTTTCAAGCACTCTTCATTCTCTAGCAATTAACTTTTCAAATGATGCTTCAAATTAGCAATAGGTGCTACTTTTTGTAGCAATGCTTTTGCCGCATAACTGTTCAACATATTCCTGCTTGAAGCCAAACAACCGCCAGACGATGCACCAAATGCTGTTTTTGTTGGTAATTAATTCTTCCTCCATTTGTTCCAAGATTCGCACCTTCTCTCTCGTATTACCACTCGCAACGCACCGTTAGCACCACAGCTAATGTTACTCATTGTAGCTACCTCTCTGCTCGGGGAGGGCGTGTGACGTTGCACGCCTGACAGCATGTGACGTATGTAAGAAGGTGCGCTTGTTTTATGTCTCTGCTTCTCACAGAGACAAGAAAGAGTGGGAAACGCATGCAGTGTAATTACCGCAGCTAAAAGCAACTGTGTGACAACGTATACTTGGATATCACTACATAGTCATTTTCTATATCGCACAGAGACAAACGCGCGATATACCGAGTATATCGATATATCGCCCAGCCCTAGTTTAGTACAGAATTTGTGAGATCGGAATTTATCTGATTTTGGAAGACAGCATAAAAAAATCCACCAGGTCTACACTGCAAAAAGTCAGTGTTCAAAAAGAAGAAAAAAAATATAAAAACAAGAGGTATATTACTTGAACTATGCAAAATTATCTGCCAATGAAACAAGAAAATTCAGCTTGTCAAGACTTTCCAAAACAAGCAAAATTAGCTAACCTCAATGAACCCAAAAATACCTTAAAAGAAGTATATTCTCCCTAATAACAAGTGCTCTTGTCTTGGTAGAAAAAAAAAGAGACCTTTTTGCTCAATATGTTGAAAAATATTCTTAAATGAAGTAAATGCTAGTGCCATTACCTTGACATAACGATATGCGCTTGGCATCACAATTTTTTTTTTTCATGCTTGAAGTAAGAAATTATTACTTTAAAAAAGCAGTTTTATACTTGCGAGTGTTGATGACACAGCTTTGCAACACTTGATATTCCAGTTTCAAGCATGTTTTACTCAATATAGGTCCGGGCTGGGCAATTATTTAGACTCAGGGGCCACATTTAGAGAAAAAAAATATGTGTCTGGGAGCCGGTATATCTATTTTTAGGCACACTAATACAAAACTTCGCAATAATGTCTGATTGAATGCTAAAAACGTTATTTTGAAAAATATTCTTAAATGAAGTAAATGCTAGTGCCGTCACCTTGACTTAACGATATGCGCTTGCCATCACGATTTTTTTTTTCATGCTTGAAGTAAGAAATTATTACTTTAAAAAAGTGGATTTATACTTCTGAGTGTTGATGACACAGCTTTGCAACACTTGACATTCTAGTTTCAAGCATATTTTACTCAATATAGGTCATCAAATCTCAGCAACAAGCTGTAATACCTTACTGAGATCATTTAGAACCAAAACACTTAAAACAAGTAAAACACTCTAACATAAAATCTGTTTAGTGAGAAGAATTATCTTATCAGACAGAAAATAATCAAATATCACCCTTATTTGAGATACTTCATCTTACTTAGATTTTAGTTTTTACAGTGTAGTGCATCTCCGCCAAAGTTAGGTGATGACATGTAAAGTAATTGGGGGAGCGATTGCACTGCTGCACGCATTTGTTTGCATGTTTGTGCTCATGTTTGTGATAATGCTGTTGGAAAGCACAAATTGTGGCGTTACCACACACACTTTACCAACACATATGTTGGTAAAGTAACTAAGCCTGCCTCGGTGCTTTATGGATTCAAGTCTGTATGGTCTTAATGTGCTGCAGCTACCATTAAACCTGTCTGATTTTGGTAAAAGCAAAAGAAGACATGACTGGTGCTGGAACTGAAAGAATCATCTGATCTCATTAAGAGTGCAGAGGTCGCCATCCGCATTGGATGGAAATGGGGAGCCTAAGATGAAGTACAACGCGTCATTTCCAACTTGTAAGACCATGAAGTGATGCAACTGAACCAGTTTGGCCGTGATGGACTAGGCTGAGGAACACAACGTCAGTTCTGTTACATAACCAACAAGAAGCGGCAGAGAGCCATGGTAGTAGAGGTCTCAAGAGTGGAGCTAGAGTGAAAAAAAAAATATATATATGTTTTTTTACATCAAAGCAGTGTCCAAATTCAACCCAAGGACTCGGATGTGGTTGGGCGTTACCATTAACAGGCATATCACGTTAGAAGAAAGTGATTAGAAGAAACACCACATTCAAAGCTTAGTTTTCTGCTGAGGACAACCTACGACAGATACCCTTCCATGCCCTCGGAACCTGACGTAGTGGTTGGGAGACGAGGTTAGCTTTCCCCTGTGCGGCCGTGGCAAAGCAAACCTACAGATCATTCTCTTGGGTTGCAGAGAGGCAAGTCCTCTTCAAGCTGGCTGAGGTCCTTGAGAGGTGCATGCAGCGTATCACCAAAACCTACACAAGCAACCACAAAGCAGGAAGCCCTGAAGGGTTGTGTCAGGCCTGGTAGCACCTGCTGTCCCTCAGACAGGAAAAAGAACTACATCTTCACTCCCGTAAAAGAGTAGCAGATGTTGGTGGACTTTGGCTGTTTTTTCCGATAGAGATTGCTACGACCAGACATTGTGGTCTTTCTCGTAGAACTCCCCATCCCTGAGGAAGAAGTCATGACAGTGGAATACAACGGGAAGCGCCTCAAATAGTTGTAGCTGGCTAAGGAATGCCATGGATTTGCAGAGAGATCAGCAATCCAGGCACTCCAAGCAGCAGGCATAGAGGGGGAAAAGCCTTGACAAAACTAGGAAAGAGGCTGAAGAATCAGGTTTCTGGCTATGGCCGAGAAAAGAGAACTAGCCTGGGACAATATTTCCAAAAAGGTAGAAACACCTGAAAGACAAGATCAGGGGTTAAAGTTACACATGAAAGTAAGTGTAACCACACTGCAAAAAGTGAAATCTAAGTAAGATTACATATCTCAAATAAGGGTGATATTTGCCTATTTTCTGTCTGATAAGATCATTCTTCTCACTAAGCAGATTTTATGTTTCTGTTTTACTTGTTTTAAGGGTTTTGGTCCTAAATGATCTCAGTAAGATATTACAGCTTATAGCTGAGATTTTATGGCATATTGAGTAAAACATGCTTGAAACTAGAATATCTACTGATGCAAAGCTGTGTCATTAACACAAGTATAAAACTAATTTTATTACTCAACAACAACACATCATTTGCAGACTATAACTACTGGTTTGCAAAAAATTTTTTTTACCCCAAATAGGTGAAATTAGATAATCTCCCAAGGCACACCACACTGTATCTCACGGCACACTACTGTGCGCGGCACAGAGGTTGAAAAAGACTGCTTTAGATAAAGTAGTGTCTCCCAATTATTTTATTCTTTTGGGGTATTTTTTCTGAGCTCTGGTTTTACCAAATATTTTTGCTTACTATAATTATGCAGTTGATTAAAATCACCACAAAGATGGATTTACTGCTGTCACTGTTTATCATAAGAGGCTCTGACACCTACTCGTATTAAAAAAAAAAAACAGGATGGATGGATGGCTGTTTAATTTATTTTACTTGTCATCATACACTTTCAGGTGGGTAGTAATCACCAGTTACGTGACCAGGTGAAGCAGTTGGAGCGCCAACGAGAAGACGAGCAACTCGAGCGAGCGAGAATAGTCAATGCTCTCACTCAGCAACTTGAGGAGAGCCAGCAGCAATCTGCCAAGCTGCTGCAGAATAGTGAGCAACTATATTGTATAAATCACAACACCCTGTGATTGAACAGTTTCGATGAGTATATTTTCCTCTGTTGCGCTTGTCTTATCCAGGTCCTGTGCATGCCTTGAGTGAAATACAGATCAAATTACAGCAGGCTCATGCCGCCAAGGTTCAAAGTGAAGAAATTAACAGAGTCTTGCAGGTTTGCTTTTTTCATCTCAAATATGACAGCTAAGTATTTGTATCGCAAACAATAAGCACTTGTACATGTTTTAATGTTTCACGTTTGATTTTTATCCTTAAGGAGGATTTGGCTAGCATGAAGGAACAGATTACTCTATATGAATCGGCTTTTAAACATGGAGTTATTCCATTAGAGCTGACAGATGACAGTGAGAACCAACTTTCTGACTCCTGTTTGGCTTTAGGCCTTAAGAAAACCAAGCAGAAAAATGGAAGTCTTCACAGGTATAACTTCTCCAAGTCTCTTTAAAAGTAATACACTCTCAATAATGCTCAATTTCCCTTCTGCATTATCAGCATAGTTACGGCTAACTTCTCAGACTCCAACCTGCCCAAGTATGAAACTATGCGAGAGGAGATGCAACACTGCTTGGTCGTTTTACAGGCGAAGGGTCAGAAAATCAGTCAACTGCAAGAGGAATTGCAACAATCTCGGGTCCGAGTGGAAGAGCTGCAGACTCAATTACACGAAGCAAAGCTCAGATCGGTGAGGACTTTTAATAAAACCTTGAACATAGCTTTAAAATGTACGCATTCAAGTTCCAGTTAAACATTTATGTCAGCAGGTTAGAGAGTCCAGCCAGATCAAACCTACAAACCTGGCTGAAAAGGATCAGAATGACTTGGTTCAACTCACGGAAGACAAACAGCGCTTGCAGGACCAAGTAGAGGTTGGTTATCAACACATTTGAAATGGCTATATTGTCTGAGTCAAAATAAGTTTGTCGGCTTCCAACTCTAGGCGCTGCAGAAGAAAACTATAGAGCTGAAGCAGAGTGAAGAGAAAGTCAAATCTGCCTACTCGGAACTCTGCGTCAAGATGAAGCAGATGATTCAGGAGTTGGACAAGGAAAAGCAGGAGACTGCTGAGCGGTAAGTCACAAAAATACAAATCTGTTTCCCTCAGGACTGCAATCTATCTGTGGTGGTTGGAAAGTTGGTTTTACACAAAAAGTCACTGAGTCTTTCAGAGTATCTACAAGCTTGTCCGCGGTATCCAGGACAGTCAAAAAGGTGTCCTTGTAGAGAATGATGATGATGATGATAATAATATTAAATTACATGTACTGTATATGGTGCACATGGTTTCCCCTCGACTGACAAGATACTTTTGGCAGTGAGAACGTGGTCAGGGGTTTGGTTATAGACGTGGGCCCTATGATGTCATCAAGTAATTTGCATAATTTGCTGAAAAATGTATGCATACATTTTAAAAACAAGTCTGTTATTAGTACTAACATGTATTTTTATTTTGTTTGCCATATTCTTAATTGTAGCTGCTTTTTGTACAATGTGCTTTATTTAGATTTTCAAGTGTTTCGAGACGTTTAATGCCTTTTTAAAATAATAACAAGTAAAATATCTAGCAATTTACCAACAAATCTTCTGGTGTTATTATAGAATGTACTTGTGTTTACAGACTTTTTGCTTCTGTCCCTCGATGTCCCCGACAAGACGCAAGCTGCATCGAGCACGATGTCACACTTGCCTCACGCTGTTGCTCCAAGTTTCAACTTTATTGTAAATTCTTAACATGTACAAGACATACGAATCGAAATTCCGGCGGCCCTTAAAAAGTTGGACTTTCTCTGCTGTTTTTCAACATATCCAACAACTCAAGTCGGTGGACATTATGTTTTTTTTATTAGAGATGTCCGATAATATCGGACTGCCCATATTATCGATAATATCCAACCGCCGATATGAAATGTAATATCGGAAATTATCGGTATGTGTTTTTAAAAAATAAAATGTATTACTTTTTAAAAACGCCGCTGCACGGAGTGGTACACGGGCGTAGGGAGAAGTACAGAGCGCCAATAAACTTTAAAGGCACTGCGTTTGCTTGCCGGTCCAATCACATATCTATGGTTTTTCACACACGCTAGTGAATGCAAGCCATACTTGGTCACACTGAGGGTGGCCGTATAAACAACTTTAACACTGTTACAAATATGCCCCACACTGCGAACCCACACCAAACAAGAATGACAAACACATTTCGGTAGAACATTCGCACGGTAACACAACAGAACAAATACCCAGAACCCTTGCAGCACTAACTCTTCCGGGATGCTACAAATACACCCCCCGGCTACCCTCTATTAACCCCCACGCCCACCCCAACTCAAACTCCTCATTCATTCTCAGGGAGAGCATGTCCCAAATTCCAAGCTGCTGTTTTGAGGCATGTTAAAAAAAAATAATGCACTTTGTGACTTCAATAATAAATATGGCAGTGCCAAGTTGGCTTTTTTTTTTCCATAACTTGAGTTGATTTATTTTGGAAAACCTTGTTACATTGTTTAATAATAATGTGTTAATTCCACAACTGTATGTATCGGTCGATATCTGAATCGGTAATTAAGAGTTGGACAATATCGGATATCGGCAAAAAAGCCATTATTGGACATTTCTCATTTTTATAGTTTGACCACTCTGGGAACCTGTAAGTCATGCAGCATAATTCAATAGTAATCAATATTTGCACAATTTGTAGATTACTGTCCGCGGGTATATCTGCGATATATTAAAATTACATCCACATCACAGAAATGCTGACAACGCTCCGGACAGTGGTGTGCGTTTTGTTTACGTCCAGTTTTGGCAGCGCGGTTTTCGGTAATCGAAGTCTTCTTTTTGGTGGTCGAGTTTTCGGTACATCTCTTGTGAATAATGCACTAATAATAGGCTTTATACATCAATTAATACCGTAATGACCAGCTGGTGTTTCTGTTTTATGTACGCGTGATTTGGATTTGATGTCAGTTTTTTGAAAACACACCGACCGTGCCTGAAAGTTGACTGGCGGAGAATGAGGAAGTGTTGTTGGGGAAGTGCCAACTCACGCAGATGAAAGTGTGTGCACGGGAGGTAAAACCTTTTGGATTTGTGCCATTTTTTGTCATAAGAATGGTCATAAAAGTTCAAAATAGCATCAGACTTTCTGTGATTTTTTTTCTGGGCACTACAAAATATAATCCATCCATTTCTTTAATTTTCAAGTAAAACAAAACCCTATTTTCAAGGTGTGGCGGTACATTCGCACCTCGGTATACACCTTGCTTACAAACATTTATTTTTGACCCGTATTTCGACGCGCAATCCGTGTCATTGTCAGTTTTGTTGTGCAAATGAGGCTTGTGGTTGCTAGAAGGAGCTCCTCAAGGGGGATTTCAATATATTGTGACTGTAATTCGCGGTACTAGTGTCACAAAGTTGTTGTTTCGTAAATTTGAATTTACGGTATGACTAGTCATTGTCAGGGGCCCCCTTTCAGCGGGGGCCCCTAGGCAAATGCCTCGTTTGCTTACCCGGTTTTGACAGGCCTGATTATACTGTAACTATGCTGTTCATTTCGCTGTGACCATAATAAGTATTAAACTTTTGTCAATATAAAAGCAAGGACAGGCAAAGTTTGTGCGTGCGTGTGTGATTGACGTTTATCATCGTGCGTCAGCTTTTCCAAACAGCAGCAACAGAAGCAGCTCAAGTTCCTTTGTGTTAGCTCTCACAATAACAATGTTACTGCACTTTGTTAATACGCAGGTCACAGTATACAAACAGAGCATTTCTGGTGGTTTTGGTTGGTTTTTCAGAGCACTTTTTAGGTAGAATATATGAATCTTTTTACCTACATTGTTATCCGCCTCATACTATCGATTGATTGATTTAAACTTTTATTAGTGCATTGCACAGTACAGTACATATTCCGTATTGTACTTGTTTAAGTCGGGGTCCACGTTAATCAATTCATGGTATTAGCAGTTTTTAAAGATTTAGAATTCCCAAAAAAGGGATAGATGTGTGCTCTAGTCTCACATATGGATTGTATATGATGTCAAATTATATATGTATTTTAAAAAAGTGAAGTTTCCCTTTAAGCAACAAGGCAGCTAGTTTTTGTTGCTGTTGTGAGCTGAATTGGTCTTCCGGCTTGTCTGTGCAGTATGATTCTCCAACAGTTGTACCCACCGTGACTGTTTTTTATCTTATTATTTGAATTTCTTCAGCTTTTCACCATTTTTTTGGGTGTTCATTAATACATTTTTACTCACCAGCTTGGGGCGGTATAGCTTGGTTTTTAGAGTGGCCATGCCAGCAACTTGAGGGTTCCAGGTTCGATCCCCGCTTCCGCCATCCTAGTCACTGCTGTTGTGTCCTCGGGCAAGACACTTTACCCACCTGCTCCCGGTGCCACCCACACTGGTTTAAATGTAACTTAGTTATTGGGTTTCGTTATGCAAAAGCACTTTGAGTCACTAGAGAAAAGCGCTATATAAATATAATTCACTTCACTTCACTTGTATATTTTTCTCAACGGACTTGGATATTTTGACTCATCAGCTCAAAGTCCCGCTAAATGTGCAGTACAGTCATCTGTAAATACACTTAAGTGTCCGGCCACTTCTCAGTAGATTACCGTATTAAAATGAAGCTTGAAAATTTTCATAAATAAGCTTGCCGCTGCACACTGATAGAAAAATGTATATCAGTATCGCTATGTTGGCTCTAATCCTTACATTTTAAGAAGCAGAGGTACGATGTTATCTACTGTACATACTACAAAGTACTGTTAACATATAGCGCCAAATCCAATCAGAATTATTGTACAGGACACATTTCACGCATTTCTATTTTTCATTAACGCTCTGTTTTTTATTTATTTTATTTTATTTTAATTTATTTATTTAGTTGGTTTTTTTTTATTTATTAATCAATCCAACAAAACAATACACAACAACACCATAATAATGCAATACAATTCCAAAACCAAACCAGACCCAGCAACATTCAGAAAAGCAATAAACAGAGCAATTGAGAGGACAGACCAACATTACACAGAACAATCCAAAACTAGTGAAACAAAAATGAATATTATCAACAACAGTATCAATATTGGTAACAATTTCAACATAGCGGTGATTAAAAATCCTTCATTGACATTATCATTACAGACATATATAAAATACAAAAAAATGAACAATAGTGTCACAGTGGCTTACACTTGCATCGCATCTCATAAGTTTGACAACACACTGTGTCTAATATTTTCCACAAAGATAAAATACGTCATATTTTTGGTTCATTTATTAGTTATGACTCATTATCTAAACTAAATGCAGTTTTTTCTATTGATCTCATCTCCATAGCTTGTGTATACCAGTCAGAATGTGTTGGACTATTTACATCTATCCATTTTTTTAATATTACCCTTTGTGTTATTATGTATATTGAAAGAAATGCATTTTTACTCTTTGTTGACACGTTACTAAATTTATGGAGATCCCCAAGAATATAAGTTTGCAGTGTTATTGGGATGTTTATATTAAGGAATGTGGTTGCTTCTTTTGTTGTATTTAACCATAACTCTTTTATTCTCTGACATTCCCACAATATATGAACAAGAGTTGCTTCGGCTGCCCAACACTTCATACATAACTTGCTATCTACGACACCAATTTTAAACAGCTGACAAGATGTAAAATAAAATCTATTCAAGATCTTAAATTGAGTCTGCTCTGTTTTTCTTTATGGAGAGCTGAGCGGCTTTACCAGCAGCGAAGGGACGACGCTGTAGACCAGATTCGAAAGGAGCACAAATCTCTGATTGAACAACTGACCACACAACATGAGCAACATATCCAACGACTCAAGTAGGTGCATATTATGTTAATTTAATAGTTTGACCACTATGGGAACCTGCAAGTCATGCAGCTTTTACTTCTTGTCCAGCACACAGCTGTCTGAGACCAATGATAAGATGGTGAGTGTACAAGAACAATACATCTCTGTCTGCAAGGAGAAAGATATGCTAGAGAGCGTCAGCAGCAGAGAGCAACTTGAGGTAAAATATGTGCTAGCTATACATGCACAATCTAATGAGGACCAACACAAGATCAGTTTCTAATGCCGTTTATTAGAAACATCTGAATTAGTTCGATATTATGCTGTCTGGGATTAGAGTATTTGAAAAATGACATGCTACATCAATATCCTGTAAGATTCAGTCCCTCCAGGATGTTGCGGTATAGCCATTGCACTAATTCACCTAAATTAAAGCAATCTCTTTGAAATTACAGTGCAGGCCAATAGTTTGGACACACTTTCCCATTCACCACACAACACAATCCAAGCAATTGGCTTTAAGTGTGATTCCAGAATGCAGAAAAGGCTAGCTTTGTGCAAACAAAAGGTTGTTTAATTGGTAACTGGGCAGAAGAGTTGTAACCCAGGTCTAGCTGTAAACGAGAAGGCAACCGTACACTTTGGGAACAAGGTGGCACTAAATGGAACTAATTAACCGTGAGAAACAGGTGTGTTGGCAGGACAAGGAACAGACAATACCGTATTTTCCGCACTGTAAGGCGCACAGGATTATAAGGCGCACCTTCAATGAATGGCCTATTTTAATATTTTGTTCATATATAAGGCGCACCGCATTATAAGGCGCATAGAATAGATGCCACAGTAGAGGCTGGGGTTACGTTATGCATCCTTTAGAACAGGGGGGTCAAACTCAAATATAGAGCGGGCCAAAATTTAAAACTGAACGAAGCCGCGGGCCGAGGTTGAACAAATTAATCCTTTAATAGGGACCCAAACAAGTTTTGCATTGAATATTGACCAAGCAAGGCTTATATAACTTTATAGTGACATGCAAAATCGATTTTAAAATAATAATAATTAAAAAATATCAATGGCATATCAAATAAAATAAAAATACAAATTGAATGCCTCTTTTCGGCAGCGGGTTTGAGTTGGGGCGGGGTTTAGTGGTAGCGGGAGTGTATATTGTAGCGTCCCGGAAGAGTTAGTGATGCAAGGGGTTCTGGGTATTTGTTCGGTTGTGTTTATGTTGTGTTACGGTGCGGATGTTCTCCCGAAATGTGTTTGTCATTCTTGTTTGCTGTGGGTTCACTGTGTGGCGTATATTTGTGACAGTGTTAAAGTTGTTTATACGGCCACCCTGAGTGTGACATGTATGGCTGTTGACCAAGTATGCCTTGCATACACTTGTGTGTGTGTATGAGCCGCATTTATTATGTGAGTGGGCCGGTACGTTGTTTGTATGGAGGAAAAGTGGACGTGGCGACATGTAGAGAACGCCAAAGGCAGTGCTTTTACGGCCCGCCCCCAATATTATTGTCCAGGTGGAAATCGGGAGAAATTCGGGAGGGGCACTGAACTTCGGGAGTCTCCCGGGAAAATCGGGAGGGTTGACGAGTATGAGTATTAGTGGTGAATGCGGTGTTACAGCGGCGGGCCAGCTCTAATGTTAATTTGATATTGCCTAAAGGGCCAAATGAATTTACACGGCGGGCCAAATTCCCGCGGGCCAGAGTTTGACACCCATGCTTTAGATGGAGCTGCGCTAAAGGGAATGTCAACAAAACAGTCAGATAGGTCAGTCAAACTTTATTAATAGATTTCAAAACAGCGTTCTGACAACTCCGTTCACTCCCAAAATGAATAAACAGCGGTTTTATTATTTACTCCGAGTCAATAAACACGTAAAAAACAGTCTGATACTGTTACGGTAAATCAAAGGTTAGTGCAATCACAATATAGTAACACTCGAAATAGTGCAAAGCAATAATATATCAATAACTCAACGTTGCTCAAACGATAATGTCACACAACACAACACACAAAATAAATATGTAAAGCTCACTTTATTGAGTTATTCCTCATCCACGAATCCCTCAAATTCTTCTTCTTCAGTGTTCGAATGAAACAGTTGGGCGAATACGGCATCCAAAATGTTTAAAAAAAAAAAAAAGATTTTTCGAGTGATCCCAAAGATTATCAGTTTGTCACGTTTGTCAAACTACCTGGTGTTCCAGAAATCATTCTGCACGGCAAAACAGATGAAAGCTTTTATCCTGATCGCAGCATCGCCATATTGAACTATTACCGTTATCATGAGTCATGTATAGCATATCTATCTTAGCGTAAATATAAATCCAAATGATTATTCTCAAAATGGGTCTGATTTGGTTAGCCTGTAGTCGTATATTACATTTCTCTCATTGTTTAGAAAAACCAAAGGGAAGAGATAATCAAAGAGGTGGAGAAAGAGAGGGCTGAGCTCGAGGCTCAGCATCAGGCATCCATAGCTCTGCTCAAGTGTGTGTGGTCCAAAGAGAAAGAGGTTGAGATCCAGCAAATGGTGACTTCTCACGTTGCCTTAGCCAAAGTTGCCTGGGAAGAAGAGCGCCAGCAGGTATTGTCCCCACAAATTACTATTGTCTATTTTTTGCGAAATGATAATAATTACTTATCTTCTAAATATGTGCAGGTGGAAAGAATGTGGACTCTGAGGCTTGAGGAGGCTACATGTGTAAAACGCGCTGTGACTTCAGAGGTTATATGTCAGACCGACAGGATTGAGGCAGACTGTTTGACGATTACTATTGAGGAGTTGAACTCCAGGCTCGCTGCCCAAAGACTGCAGCTACAATTGGAAGCTGACAAAGTCAAACAGCAAGCTGTGGATGAAGCCAGAAATCAAGTCCAGAAAGACACCCAGAACCAACATCTGGACAATCTTTCCAATAAGGTAAATAAAAGGGCTGAAAAAAAGTCAGGGCATACTTACAAATACACACGTGTTTACATTATGAATAATGAGGTCATGTGATTGTCAAAGGTTGAAGCTGCTGTGGCCAGGGCTTATGAACGCTGGATTGAGGATTTGACTTCTTTGCCAGAATTCCGAGCCTGTCTTCAAAGAGAAAAGGAGAAATGGGAAGAGCAACAGAAACAAGACACAAAACCAAAGGTAAAGAAGGTTTTTTTCATCATTTGCTACCACTACACCTGCAGTGACCACTTCCAGCGATACTGTGACAAAGGGGAAGTATAGCATGTTCTATATGTTATTGTATATAGAATGACTCATACCATAATATGTTACGTTAACATACCAGGCACCTTCTCAGTTGGTTATTTATGCGTCATATAACATACACTTATTCAGCCTGTTGTTCACTATTCTTTATTTATTTTAAATTGCCTTTCAAATGTTTATTCTTGGTTTTGGGTTTTATCAAATAAATGTTCTCCAAAAAATGCGACTTATACTCCAGTGCGACTTATATATGATTTTTTTCCTTCTTTATTATGCATTTTCGGCAGGTGCGACTTATACTCAGGAGCGACTTATACTCTGAAATATGTGGTAGTTGATAACTGGCTTTCGAGCTTTGCACATGTAAACACGCCACAGGACTGCTTGAGTCGGACATTTTACATGTAATCCGATATTTGTTTTTTAGATGATATCAGACCGTTATCAATATCAGATCAGGACACCCATAATTAAGTCAAATTGTTCTCATGTTGTTGCTAAAGTTATTTTTCCTTTTCTGGTAGACACTTTTTTCACCCTCCTGATTTGTCCACATATCGTATTTGTTTTTCACTGAAGAGTGGGAAAAAATAAACATAGTTTTAACTGCATTCATCTGCTTGTTCTAATGGTGCATACTTCTTGAATTGTGCCAGGCTATGATGGAAGCAGAGCAGCTGTCGCACAAGAATCAACAAGAACAGCTACAGGATCAGAGCTGGGGGGCACAGAGGGTCGCTGAGCTACAAGAGGAGGTGGTAACTCTCCAACGCCAGCTGGAGCAGATGAACAGGGAGCAACATGCTCTGCTGAAAGCTGAACTGGCTGGAGCTAGAGCCGCCTGGAACAGAGACAAACAGCAGGAGATCTCTGTAGTCCAGGCGCGCAGCGAGCAGGTGCTGCAAAGTCGACTGCAGGAGCAGCGCAAGAAACTAGAGCTAGCGTTGCTGAATGCCAAAGAGGAGGCTGAGCACCGGAAGAAAGAGCTGTTTCTGCAGATGGAAGCCAAGCTCCATCAGACTCTGAGGGCCACAGAGGATGAGTGGAGATACCAGCAGGCTGAGAAGGAACACACCCAGAAGCGGCAAATAAAGGAGGATTTTCTTGCTGAACTTCAGACTAGTCTAGGCGAGGTTCACACACAGCTTCTCGGGGATTTCAGAACTGAAGCATTGAAGCAGCAGAACAATGAAGTGATCACGTGCAGCGGCGCGTCAGAAAGCGCTATAACAGACATAATTCAAACTTTCTGTAGAGAAATTGTTGACGGAGCTGTGTCTCAGGCCAAGAAGGATTGGAAGAAAGTAGGTTTTACATGTTCCATCACGCATTCACCTTCATAGTTATAATTCTTTACCCCACAGATTAGTGAGGCGCAGTTGAGCTGTGTATTACGAGAACTACAACAGCAGCATGAAAAGGAACTGAACGAGATGCAAAGTAGGCAATGCCTCGATTGCAACAGAATGTGAAGGTGTTGTCTTATGTACTACATGGTGCCGTATTTATTTGCTTTGTATTCCACCCTATGTAGACTCATTGACTCAGATGAAAGGGCAGACTTGCAACAGAAAAGAGTGTACAGATACTGCCAGTGAGCTACAAAAGAAGAACCAGGAGCTCCGGAAGCACTTGGACAAAGCCTGTCGTCATTTACAGCATAGAGTCCGAGAACACAAGACGGCCATGCAGAAACTCGAAGGTAATATTTGAATACATGTCATTCAAATATCCATTTAAATATATTTCCACTTTGATGATCATTATTCATTATTGTAGATGAGCACGAAAGCCGACTACAAAAGGCCGAAAAGGAGCATCTGCTGCAACTAGAGGGTGTGAAAAAAAGCAAAGAAGATGCTGGGTTTGTGATGTTATATTTATCTATTATGTTTATTGTTGTAGGCAAATTACGTACAAAAATATTTGTTGTCTTTTTGCATGTCGTTTGTGCATAAGAGACGTTAATGTAGCATTCTATTTTAAAATTCACATACAAGTGGTACCTTGGTCGACAATTAACATTGATAATTCGTTGTATGGATAGATATGTTCACATAAAACACTTTGTATAAAACAGCTTAACATGCATAATACGATGACAAATAACCAGAAATGGCTACTGTAAAGGACAAATGGCCATCTAACCTAATTTTTACCTTCACTGAACACTGACAAACACAGCAAGGAGCTGAGAGAGCAAAAAAGAGGGGTGTGTAGAGGCAGGGATTTTGCCAAATTTGTCCTTACAAGAATTTATTGTATTAGGAGATTTGATGTTAGGCGTGAGATAAACAAGCAATGCTTTAAACACACCAAAGATAAAATACAACAGTTTATTACGCACATTATTGGACACTAGTGATGGGTAAATGACGCATCAGTGAGTGTGTAATGCACTCAATGGATGTATTAATGCCATACTCATACTTTTTTGGTTTCATAATTGTGCCATCTGATGGATCATCAAAGTTTGACCTGCAAATTATTTGTTTTTATTGTATGTAAATAAATAAGAAATCTGCAACTCTGGTCAATGCGCCAAATAGTGGACAGAAAAATAACATTTACCTTCTTTGGCACCATATTCGATCCTGGGCTCTTTCTGTGTGGAGTTTGCATGTTTTCCCCGTGACTGCATGGGTTCCCTCCTGGTACTCTGGGTTCCTCCCACCTCCAAAGACATGCACCTGGGGATAGGTTGATTGGCAACACTAAATGGTCCCTAGTGTGTGAATGTGAGTGTGAATGTTGTCTCTCTGTGTTGGCCCTGTGATAAGGTGGCGACTTGTCCAGGGTGTACTCCGCCTTCCACCCGAATGGAGCAGAGATAGGCTCCGGCACCCCCACACGAGCTAGAAAATGGATGGATGGACATATATATATATATACGGCTATATATATATATATATATAGATAGATAGATAGATAGATGTCAGAAACAGCGGGAGGCAGTGTGAAGGTAAAAAGGTATCTAATGCTTAAACCAAAAATAAATAAAAGGTGAGTGCCCCTAAGAAAAGGCATTGAAGCTTAGGGAAGGCTATGCAGAACGAAACTAAAACTGAACTGGCTACAAAGTAAACAAAAACAGAATGCTGGACGAAAGCAAAGACTTACTGTAGAGCAAAGACGGCATCCACAATGTACATCCAAACATGACATGACAGTCAAGAATGTCCCCACAAAGTAGGATAAAAACTACTGAAATATTCTTGATTGCTAAAGCAAAGCAGGTGTGGGGAATAGTGGTCAAGGAAGACATGAAACTGCTACAGGAAAGTACCAAATAAAGAGAAGAAGCCACCAAAATAGGAGCGCAAAACTTACTAACACACTACACACAAGAAAACAGCAAATAAGTCCAAAAAGGTCAGGGTGTGATGTGACAGGTGGTGACAGTACACCTACTTTGAGACAAGAGCTATAGTGTTGCATGCTTGGTTATGCTTTAAAGTCATATCCAACAATTGCGAGAACGACTTTTTACTGTCAACTGAGTTTCGTTTTCTAATGATTTCTGCTGGTAGTGTGCCTCCGCATTTTTTCAACGCAAAAATGTGCCTTGGCTCAAAAAAGGTTGAAAAACACCGGCCTAGGGCATTCCTTAACAGAGTACCACTGTACTCTACTACTTTGCCTCTAGGTGAAAGTAAACCTGAATCGTTTGCAGAAGGTGCAAAAAATTGAAGGGATGTTCTCATTTTTAGGGCCTCTGATTACCAGCAAAGTCTTCAGCAAAGCCTGGAGGAGATGAAGCAGCAATACCTGAAAACTGTGGGCAAGATCAGAGGTTAGTACACATGAATGGTGCCTTTGTGATAGAGTAGGCACATTTTACCTCACTTGAGCCAGGAGCAGAGCACTGTTTGGTTGGGTTTTGGTGGAGATCGCTGAACCAATTTTCCAAGCTAATAAAAAACATGTTTGTTTGAAAATATAGAACATTTCCAGAGAAAATAAGGGAAAATAATTAGCAAAGCAAATCCCTCAACACATTTATATGCATTTCTTACAAAAAGCTTGGTGGATAATAACTTGCACTGTCAAACGATAAAAATATTCTGTTTTATACAAGATATGTAAGTAATGGAACCCCGCTTTATTTCTCCATCAGTTTGTGAGTCATTGGGAGCGATGCAGACACAGTACAGGCCAAAAGTTTGGACACACCTTCTCATTCAATGCGTTTTTCTTTATTTTCATGACTATTTACATTGTAGATTGTAACATCAAAACTATGAATGAACTCATGTGGGGTTATGTACTTAACAAAAAAAGGAGAAACAACTGAAATCATATTTTATATTCTAGTTTCTGTAAAATAGCCACCCTTTGCTCTGATTACTTTTTTGCACACTCTTGGCATTCTCTCGATGAGCTTCAAGAGGAAGTCACCTGAAATAGTTTTTAATTCATAGATGTTCTTGAAGCTCATGGAGTGAATGCCAAGAGTGTGCAAAGCAGTAATCAGAGCAAAGGAGGGATGTTTTGAAGAAACTAGAATATAAAACATGTTTTCAGTTATTTCACCAAGTACATAACTCCACATGTGTTCATAGTTTTGATGTAACAATCTACAATGTGAATAGTCATGAAAATAAAGAAAACACTTTGATTGATGTGTGTTCAAAATTTTGGCCTGTACTGTATATCGTTAAGATTGAATCGATACAATACCATCATTGATATTTTTTATCGATACCGGTATTTATTAGTACTCTCTTATCGATAGTATGTATAGTTGGTGTAAATAAATATGTAACATGCTTTATTTTTATTATCATTGCTTCCCTTTTTTTTTGTTTATTCCAAGCTAAGAATCAGATCCGAGGGCTGGGCAATATGGCAAAAGAAAATCATCCGAATTCGATTAATTAGTTTTAAAAGCTTCTGTACTAAAAAACATATTAGTTCAGGGATTAGTTCAACATTTTATTAACATTCTGAATACATTATAAATAAAAAGTAAATTAGATAAGAAAAAGCACATTAATACAACAATGTACAAAAAAAAATTGTGTTTACATGCTTACAAGTAATAGAAAGCACACACAAAGATGCATCAGCCACTATTTCAACGCTGCAGGTCCAACTACCGTATTACCGCATTTTTCGGAGTATAAGTCGCACCTGCCGAAAATGCGAGTACAAGTCGCATTTTTTGGGGACATTTATTTGATAAAACCCAACACCAAAAATAGACATTTGAAAGGCAATTTTAAATAAGTAAAGAATAGTGAACAACAGGCTGAATAAGTGTACGTTAGGCATAAATAACCAACGGAGAAGGTGCCTGTTATGTTAACGTAACTCATTATGGTAAGAGTCATTCAAATAACTATAACATATAGAACATGCTATACCTTGGGCAGCAGCGGTGGGCGCGCCCAGGGATAATTTTTGGTGATTTTAACCCCCAATTCCAACCCTTGATGCTCAATGCCAAGCAGGAAAGGAATGAGTCCCATTTTTCTAATCCGTGGTATGACTCTCACACAGCTCTTGGACAAGTAATCATCAAATTTGCACAGTAAACATCACCTGGCGCAAAGACGTCAATTGGAAACTGTTGGGCTCTGTATTTTGGTGGCCTCGTGAGACACTGAGATGACCCGAGAAGGATGCGGGGCTTCCACCTAGAGTGGCTGTTCCACTGGCTTGTAACATTTTTTTAACTTCCATTTAAGGTTCCACTTCAGAATGATAAATGACACAATATGTTACTGCATACGTCAGCAGATAATTAAGAGCCTTTGTTTGTTTAATTACTACTAAAAGATAAGTTGTCTAGTGTGTTCACTATTTTATTTAAGTACTAAATTGCAATAATAAACATAATTAATGCACCGTACCCTAAGATTTTTTATTAAAATAATTGTGATCCACTGTATTTAGAAAAGCATCAAAAAGTATCGTACTACATTTTGGTACCGGTACCAAAATATTGGTATCGGGACAACCCTGGCTGCAACACTTGATTAGACGGACAAAAATGTCAAAATATATTATGTGTGTTTTAAACCGGTGTTCTACCTGTAAGAGAAAAGCACACTTGTGTGGGGTTACCAGATAGTATTGTTGATAGAGATGTCCGATAATGGCTTTTTTGCCGATATCTGATATTCCGATATTGTCCAACTCTTAATTACTGATTCCGATATCAACCGATACCGATATATACAGTCGTGGAGTTAACACATTATTGTGCCTGATTTTGTTATGATGCCCTGCTGGAGGCATGCATTAAATGATGTCACAAGGTTTTACAAAATAAATCAACTCAAGTCATGGGAAAAAATGCCAACATTGCACTGCCATATTTATTATTGAAGTCACAAAGTGCATTATTTTTTTTAACATGCCTCAAAACGGGGGGTGTATATTGTAGTGTCCCGGAAGAGTTAGTGCTGCAAGGGGGGATGGGTATGTGTTTATGTTGTGTTACGGTGCGGATAGTCTCCCAAAATGTGTTTGTCATTTTTTTTGGTGTGGGTTCAAAGTGTGGCACATATTTGTAACAGTGTTAAAGTTGTTTATACGACCACCCTCAGTGTGACCTGTATGACTGTTGACCTACCAAGTATGCTTTGCATTCACTTGTGTCTTTGAAAAGCCGTAGATATTATGTGATTGGGCCGGAACACGAAGGCAGTGCCTTAAAGGTTTATTGGCGCTCTGTACTTCTCCCTACGTCCGTGTACCACTCCGTACAGGGGCGTTTTTAAAAGTCATAAATTTGACTTTTTGAAACTGATACTGATAATTTCCGATACTAATACTTTTTAAAGCATTTATCGGCCGATATTGTCGGACATCTTTAATTTTTGACCACACAAAGTAAAGAATTGATAACGAAAAAAAACACAGTGAAATCATTGTCCTCATTCAATGCAGGGTGTTTTGTGGCTTGATGTTTTTTAAATCTAAGAGGTGTTTGTCTGGCAGGAGACATGCTTTGTTACCTGCAAGAGAGCCGTGAGCGAGCAGCAGAGATGATCCGCACTGAGGTGCAAAGGGAGAGGCAGGACACTGCGCGAAAGATGCGACGCTACTATCTGACCTGTCTGCACGAGCTACTGGAGGATGGCGGGAAGACCACAGGGTAATTTCTTTCATCCTGTTTCTGGTTAGAACAGGCCTGGGCAATTGTTTTGACTTGAGGGGCTGCATTTACAGAAAAAAAATGTGCCTGGGGGCCGGTATATCTATTTGTAGGAACATTAATACAAAACCTCACAATAATGCAGTGGTCCTTAACCTTGTTGGAGGTACCGAACCCAACCAGTTTCATATGCACATTCACCGAACCCCTTCTTTAGTGAAAAATAAAGTTGTTTTTTTGTTTCTTTTTCAAATTCAAGACAAAGTTATGTTTTTTTTTACTAGTGCACAAAATGAACCATGCATGAACATCACCTTGTTCAAAGAACAAAACCAACACAGTGCGTAAACTCACAACAAATTACTCACTTGCAAATCAGATGGAAAATTTGAGGGAACATTGTTTGGGGGTATCCATAATCCGTACACTTCCTTTTTATTGTCATTCAAATTTAAACTTTTCAGTACAGATACCCCAGTAGGGAGACATTTTTATTTACACGATTGATTGATTGATTGAATGAGACTTTTATTAGTAGATTGCACGGTACAGTAGATATTCCGTACAATTGACCACTAAATGGTAACACCCGAATAAGTTTTTCAACTATTCTAATTAAGTCGGGGTCCACGTTAATCAATTCATTAATCTGGTGTGTCTTGACCGCTGCGGCGGAGGTTCTGCCGAACCCCTGAGGCCAACTCACCGAACCCCCAGGGTTCGATCGAACCCAGGTTAAGAACCACTGCAATAATGTCTGATTGAAAGCTAAAAACGTTATGACAGACCTCCTTAAACGGAATGGAATTTTAAATGTTTTACTAAATGATACACCCAAAATGTACATGAAAATACAGCATGTGGGATTTACTATATTAATTATGGACGATAAAACACTGAATATTGACATGTGAACGTCACACCGCTTCTCCATCGACATATTTTACAATCAAGCGAAATGCAACAAACACACCGAAATATGGACATGAAGTATATTAAAAAAACTCACCAACTATGTGATAAATCTGATGTAGCTTCCAAGATTTCGAACTTTGTTGTAAAAATCTCCTTTGTCTGTCCCTCACACCCGCATTTCAGTTTGGCCGCTCTGGAAACGCTCCCCACACACACTGCTTGGTGCCTCGTCTGAGCTGCTGTGACTTAGATCAGTGTTTTTTAACCACTGTGCCGTGGCACACTAGTGTGCCATGAGATACAGTCTGATGTGCCGTGGGAGCTTATGCAGTTTCACCTATTTGGGTTAAAAATATTTTTTGCAAACCAGTAATTATAGTCTGCAAATAATGTGCATTTTTTGAGTGTCGGTGCTGTTTAGAGCTCGGCAGAGTAGCCCATGTTATACCATACCATATCATTAGGTGGAAGCCGGTTGCTACCGTATTTTCCGGAGTATAAGTCGCTCCGGAGAAAAATTCGCACCTGCCGCAAATTCATAATAAAGAAGGAAAAAAAACATATATAAGTCGCACTGGAGTATTAGTCGCATTTTTGGGGGAAATTTATTTCATAAAACCCAACACCCAGAATAGACATTTGAACGGCACTTTAAAATAAATAAAGAATAGTGAACTACAGGCTGAATATGTGTACGTTATACGACACATGATCAACCAACTGAGAAGGTGCCTGGTATGTTAACGTAACATATTATGGTAAGAGTCATTCAAATAACTATAACATATAGAACATGCTATACCTTTACCAAACAATCTGTCACTCCTAATTACTAAATCCCATTAAATCTTATACGTCTAGTCTCTTACGTGAAGGAGGTAAATAATATTATTTGATATTTTACGGTCATGTGTTAATAATTTCACACATAAGTCGCTCCTGAGAATAAGTCGCCCCCCCGGCCAAACTATGAAAAAAACTGGCACTTATAGTCCGAAAAATACGGTAATTGCTTTGTAGATGTCGGGAACACGTCGTGTAAGATAACAATGGTTTGTCGCGATCACAATATGCAGGCGACAGCGGGACGTAGTGTGAAGGTAAAATAGACTGACCATATGTCCTCTTTTCCCCGGACATGTCCTCTTTTGCGGGGCTGTCCGGGCGGAGTTTCTTAAATGCCTCAAATGTCCGGCATTTTAAGTTAGGGTAGCGTGTGTTTTCAATGTACGTTCAGGGTTAGGAAGAGGTTAAAAACCAAACAAATTGCGAAGGTGTGCGCACGCAGCATCATTCGTGAGGGAGGGGCAGAGCGAGAGAGAGAGCAAGAGAGTTATGATAAACGCGCATGCGTTGCCAGGCTCTGCTTTTTATCAATACATTCATCACATTTAATTTTTTATTATCTATAGCAGAGGTGTCAAAAGTGTGCCCTGGAGGCCATTTACGGCCCACAGCTAATGTTTTAAAGGCCCATAATACATTCTAAAAATAATATTAAAATAAACAAAAACATAACAAAAGTAAAATAAAAAAGCTTAAAGGTGAAATGTAATTTAGAAAAAAGTTGCAATGTTGACTAATAAAACAAAGTTGTTGTTTTTTCTTTCAATCTGTCATTGCTCAAAATATAATATTGAATCAAAATCAATGTTATTATGAATTATTGACCTATCCAAGTTTCCGATTACTTCACATCAAATATTACACTTTGAAAAATATTTTTGGTGGAAGATTTTGCATATTTTGTGTGTTTGCCATTAAAAACACAATTGTGTTTGACAAAAAAGGGCGGAAAACAAACGAACAATAAAAACAACATAAAAAAAACTAAAACATTTTGAAATGAGGGATAGATGTGAAGTTGATGTCGACTCCAGAGACTTAAGCGTTAAATATAAAATGTATGTATGCCCTGGCACAGCATTATCATCATTTCATGACCCAAGCAAAACCCTTTTTACACTTTTATACTGAAATAAATAAACCTACAACTTAATAAATAAAAACATAGAAAAAACTACCAGCAGCAGTAAAGTTTAGATGCATGAAGGAGAGAAGAAAGTGAATGAATGTTTACAACTGAATACATTTACATATGCATACAAATTTGTCTTTTTTTTAATTTTTATTTCTTTTAATGAATTAAGTAACGTTTATGACAACTTTTTTCTAAATTACAACATATATGTGAGATATAACAGGACAATGCATGCATTTATCATTTGTTTTCAAAACTCTGACAAAAAAGTGGAACCCCAAAAATTTACTGTGGGACCCCATTTTTATGACTTGATTGGGTCCATGGGACCCCATTTTGAAATTTCCTAGCACCAACACTGCTATCAACAGAGGAGAAAAAAATGCTTGATTTAAATAAATATATTTTTTATAAAGCAATTTCAAGTATCATTGGCAAATTTTCACCTAGTCCCGGCCTTGGCACGCATATATGTGTCCTCTTTTTGGGATTTCACAATATGTTCAGCCTAGGTAAAAAGGTATCTAATGCTTAAACCAAAAATAAACAAAAAGTGAGTGCCCCTAATAAAAGGCTTAGGGATGGCTATGTAGACTGAAACTGAAACTGTTGCGACAACGACTCTTTATTGTCTACTGAGTTTCATTTTTGTAATGATTTCTGCTAGTGGTGTGTCTCCGGATTTTTCCAAGGAAAAAAACGCGCCTTGACTCAAAAAAGGTTGAAAAACACTGACTTAGGTAACCATGGTAACTAATTAGATTACTATAGTTACTGGTATACAATGCAAAAGCGCAAATTACAACCATTGAAATACTTAGTATAGTTGAAGACTTACGGTCAGTAGAAAACATGACTGCACATCATAATGGCAGCTACACTTTCCATCTTAAAGATCTAAAACAATTTTTTGGGAATGTCCGCCGGGCCAGATTGAAAAGCTTAACGGGCCGCATGTGGCCCCCAGGCCTTAATTTGCCCAGGTCTCGGTTAGAACCTAATGATTCTGATCCATCTATCTTCTGCAGGGCTGAAAATAAAATAATGAACGCTGCCAGCAAGCTGGCGGCCATGGCTAAAGTGCTAGAGACACCTATAAAGAATAAATCTGGAAACAAGCACAGTTTACCTGCAAGCAAGACACATTTCATGAACCCATCCGCTCAATTGTGTGACCGCAGACCCAAGGAGAAGACGTTAGATTTGGAGCACCAAACAACTCTGACACGGACTAAACTTGTGAGCCAGCAGGAGAGAAACGCCCCAGCAGACGCTCACGTCTATCCTCACAAAGCTCCACAGGTCAGCTCTTCAGGCTTTGCACCCTTGGGAAGCAAGAGCAGAGTGGTGTACCTGCAGGGAGGAGAACCTGACAACCAGCTGGAGGTTCCTGTCCGAGATGAGAAACGGAGCATCTGGGGTTTGAGCAGCTACGACTCAGACAGCCTTCACATCCCTCCCCTGTCCTACTCCGTGTCCACCGGAGATGCTTCGGTCCTGGGTGAGTTTGGCGCTCTCACCCCGGTCGCCTCGGACATGACCGTTTACAAAAAGATAGCCCAAAAGACACCTCAGACACAAACCTTTGCCTCCAATGCACAGATGAGCTCTCACAGAGAGCCCACGCCGGGCTCAGAGGGTGAAAAGCAGCACGGCGTGTGTACCAGACCTCTGTTCTCAGAGCTGAGACAACGTCAGCAGGACAGTGGCTTTGACAGCCCCTTCTCACAACCAAAATGATTGTGACTGAAGCAGCTCACCGCATGGTGCCTTTTAAAACTCTCAGCATTTCTTTTACACATTTTTTCTTAAAGTGAGCTCATGATTATATTTTTTATAGTTAAGTGAATCTTTAACTGAACCTTTTTGATATCGACTCAATGATGTATGCTGTGCATATATTATACATGTTTTATTTTCTATTTCTGCATGTGTTGTCTTGCATTTCATTTAATAAATTATTTATTTTACTGCAAGCTAACCAATATTTCTTGTTAAAATAGCAAAGGCCTAAACTTTTCCTCGGTGTTTAATAAGTTATTATAAATATACTGTACCACAGTAGAGTATTTTCCTCATCCTATTGGGGCTGTCACCTGAGCACATTTAAAAGTTAAGACTTCAAAGAGGAATTAAATCTAAAATAATAATTATTTTTGTCAGATTTGATCTATTAAACAGGGGAAGGAGGAGAAAAAGACCTATCAACGTGTAATCATAACCATACATAAGCATTTATGCTACAAAACCAATGAAGTCTGCACGTTGTGTAAATCGTAAATAAAACAGAAAACAATTATTTGCTAAATCTTTTCAGCTTCTCTTCAATTGAGTAGACTGCAAAGACAAGATGTTTAATGTTCGAACTGAGAAACTAAATTTTTTTGGGGGCGAATAATCATTAATTTACAATTTAAAGGCAGCAACACATTGCAAAAAAGTTGGCACATTGGCATTTTTACCACTGTGTTACATGGCCTTTCCTTTTAACAACACTCAGTAAATGTTTGGGAACTGAGGAGACACATTTTTAAAGCTTTTCAGGTGGAATTTTTCCCAATTTACAGCTTAAGTTGTTCAACAGTCCGGAGTCTCCGTTGTGCTATTTTAGACTTCATAATGGGGATGGTGTGGCAAAGTTGGTAGAGTGGCTGTGCCAGCAATCTGAGGGTTATTGGTTCAATCCCAGACTTCTACCATCCTAGTCACGTCCGTTGTGTCCTTAGGCAAGACACTTCACCCTTGCTCCTGATGGGTCCTGGTGAGCGCCTTGCATGGCAGCTCCCACCATCAGTGTGTGAATGTGTGTGAGAATGGGCGAATGTGGAAATACTGTCCAAGCGCTTTGGGCTCCTTTAAAAAGGGGTAGAAAGGCGCTATACAAGTACAACCCATTTACCATATAATGTACCACATATTTTCAATGGGAAACAGGTCTAGTACCCGCACTCTTTTACTATGAAACCACGCTGTTGTCACACGTGCAGAATGTGGCTTGGCATTGTCTTGCTGAAATAAGCAGGAGTGTCCATTAAAAAGACCTTGCTTGGATGGCAACATATGTTGCTTCAAAACTTGTATGTACCTTTCAGCATTAATGGTGCCTTCACAAATCAATCAATCAATCAATTATTACTTATATAGCCCTAAATTACTAGTGTCTCAAAGGGCTGCACAAACCACAACACAAACCACTACGACATCCTCGGTAGGCCCACATAAGGGCAAGGAAAACTCACACCCAGTGGGACGTCGGTCACAATGATGACTATGAGAACCTTGGAGAGGACCACATATGTGGGCAACCCCCCTCCCCCTCTAGGGGACCGAAAGCAATGGATGTCGAGCGGGTCTAACATGATACTGTGAAAGTTCAATCCATAGTGGATCCAACACAGCCGCGAGAGTCCAGTCCAAAGCGGATCCAACACAGCAGCAAGAGTCCCGTCTACAGCGAAGCCAGCAGGAAACCATCCCAAGCGGAGGCGTATCAGCAGCGCAGATACACAGGCGTGCGGTCCATCCTGTGATGTGTAAGTTACCCATGCCTTGGGCAATAATACACCCCCATACCATCACAGATGCTGGCTTTTACATTTTGCGCCTATGGATGGTTCTTTTCCCTTTTAGTCCGGAGGACATGACGTCCACAGTTTCCAAAAACAATTTAAAATGTGGATTTGTCATGCCAAAGAACACTTTTCCACTTTGCATCAGTCCATCTTAGTAGAGCTCGGGGCCAGCGAAGCCGGCGGCGTTTCTGGGTGTTGTTGATAAATGGCTTTTGCTTTGCATAGTACAGGTTAAAGGCCTACTGAAACCCACTACTACCGACCACGCAGTCTGATAGTTTATATATCAATGATGAAATATTAACATTGCAACACATGCCAATACGGCCTTTTTAGTTTACTAAATTGCAATTTTAAATTTCCCGCGAAGCGTCGTGTTGAAAACGTCGCGGTATGTTGACTCGTATGATAACGCGTGCGTTTGACGTCTCGGGTTGTAGCGGACATTATTTTCCAGCCCGCTATAGGTAGTCTGCTTTAATCGCATAATTACACAGTATTCTGGACATCTGTGTTGTTGAATCTTTTGCAATTTGTTCAATTAATAATGGAGAAGTCAAAGTAGAAAGATTTAGGTGGGAAGCTTTTAGCCTTTAGCCACTCAAACACACGGTGTTTCCTTGTTTAAAATTCCCGGAGGTGAAGCTTTACTATAGATCAGAGCGGTCAAACTACATGTCAACCGGCAGTTTTCGATGAGAAAATTGTGGTCATAAGTCGGCTCTTATCGGAGATCAGCGGAGCCAGCGTCCTCCTGCAGCTGCCGTGACTTCACTCAGAGACTCTGGCGTCAACACACCCGGGGCCACACCCTTCCGACTTTCAGGTACTATTTAACTCACTAAAACACTAGCAACACAATGGGCAGATAAGGGATTTCCCAGAATTATCCTAATAAATGTGTCCAATAACATCTGAATCGCTCCCACTGCAATCACCTTTCACTCTAAATTCCCTCATCCACGAATCTTTCATTCTCGCTCAACTTAATGAGGAAATCGTCGTTTTCTTGGTCCAAATTGCTCTTACTGCTGGTGGCCATGATTGTAAACAATGTTCAGATGTGAGGAGTTCCACAACCCGTGACGTCACGCGCACATCGTCTGCTACTTCGAGTAAAGGCAAGGCTTTTTTTTAGCGACCAAAAGTTGCGAACTTTATCGTCGATGTTCTCTATTAAATCATTTCAGCAAAAATATGGCAATATCGCAAAATGATCAAGTATGACACATAGGATTGACCTGGTATCCCCGTTTAAATAAGAGAATCTCATTTCAGTAGGCCTTTAAACTTAAACTTACAGATGTAGTGAGGAACTGTAGTTACTGACAGTGGTTTTATGAAGTGTTCCTGAGCCCATGTGGTGATATCCTTTACACACTGATGTCGCTTTTTGATGCAACACTGCCTGAGGAATTGAAGGTCACAGGCCTTGCGGCTTACGTGCAGTGATTTCTCCAGATTCTCCGAACCTTTTGATGATATAACGGACAGTAGATGGTGAAATCCCTAAATTCCTTGCAATAGCTGGTTGAGAAATGTTGTCCTTAAACTGTTGGACAATTTGCTCACACTTTTGTTGACAAAGTGGTGACCCTCGTCCCATCCTTGTTTGTGAATGACTGAGCATTTCAAGGAAGCTGCTTTTCTACCCAATCATGGCACCCACCTGTTCACTTGTTGGATGTTCCAAATAAGTGTTTGATGAGCATTCCTCAACTTTCTCAATATTTTTCTTGCCACTTGTGCCAGCTTTTTTAAAACATGTTGCAGGCATCAGATTCCAAATGAACTAAAATAGCTAAGTTTCTCAGTTTGAACGTTAAATATCTTGTCTTTGCAGTCTATTCAATTGAATATAGGTTGAAAAGGATTTGCAAATCATTGTATTCTGTTCTTATTTACCTTTTACACAACGGGCCAAGTTCACTGGTTTTGGGTTTTGTAAGTAAATGAAACAGATGATTTACAAAGTTTTGCGGCTTTTACATAAAAAGTCAGACTTTTGTTCGCAGTGTCCAACAGTCAAAGTCGTCCCCTCAGTAAATGATGAATTCATGAGGGTCAGGTGAGTCCTTTTGGTCCATTTCAACTGTGAATACCAACATGCATCAAATAAATGTGAGTGGTAATCTGATGACGACAAGACTAGTTTAGTAACCATTTTTTATACTTGATATTTACCTAAGCTTCAATACTATGAGTAGTTGTTAGTCATTGAACTACAGTATATCCTGTTTATTGATTTTCTTAGATCAAATTCCTGTGAATGATTGACTTATAGTCTATTACCTACATGCGACCATGCCCGGGTTAAGCATTCTAGATAATGTTTGCCTGGTTGAAGTGAGGAGAAAGCTCAAACTCTGTGCACTTCAAGCTCGCGCTGCTTTCTAACAACATCATGTTCTTCTGGCTGATCTTTGCAGCCTCTGCGGGTTGCCTTTTTTTGCGCTTCCCTTACTTCTACCAGGACGTCAAACACATCGTGTCAAAGCTGAGAACGAGGCGCAGGGTGCTGGACTACATCCAGAGGAACTACACCATCCTGGACCGCTTCTTAGAAGTGGCCGATTCTCAGCCGCACGAGCCGCTCTTCCTCTTCAAAGATGACACCTTCACCTACCGGGACGCCGACCAGCTCAGCAACAAGGCGGCCAGAGCGTTGCTGCACAGCGGCCTGGTGCAGCAGGGCGACACGGTGGCCTTGTTCATGGGGAACGAGCCCGTGTTTGTGTGGCTCTGGTTGGCTCTGTTCAAGCTGGGATGTTCGGCGGCACTGCTCAACGCCAACATCAGGTCTAAAGGTCTTCTTCACTGCTTCAAGTGCAGCGGGGCCAAAGTCCTGCTGGTGGCTCAAGGTACTCAAATATTGTTCGTGCACAAATCACAATGAATGTTTTTGCAGATGTTGTCAATTCAGAATGAGGGCAGAAAGTGCAATGAGTCAGTGTATAGCTGCAATTCCGTAACTTATTTATGGAGCTACGTCACTTAGTTATGTAAAAAACTTTATGAGACAGTACCATGTGGCTTTGAAGTAGAGCTACTACCGATGCTCCACTAGTATTTATGCAAAAGATTAACTTTTAAACTTCAATCCTGAGGATGCATTCATTCTGAACTAAAATAAATAGCAATAATAAATCATTTACACTAAACTGGCCCAACCACAATCAGCACTGACTGATATTCACATTAGAAATTCCCTCATTTGTTCCCAACGGTCAATCATCTTATTCCAAGCGCTTCGTCCAGTATGTGGATTTTTATTTCGTTAAACCGCAGAACTTTCCTCCAGAAGGTCTTATCTTTGTCCGTGTGATGTCAGATGAAACAAAAATTGAGCCGTTTGGCCACAATACACAACAATATGTTTGGAGGAGAAAAGCTGAGGCCTTTAATCCCAGGAATATCAATCAATGTTTATTTATAAAGTCCAAAATCACAAGTGTCTCAAAGGGCTGCACAACCCACAACGACATCCTCGGTACAGAGCCAACATAAGGGCAAGGAAAAACTCACACCCAGTGGGACGTCGGTGACAATGATGACAATGAAAAAACCTTGGAGAGGACCGCATATGTGGGAAACCCCCCCACTTCTAAGGGACCGAAAGCAATGGATGTTGAGCGGGTCTAACATGATATTGTTAAAGTCCAATCCATAGTGGAGCTAACATAACGGTGAGAGTCCAGTCCAAAGTGGATCCTATATAGTAGCGAGAGTCCCGTCCATAGTGGAGGCGGATCAGCACCGCAGAGATGTTCCCAACCGATACACAGGCGAGCGGTCCATCCTGGGTCCCGACTCTGGACAGCCAGTACTTCATCCATGGCCACCAGACCTGTGTCCCCCCCTCCTCAAGGGAGAGAGGGACAGAGGAGAAAAAGAAAATGAACGGCAGATCAACTGGTCTAAAAAGGGGGTCTATTTAAAGGCTAGAGTATACAAATGAGTTTTAAGATGAGACTTGAATACTTCTACTGAGGTAGCATCTCGAACTGTTACCGGGAGAGCATCCCAGAGTACTGGAGCCTGAATGGAAACGCTCTATAGCCCGCAGACTTTTTTTGGGCACTGGGAATCACTAATAAGCCGGAGTCCTTTGAACGCAGATTTCTTGCCGGGACATATGGTACAATACAATCGGCAAAATAGGCCGGAGCTAGACCGTGTAGTATTTTATACGTAAGTAGTAATCCTTTAAAGTCACATCTTAAGTGCACAGGAAGCCAGTGCAGGTGAGCCAGTATAGGCGTACATACAGGTTTTGGTACAACATATGCTGCCATCTAAGCGCTGTCTTTTTCACGGACGCCCCTGCTTATTTCAGCAAGACAATGCCAAGCCACGTTCAGCACGTGTTACAACAGTGTGGGTTCGTAAAAAAAGAGTGCGGGTACTTTCCTGGCCCGCCTGCAGTCCAGACCTGTCTCCCATGGAAAATGTGTGGCGCATATGACGACTGAAGCTCTACATAAAACAAGAATGGGAAAGAATTCCACTTTCAAAGCTTCAACAATTAGTTTCCTCAGTTGCCAAACGTTTATTGAGTGTTGTTAAAAGAAAAGGTGATGTAACACAGTGGTGAACATGCCCTTTCCCAACTACTTTGGCAGGTGTTGCAACCATGAAATTCTAAGTTAATTATTATTTGCAAAAATAATTAAGTTTATGAGTTTGAACATCAAATATCTTGTCTTTGTAGTGCATTCAACTGAATATGGGTTGAAAATTATTTGCAAATCATTGTATTCCGTTTATATTTATATCTAACACAATTTCCCAACTCATATGGAAACAGGGTTTGTAGAATGGCCTTCCCAAAGTCCTGACTTAAACATGTGGACAATGTTGAAGAAACAAGTCAATGACAGAAAACCAACAAATTTACCTGAACTGCACCAATTTTGTGAAGAGGAGTGGTCAAAAATTCAACCGGAAGCTTGTGGATGGCTACCCAAAAGCGCCTTATTGCAGTGAAACTTGCCAAGGGATATGTAACCAAATATTAACATTGCTGTACTTTTGACGCAGCACATTTGCTCACATTTTCAGTTGACCCATAAAAAATTCATAAAAGAACCAAACTTCATGAATGTTTTTTTTTGTGACCAACAAGTATGTGCTCCAATCACTCTATCACAGAAAAATAAGGGTTGTAGAAATGATAGGAAACTCAATACATTATTTTCTTTACAAGTGAATGTCAACTTTTGACCAAGACTGTATATATAGGTATATATGTATATACAGTATAGATACT
The DNA here is from genome assembly GCF_033978795.1 of Nerophis ophidion. NCBI lineage: Eukaryota > Metazoa > Chordata > Actinopteri > Syngnathiformes > Syngnathidae > Nerophis > Nerophis ophidion. The sequence continues at coordinate 15,657,534 of NC_084622.1, forward strand.
GTATATACATATATGTACACAAGGTCAATACAGTATAGGTACTGTTTATGTATATAAAGGTGTATACAGTATAAGTATACATGTATAATATGTATATAAAGGTATATACAGTATAGGTACTGTATGGGGCGGTTTAGGTAGAGTGGCCGTGCCAGCAACTTGAGGGTTACAAGTTCGATTCCAGCTTCCGCCATCCTAGTCACTGCCATTGTGTCCTTGGGCATGACACGTTACCCACCTGCTCCCAGTGCCACTCACACTGGTTTAAATCTAACTTGAATATTGGGTTTCACTACGTAAAGCGCTTTGAGTCACTAGAGAAAAAGCGCTATATAAATATAATTCACATTCACTATTTCACATGTATATATGTACCGTATTTTTCGGACTATAAGTCACAGTTTTTTTCGCCGGGGGTGCGACTTATACTCAGAAGCGACTTATGTGTGAAATTATTAACACAGTATCGTAAAATATCAAATAATATTATATAGCTCATTCACGTAAGGGACTAGATGTATAAGATTTCATGGGATTTATCAATTAGGAGTGACAGATTGTTTGGTAAATGTATAGCATGTTCTGTATGTTACAGTTATTTGAATGACTCTTACCATAATAACATAGCAGGCACCTTCTCAGTTGGTTATTTATGCCTCATATAACGTACACTTATTCAGCCTGTTGTTCACTATTCTTTACTTATTTTAAATTGCCTTTCAATTGTCTATTCTTGGTGTTGAGTTTTATCAAATAAATTTCCCCCAAAAAATGCGACTTATACTCCAGTGCGGCTTATGTGATTTTTTTTCTTTTTTCATTATGCATTTCCGGCCGGTGCGACTTATACTCCGGAGCGACTTATACTCCGAAAAATGCGGTATATAAAGGTATATACAGTATAGGGACTGTATATGTATATAAAGCAGGGGTGTCCAAAGTGCGGCCCGGGGGCCATTTGCGGCCCGCCACACATTCTGCAAAAATTGCACAATTGATAGTATTGCAAAAATAAATAAAAAACATTTATAAACGAGAAAAAGTTGCAATGTTGACACAAAACTGCCATGCAGGCTTTCTTTGGACTTTTATTTAAAAAAAAATGTGCAATTGCTCCAAAAAAAACCAAAAATACACAAAATCTAAAATCTATATTATAATGAATTATTGACCTATTCATGGCTCCAATTACTTCAAAATATTCACTTTAAAACGTTTTATGTGGAAAAAAAATATTGCATATATTGTGTGGTTGCCATATAAAACATCAAAGTTTAGTTTGACAAAAAAAGCATAAAAGAAACAAAATAATAGTTTAAAAGTAAAATCGACAGATATTGAAGTTGATCTCGTAACTTAAGTGTTGTAAGTAAAATAAAAACTGATACAAATGTATCACTTTTGGATCCCAAATATATTTTGTGGGATTTTTTTTTTTACTTTTCACTGTGATTACTCAAAAATATTAAATAATTAAAAGTCCTGCATTATTTATCTTTTAAGGCTCTAATTACTAAACACTGCATGTTTGAGTTTTACTATAAAACAAAGTTGTCTCTGACAAGGCTTTTTTTTGTTGCTTTACATCAACTTGAAGTTGATATAAATATTTACTGTAAGCATTAAATAAAAATAATAATTTGACTTATTTTAAACATTGTAATGACTGAGACCCTTTATGGTCCCCGGGACCCCTTAAGGTTAAAAAAAACAACAAAATATATTTTGATATATTTCGTTATGATTTCAAAATTAAAAATATCACAATGCCCCCACATCAGAGCCGGCCCAAGGCATAAGCGAACTAAGTGCTTGCTCAGGAACCCCAGGGGGCCCCCAAAAGCAATTAACAAAAATGTTTTTATTTTTTGCATGTACGAGACTGACTGATTTCTAAATGATCAAAGATATATTATTGTACAAAAACCCAATTTTAGGTCAACAGAGTGCTGCTGCTGATCTAGGCCTAGTGATTCTTCCTGCCTCTCTTTAAATGTCAAAGCTCTCTGCCTCTGCTGCACCTGTGACGTTTGCCGCCTGTCGTTCAATGCCAGTGCGCACTGGGCATCAAAAGCGCAGATAGAGGCAAAACAATGTCACAAAAAAGGACATATCCTTCAGGTGCAGAAAAAAGAAAGAAGAAGAAAGTGGAAGAGGAGAAAAAATCACTTAAATATTCACTTTATTATTTTTGGTAACAAAAATAATTCGTAGTGCAAGAACAACAATAAAGTGCAACAATAAAATCACTTAAATGTATATAAAAAGGAACAAATTCAATTGTACAAAAACCAACATTATTAAATTAATGGCAGAGAGAATGAGCACGTTCAGTGGAAGGCTCAGACTCCCAAAATGCAACATGGAACGACACAAGAAGTCTTTCATACCAGCAGCCATCAGACTGTATTATCCATATGTTCCTTTTTGACTGTACTTAAATGTATAACTGTCAGGTTCAAACACTGATGACATCTATTAAACAGACAAGAAGCAAGGAATTAAACAGAGACAGAATTTAATTCAGCTCGTTGAGGAGAAACGTCTGGGCTGTACTCTTTGTACAGTCTTCCACCATGCTCTGACGAAAGGTCGCACGCCTCCGCTTTTATTTGGACTTTCCCTGATTACATGGCAACAGCTGTTTCTAAAGGATGGGGGGCGGGGGGGTTGTAAACAGCTGTCGCCTTTGGTTACAAAACAGTTAAAAGAAAAGGTGCCTGTAGGGGGGTCAGGTCCTGCTTCCTCTCCGCTTTGTAGATCTCGGGTCCAGACAAAATCCTCGTGTGGATTACAGTTGTACAAAAACCAACATTATTAAATAAAATATCAAGCAAATACTGTATTTGCTTGATATTTAATTTAATAGTGTTGGTTTTTGTACAATTGAATTTGTTCCTTTTTTATATATATTTAAGTGATTTTATTGTTGCACTTGATTGTTTTTCTTCCACTACGAATTATTTTTGCACATTGCTGTTTCAGGTTTTTGTTACCATAAATAATAAAGTGAATCAGAATCCGCTGTATTGTCCAGTTATGTTTGACCCACATTGAATTTAACTTCAGTAGACTGCGCTCTCTTTGTACAAAGTAAACAATAAATATGAACAATTAACTAAAAATATAAACTAGTAATTAAATGTACAAGACTGATGAGACAAGATGAGACTTTTACTGTAAATACAAAGCTTTATCACTTGGACTGTTCAACCCCAGGCCACTCTTGTAGCTGAATGTTTTCTACATTTTAAGATTAAGAACCATATGTGGCACTCTGGACATCATTCCTTCATTCATTGGTATTATTTATCTTCTTAACTGGGCCACCCCCATATCTTTATAAATGACATGTCATTTGTAAAGACATGCCAGGCTGACAATAGGATGATGTCAACAACACTGCCAGAGCCGCAATGAGTTTATAGTAGGTGTGTGAATGATGAACAATCAATATTATTGGCAGAAATAGAGGGCCGCAAAATCCAATTTTGCTTAGGGCCCCATGGAGGCTTGGGCCGGCACTGCCCCACATGCTTAAATATTTCCGTGTGCGGCCCTCAGTGGAAAAAGTTTGGACACCCCTGATATAAAGGTATATACAGTATAGCAGGGGTAGGGAACCTATGTCTCTAGAGCCAGATGTGGCTCTTTTGATGACTGCGCCTGGCTCTTAGATAAATCTTAGCGGACATTGCTTAACACAGTAGGTAATGAATAATTTAACTGGTAATCACAGTGTCAAAAATAACGTTCAAAAGATAAGACATTCTCTTGCATTTTAATCCATCCATCCATTTTCTATCGCACCTGTTCAAGAAGTCGCATTAATGGTGAGAAGTATTATATTTATTATTGGTTAGCTTTAGAATACGTGAATTATATTGTGAAGTGAATTGTATATATTATATATAGCACGTTTTCTCTAGTGACTCAAAGCGCTTTACATAGTGAAACCCAATATTTAAGTTACATTTAAACCAGTGTGGGTGGCACTGGGGGCAGGTGGGTAAAGTGTCTTGCCCAAGTACACAACGGCAGTGACTAGGATGGCGGAAGCGGGGATTGAACCTGGAACCCTCAAGTTGCTGGCACGGCCGCTCTACCATCTGAGATGTACCGCCCCAATAACGTTATTAAAAAGAATAAGAGACTTATTTTTCTCTAAAAATGTTGGTTTTACTTAAAAATGACGCATTTAATTGTATTCAGTGTTAAAAAATATTATATGGCTCTCACTGAAATACGTTTTAAAATATTTGGCTTTCATGGCTCTCTTGGCCAAAAAGGTTCCCGACCCCTGCAGTATAGGTACTGTATATGTATATAAACGTATATACAGTATAGTCGTAATATGATGAAACGTTCTTGTTCTTGTCAAAAGTCGGGCCGCCACATTTTGTACCAACTGTACAAAATGCAATAATCCATTCAATCTATTGACTTGACTTCAATGACCGTGCAAAAACCGTACTTACCCGTTGTGTCTCTCCTGTCCCCAGACTTGCAGGGTCCAGTGGAGGAGGTCCTGCAGGAGCTGGAGGAGCAGCAGGTGTCCACACTGGTGATGGGCACAGCGTGCAGCAGTGCAGGCGTGCTGAGCTTCACAGACAAGATGAGCCAGATGTCCTCTGAGCCGCTATCTCCAGACCTGAGGTCGCATGTCACGCTGCAGAGTCCTGCAGTGTACGTGTACACGTCAGGGACGACAGGTGAGCGCCATCAGGTGTGTGAGGTTTCGACAGGACAGACAATATCCTCATCGCGTCCCGTACCTGGTCCTTTACCAGGTCTCCCCAAGGCAGCCTTGCTCACTCATTCCAAACTTTGGGGCATGACCACGATTCTTCGTTCCTCGGGGTTGACCTCCAGAGATGTGATTTATATCAGCCTCCCTCTCTATCACACTGCTGGCTTTGTTGGCTTCGCAGGAGCCATTGATATGGGTAAGTGCTTTCTGTCCATTTAATATTTTTTATTAATACATGTAAAGTCATAATTGTGCCAGAGAATATGGTAAGAAGCAGAGAAATTTTACACAAAGGTTTGGTTTTACATCTATGCCTCACAGTAAAACTGTACTTCAATGAAAGTCATTTTGGACTTTTAAGTACTGTTTTCTGGACCATAGGGCGCATTGGATCATAAGTTGTTTATTTTTGGTTTAATTGTTAGATAGATACCTTTTTACCTGCACCCTGCCTCCCACATCTTGTGATCACAACACAATGTTCCTGACATCTACGAAGCAATTAGCTACCTGCTGCCACCTACTGATATGGTCGAGCGGGTCTAACATGATACTGTGAAAGTTCAATCCATATTGGATCCAACACAGTCGCGAGAGTCCAGTCCAAAGCGGATCCAACACAGCAGGGAGAGTCCCGTTCACAGCGGAGCCAGCAGGAAAACATCCCAAGCGGAGGCGGATCAGCAGCGCAGAGATGTCCCCAGCCGATACACAGGCAAGCAGTACATGGCCACCGGATCGGACCGGACCCCCTCCACAAGGGAGAGTGGGACATAGGAGAAAAAGAAAAGAAACGGCAGATCAACTGGTCTAAAAAGGGAGTCTATTTAAAGGCTAGAGTATACAAATGAGTTTTAAGGTGAGACTTAAATGCTTCTACTGAGATAGCATCTCGAACTGTTACCGGTAGGGCATTCCAGAGTGCTGGAGCCCGAAATGAAAACGCTCTATAGCCCGCAGACTTTTTTTGGGCTTTGGGAATCACTAATAAGCCGGAGTCCTTTGAACGCAGATTTCTTGCCAGGACATATGGAACAATACAATCGGCAAGATAGGATGCTTTCGTCCTCTCCAAGGTTCTTAGTCATCATTGTCACCGACGTCCCACTGGGTGTGAGTTTTCCTTTCCCCTATGTGGGCCTACCGAGGATGTCGTAGTGGTTTGTGTTGTGGTTTGTGCAGCCCTTTGAGACACTAGTGATTTAGGGCTATATAAGTAAACATTGATTGATTGATTGAAGAGTATTACTCTGCCCAGCTTGAGACAGCACCGACACTCAACAACGACACATTTGCGGATTATAAATACTGGTTTGCGAAAAATATTTTGAACACAAATTAAATATTGATTGGTGAAAAAAAAAGTTGGACTTTTTACCATTGCTTTAAAACTACTGAAAATGATACAATCTTGTCTGGATTTTAACAAGCAAAGCTATTATTGTTGATGATTGTTTTCATTTGTTGTCGTGTCCAGGTATCACGGTTGCACTGAAGAATAAATTTTCTTCGTCTCAGTTCTGGGACGACTGCAGAAAATACAACGTGACGGTCATCCAGTACATCGGAGAAATCATGCGTTTTGTCTGCAACACGCCAAAGGTCGGTGTCTGCTTTCTAACGCCGTATTGACATTAACACTGAAGTGAATTAAAGGGGAACATTATCACCAAACCTATGCAAGCGTCAATATATACCTTGATGTTGCAGAAAAAAGACCATGTATTTTTTTTAACCGATTTCCGAACTCTAAATGGGTGAATTTTGGCAAATTAAACGCCTTTCTGTTTATCGGTCTTTTAGCGAGGTAAAACACCCGCCATTTTCACATTACAAACACCGGGTCTCAGCTCTGTTATTTTCCGTTTTTTCGACTATTTTTTGGAACCTTTGAGACGTCATGCCTCGTCTGTGTGTTGTCGGAGGGTGTAACAACACTAACAGGGAGGGATTCAAGTTGCACCACTGGCAAGAAATCTGCCGCCAGACCCCCATTGAATTTGCCAGAGTGTCTGCACATTTTACCGGCGATGCTAAGACAGACATGGCACAGAGATGTATGGATAACCTGCAGATGCATTTGCAACGATTAAGTCAACGAAATCACAAAGGTGAGTTTTGTTGATGTTGTTGACTTATGTGCTAATCAGACATATTTGGTCACAGCATGACTGCCAGCTAATCGATGCTAACATGCTATTTACGCTAGCTGTATGTACATTTGAAACTGGATACCCACATTTAATGCGAAACAAACACTTCCCAATCGACGGACTTAAGTTGCTCCAGTGTCACAAGATGCGAAAGTCCTGATCGTTTGGTCCGCACATTTTACCGGCGATGCTAATAAGGCAGCCATGCTATGGGCCACTTCATTAGGTACACCCATGCTATGGCCGAATAGCGTCAATAGCTATTAGCTCAATTGCAGTAATTTCTTCTTCAATTTCGTTTTCGCTATCTGCCTCCATACTCCGACCATCTGTTTCAATACATGCGTAATCTGTTGAATCGCTTAAACCGCTGAAATCCGAGCTAATGTCGCTATATCTTGCTGTGGTAACCGCCATGTTGTTTGTATTGGCAGCACTGTATGATGTCACAGTGAAATGGACAGTCGCATCGCAAATAGCGAAAATCAAGAATTTTAAAGCTTTTTTTAGGGATATTCCGGGAGGTGTAAAATTTTGAAAAAAAACTTCGAGAAATAAAACAAGCCACTGGGAACTGATTTTTATTGTTTTTAACCCTTTTGAAATTGTGATAATGTTCCCCTTTAAGGAACTCATGTTGTTATTTTGCATGTGATAAATGTTCATATTCATCTTGGAGAAAGCAAACCACCCGGTTTAAGAAAACAGTGCTATTTCAGTTTGAGCACATGATAAGATAAGGCCCCGTAGTTTGACATTCGCAGATTGATTGGGTCACTTCTCATAGGAAAGAGGCCCTAATGGCAGAGAGAATGAGCTCGTTCAGTGGAAGGCTCAGACTCCCAAAAAGCAACACGGAATGACACAGGAAGTCTTTCATACCAGCAGCCATCAGACTGTATTATCCATATGTTCCTTTTTGACTGTACTTAAATGTATAACATTCAGGTTCAAACACTGATGACATCTATTAAACAGACAAGAAGCAAGGAATTAAACAGAGACAGAATTCAATTTAGCTCGTTGAGGAGAAACGTCTGGGCTGTACTCTTTGTACAGTCTTCCACCATTCTCTGACGAAAGGTCTCACGCCTCCGCTTTTATTTGGACTTTCCCTGATTACATGGCAACAGCTGTTTCTAAAGCAGGGTTCACCAACCTTTTTGAAACCAAGAGCTACTTTTTGGGTACTGATTAATGCTAAGGGCTACCAGTTTGATACACACTTAAATAAATTGCCAGAAATATCCAATTTGCTCAATGTACCTTTAATAAATATATATATGTATATATATATATATATATATATATATATATACAAATGGGTATTTCTGTCTGTCATTCCGTCGTACATTTGTGTTCCTTTTACGGAAGGTTTTTTGTAGAGAATAAATGATGATAAAAACACTTAATTGAATGGTTTAAAAGAGGAGAAAACAGGAAAAAAACCAGAAAATTAAATTTTGTAACAGTTTATCTTCAATTTCAACTCTTTAAAATTCAAAATTCAATTGATAAAAAGAAGAGGAAAACTAGCTAATTTGAATCTTTTTGAAAAAAAAATAATAAGAATTTATGGAACATCATTAGTAATTTTAGAATTTTGATGACATGTTTTAAATAGGTTACCATCCAATCTGCACTTTGTTAGAATAAATAACAATTTGGACCAAGCTATATTTCTAACAAAGACAAATCATTATTTCTTCAAGATTTTTCAGAACAACAATTTTAAAAGAAATCCAAAAGACTTTGAAATACGATTTAAATTTGATTTTACAGATTTTCTAGATTTGCCAGAATATTTTTTTTAATTTTAATCATAATAAGTTTGAAGAAATATTTTACAAATATTCTTCGTCAAAAAAACAGAAGCTATAATGAAGTATTAAATTAAAATGTATTTATAATTCTTTACAATAAAAAAAATAAATTTTCTTGAAAATTTATTTAAATTGTCAGGAAAGAAGAGGAATGAATTTAAAAGGTAAAAAGGTATATGTGTTTAAAAATCTTAAAATCATTTATAAGGGTGTATTTTTTCTCTAAAATTGTCTTTCTGAAAGTTCTAAGAAGCAAAGTAAAAAAATAAATGAATTTATTTAAATAAGTGAAGACCAAGTCTTTAAAATATTTTCTTGGATTTTCAAATTCTATTTGAGTTTTGTCTCTCTTAGAATTAAAAATGTCGAGCAAAGCGAGACCAGATTGCTAAGAAATAAATACAATTTTAAAAAAATTGAGGCAGCTCACTGGTAAGTGCTTCTATTTGAGCTAATTTTAGAACAGGCCAGTAGGCGACTCATCCGGTCCTTATGGGCTACCTGGTGCCCGTGGGCACCGCGTTGGTGACCCCTGTTCTAAAGGATGGGGGGGGGGGGGTCGTAAACAGCTGTCGCCTTTGGTTACAAAACAGTTAAAAGAAAAGGTGCCTGTAGGGGGGGGCAGGTCCTGCTTCCTCTCCGTTTTGTAGATCTCGGGTCAAGACAAAATCCTTGTGTGGATTACAACAGATCAAAGAAACCGACACCTTCATGTCGCTTCCCATCGCACACGGTGGAGTTTTACAAACCTTTTGATTGGTAAGCTCAAAGACAGCTTTTGTTTGCTCGCCGGGAACTCATTGAAACATAAAGTTTTATGATAACGTAGATACAATTATTCTGACAATAATAAACTGTATTTATATTACTCACATGTGAATAATGCTGTATAATAGACTGTATTTATATTATTCATATGTGAAAAATGTTGTATAATAGACTGTATTTATATTTTTCACATGTGAATAATGCTGTATAATAGACTGTATTTATATTATTCATATTTGAATAATGCTGTATATTAGACTGTATTTATATTATCCACATTTGAGTAATGCTGTATATTAGACTGCATTTATGTTATTGTCATGTGAATAATGTTGTATATTAGACTGTATTTATGTTATTCGCATGTGAATAATGCTTTATAATACACTATTTACTTTATTCACATGTGAATAATGCTGTATAATAGACTGTATTTATTATTCACATGTGAATAATGCTGTATAATAGACTATATTTGTTATTCACATGTGACTAATGCTGTATAATAGACTGAATTTATGTTATGCACATGTGAATAATGCTGTATAATAGACTGCATTTATATTAATCACATGTAAAAAAAATACCCAAGTGTTTATTGTCTATTGTGAGCGAACTGTGGTGCTGAATTTCCCCCAGGGATCAATAAAGTACTTTTAATTCTATTATATTCTATTCTATTCTAATTGGGATTTCGGAATGCAAAAGTGATAGCCCTATCCTCGAGAAGAGCCTACCTGTCTAGCTCAAAGCCAACATTTAAGTTACGACCTAAAGCAGTTGTTTTCCAGACACTTACACGCGAACGTCTCCTTTTATGGTCAGGATGTGCACTCCTCACTTAGCACACACACAGAGAGACAGGAAGGAAGAATATAAAACTGATGGTTTGGCTTCTCTAAGTTAGGAGTGCCTCATTTTCTTCTCCCATAACTGCAGTCCTGCATAATGACGCTTGCTTGTAACAAAGCAACTTTTGGTTCAGTAAAGAAGTCTCTTTCAATCCGGCCGTGTTGCCCTCCTGCCCGGGAGAGGGTGACAAAACCGGAAATACACATTAATACGGCAATGTTTCTCTTGTTACAGAAACCCAATGAGCGAAACCACAAAGTCAGACTCGCAATTGGCAACGGGATCAGAGCCAATGTTTGGAGGGATTTCCTGGACCGCTTCGGAGACATTGAAATCATGGAGCTCTACGGTGCAACGGAAGGCAACTTCTTTTTGATGAATTACTGCGGAAAGATTGGAGCTGTCGGGCGAGCAAGCTTCTTATACAAAGTAAGGTGGACTCGTCTTTTGAAGAACTCTTCTTTGATCGTCTCTTTCTTTGTTGGGTGCAGTGGTGTTTCCCCTTTGCGATGATCAAGTTTGACGTGGACAAGGGAGAACCTGTGAGGGATTCTACAGGTCTCTGCATCCAAGTTCCCACAGGTGTGTGCATGTAGGGCACAGACTTGGATTGATTTATTAGCGGACCCAAATTTCTTGTAGCGCTTCCTTGATGCTGCTAACATTCAGGATTGCTCACCCTTAGAGAAGATCTGAGAGAGGGAAATCGCTGTCAATGTAAACAAGGAATTGAGGGCGTGGGCGTGTGTCCAAACATTTAGAAACTACATTACCCAGAAGGTTTAGCGCCATAGCTGATTAATAGAATCGGATACGAGCTAGAGCTAAATACAAGTTGTGCCATTGACAATAGAAAGTTGAGATATTTTTAGACATTGCTGTCCCTGATTTACCTACGCACAAACCTACAAAAGCAGTAAAGTTGGCACAAATGGTAAAACATACTGAATACAATGATTTGCAAATCCTTTTCTACCTTTATTCAATTGAATAGACTGCAAAGACAAGATATTTAACATCCGAACTGGTAATCTTTGTTATTTTCTGCAAATATTAGCTCATTTGGAATTTGATGCCTGTAACCGGTTTCAAAAAAGCTGACACAAGTGGCAAAAAAGACTGAGAAAGTTGAGGAATGCTCATCAAACACTTATTTGGAACATCCCACAGGTGAACGGGCTAATTGGGAACCGGTGGGTGCCATGAGTGGGTATTAAGGCAGCTTCCATGAAATGCTCGGATGGGGCGAGGGTCACCACTTTGTGAACAAATGCGTGAGCAAATGGTCGAACAGTTTAAGAACAACATTTCTCAATGAGCTATTGCAAGGAATTTATGGATTTCGCCAGCTACGGTCCGTAATATCAACAAAAGGTCCAATGAATCCAGAGAAATCACTGCACGTAAGCGGTAAGGCCAAAAAATGACATTAAATGCCAGTGACCTTCGATCCCTCAGGCGGTACTGCACCAAAAAGCGACATCAGTGTGTAAAGGATATCACCACACAGGCTCAGGTACAATTCAGAAAACCACTGTCAGTAACTACAGTTGTTCGCTACATCTGTAAGTGCAAGTTAAAACTTTACTATGCAAAGCCAAAGCCATTTTTCAACAACGCCCAGAAACGCCCCCGGCTTCCCTGGGCCCGAGCTCATCTAATATGGACTGATGCAGAGTGGAAAAGTCTTCTGTGGTCTGAGAAATCCACATTTCAAATTGTTTTTTGGAAACTGTGGATATTGTGTCCTCTGGACGAAAGAGGAAAAGAACCATCAGGAGTGTTATAGGCGCAAAGTTGAAAAGCCAGCATCTGTGATGGTATGGGGGTGTATTAGTGCCCAAGGCATGGGTAACTTACACATCTGTGAAGGCACCATTAATGCTGAAACGTTTTGGAGCAACTTCTTTTTCATGGACGCCCCTGCTTATTCCAGCAAGACAATGCCAAGCCACATGTTACAACAGCATGGCTTCGTAAAAAAAGAGTGCGGGTACTTTCCTGGCCCGCCTGCAGTCCAGACCTGTCTCCCATGGAAAATGTGTGGCGCATTATGAAGCGTAAAATTCGACAGTGGAGACCCTGGACTGTTGAACGACTGAAGCTCTACATAAAACAAAAATTAAAAAGAATTCCACTTTCAAAGCTTCAACAATTAGTTTCCTCAGTTCCCAAACGTTTATGGAGTGTTGTTAAAAGAAAAGGTGATGTAACACAGTGGTGAACATGCCCTTTCCCAACTACTTTGGCACCTGTTGCTGCCATGAAATTCTAAGTCGATTATTATTTGCAAAAAAAAACTAAGTTTGAGTTTGAACATCAAATATCTTGTCTTTGTAGTGCATTCAACTAAATATGGGTTGAAAAGGATTTGCAAATCATTCTATTCTGTTTTTAAATAACCCCTACACAATTTCCCAACTCAAATGTAAGTACGGCCTGACTGTCGCTGCAGGCGAGCCAGGACTTCTGGTGTCAGAAATCTCGGCGGGGGCTCCTTTCCTGGGCTACGCCAGAGACCTGCAGCAGACTGAGAAGAAAAAACTCCACGATGTCCTCAAGAAAGGAGACGTCTTCTTCAACACGGGCGACCTGATGCTCATCGACCACGACGGCTTCTTTTACTTTCAAGATCGACTGGGCGACACTTTCAGGTGACCATCTTCTACTTCTTGTCTGCACTCACACGGACTGATGGCGTGTTTTGTCTTTATTTCCAATCCAATCGCCACGTGACTGTCAACAGGTGGAAAGGAGAGAACGTGTCCACCAATGAGGTGACAGACGTCCTCACTGAGGCCGACTGCATTGCTGAGGCTAGCGTGTATGGTGTGGAAGTTCCAGGTACAGTGACCGTGGACCTCTCGCCTACTGTGCGGTACTTTGCCAAAAGTCTTGGGTCACCACCGGCTTTGTTGTTAGAAGGAAGCAATGTTTATGTCCCTTATTTTCTCCTCACTGCAAAAAGTCAGTGTTTAAAAACAAGAAAAAAATATACAAAAATGAGGGGTATTTTATTTGAACTGAGCAAAATTATCTGCCAATAGAACAGTGGTGTCAAACTCAAATACAGAGTGGGCCAAAATTTTAAACGGAACAAAGCCGCGGGCCAAGGTTGAACAAATTAACCTTTTAATAGGGACCCAAACAAGTTTTGCATTGAATATCGAACAAGCAAGGCTTGTATAACTTTAGTGACATGCAAAATCCAGTTTCAAATAATAACAATAATAATTAAAAAAATATCAATGGCATATCACATAAAATTTAAATAAAAATGTTATGCCTTTTTTTCTATTTGCAATCTTCTGAGGTAAATATCAATTTTTTTCCACAGGCTAATAAAACATTTGAAAATAAAAGAACAATAATGAATGAACCAAACATTCAAGCCTTGAAGTAGCAAGAGAAAATGAATGAATAAAACGTTAATTATTGGTCAGTTTGCTGGAAGTTTCCCGGAAGAGTTAGTGCTGCAAGGGGTTCTGGGTCTTTGTTCTGTTGTGTTACGGTGCGGATGTTCTCCCGAAATGTGTTTGTCATTCTAGTTTGGTGTGGGTTCCCAGTGTGGCGCATATTAGTAACAGTGCTAAAGTTGTTTATACGGTCACCCTCAGTGTGACCTGTATGGCTGTTTACCAAGTATGCCTTGTATTCACTTGTGCGTGTGTGTGTGTGTGTGTGTGTGTGTGTGTGTGTGTGTGTGTGTGTGTGTGTGTGTGTGTGTGTGTGTGTGTGTGTGTAAAAGCCACAAATATTATGTGACACGCTGTTAGTATGGAGGAAAAGCGGACGTGGCGACAGGTTGTAGAGAACGCTAAAGGCAGTGCCTTAAATGATAGAAATTCGGGAGAATGGTTGCGCCGGGAGATTTTTGGGAGGGGCACTGAACTTTGGGAGTCTGCCAGGAAAATTAGGAGGTTTGGCAAGTATGAGTATTAGTGGTGAATGTGGTGTTACAGCGGTACCGACGCTGTATAACACCGGCGGGCCAGCTCTAATGCTAAATTGATATTGCCTGAAGGGCCAAATCAAATTACACGGCGGGCCAAATGTGGCCCGCGGGCCAGAGTTTGACACTCTTGCAATAGAACAAGAAAATTCAGCTTGTCAAGACTTTCCAAAACTTGTAAAATTAGCTAACTTCAATGAACCTAAAATACCTTTAAATAAGTATATTCTCACTAATAACATGTGCACTTTACTTGGTAGAAAAAAAACAATAGACCTTTTTGTTCAATATGTTTAAAAAATATTCTTAAATGACATTATTTTAACATAATATGCGCTCGGCATCATGATTTTTTTTTTCATGCTTGAAATAAGAAATTATTACTTCAAAAAAGTAGTTTTATACTTGTAAGTGTTGGTGACACAGCTTTGCAACAGTTGATATTCTAGTTCAGTGCTTCTTAACCTTGTTGGAGGTGCTGAACCCCACCGGTTTCATGTGCGAATTCCCCGAACCATTCTTTAGTGAAAAATAAAATGTGCTTTTTTTTCAAATTCAAGCCAAAGTTATATGTTTTCCATAACACTCTAGTATGGGGAACATATTCTAAGTAACAGAGACTTAAGTTGGAGTTTTTTGGACACTAGGGGAACATATTCCAAGTAACAAAAACTTAGAGTTATTTGGTTAGGGTTAAAGGGTTAGGGTTATAATAAGTAGAAAAAAAACAATAGACCTTTTTGTTCAATATATTGAAAAATATTCTTAAATGACATTATCTTGACAAAATATGCGCTCGGCATCATGACTTTTTTTTTCCATGCTTGAAATAAGAAATTATTACTTCAAAAAAGTAGTTTTATACCTGTGAGTGTTGGTGACACAGCTTTGCAACAGTTGATATTCTAGTTCAGTGCTTCTTAACCTTGTTGGAGGTGCCGAACCCCACCAGTTTTATATGCGAATTCCCCGAACCATTCTTTAGTGAAAAATAAAATGTGCTTTTTTTTTCAAATTCAAGCCAAAGTTATATGTTTTCTGTAACACTTTAGTATGGTGAACATATTCTAAGTAACAAAGACTTAAGTTGGAGTTTTTTGGACACAAGGGGAGCATATTCCAAGTAACAAAGACTTAGAGTTATTTGGTTAGGGTTAAAGGGTTAGGGTTATAATAAGGCCATGCCGAATAAGGCGTTAAAAGTACTTAATAATGACTGGTTAAGAGCCAATATGTTACTAATTTGCATGTCAATAAGCAGCTAATTAATGGTGAATGTTTCCCATACTAAAGTCTTACCATGTTTTTTTACTGGTGCACAAAATGAACCGTGCATGAACATCACCTTGTTCAAAGAACAAAACCAACACAGTGCATAAACTCACAACAAATTACACACCTGCAGATCAGTGTGACTTCTGCTGTTGCCGTATCCGTAATACGTCAATAGGGAGAAGTTTTTATTTACACGATGAGTCGGATGTGTCTTGAGCCCGACTCACCGAACCCCTAGGGCAGGGGTAGGGAACCTATGGCTCTAGAGCCAGATGTGGCTCTTTTGATGACTGCATCTGGCTCTCGGATAAATCTTAGCTGACATTGCTTAATACGAGAAGTAATGAATAATTCCGCTGGTAATCCATTCCATCCATCCATCCTTTTTCTACCTCTTGTCCCGTTCGGGTCGCGGGGGGTGCTGGAGCCTATTTCAGCTGCATTCACAGTGTTAAAAATAACGTTCAAAATATAAAACTATTACGTCGGGAATGCATTTTGTATGCGCGTGGTGTCACTCCAAGATGCACGAGGACCAGACAGGCCGGAATAGCAGGTAAGAACGTGGTTTAATATAAAAATGATAAAATAACACTGGTACAAAAGTCAAAATAAAGTGTGTGCCTACGCACGGGAAGCTAACGCTAAACTTAGCATGCAGTCCAAAAAGTCTAAGTAGAGCGCACGGAAGTTTAGGAGCTACTTATCAAAGGTAAAAGAGATAAGGAAATGCCAACGTGACTGTTGTTTACCGCAAAACAAACCATCCAGGAAGAAGTGAGGTTGAAAACAGGCTTAAATACTCAAGCAAACAATCAAACTCAGGTGGGTGTAAAAACAAGAGCAGGTGGGACAAATGTGAAACCAAGGTAACCAGACAAAACAAGGAAGTGCAGAAACTAGGGATCGAAAGACTCAAAAAATAATCAAGAAACACAAAAAGACTCAAAACCCAAAACCATATATGATCCGGGAGGCGGATCATAACATAAAACATTCTCATGCATTTTAATCCATCCATCCGTTTTCTAGAAGTCCCATTCATGGTAAGAAGTATTCATGGTAAGAAGTTTTTTATTTATTATCGGTTAGCTTCAGGATTACCAAAAAGAACAAGAGACTTATTATACTCTAAAAATGTTGGTCTTACTTAAAAATACACGCATTTAGTTGTATTCAGTGTTAAAAATATTATATGGCTCGCACGGAAAAACATTTTAAAATATTTGGCTTTCATTGCTCGCTCAGCCAAAAAGGTTCCCAACCCCTGCCCTAGGGTTCGATCGAACCCAGTTTAAGAACCACTGTTCTAGTTTCAAGCATCAAATCTCAGCAACAAGCTGTAATATCTTACTGAGATCATTTAGGGCCAAAACCCTTAAAACAAGTAAAACACTCGAACATAAAATCTGCTTAGTGAGAAGAATTATCTTATCAGACAGAACATAAGCAAATATCACCCTTATTTGAGATATTTAATCTCACTTAGATTTCAGTTTTTGCAGTGGTCTGATAAGAAATTATTATTATTATTATTATTTTTATTTTTTTTAACATTTGTTTATTGAGATTTTTTGTGGGGAGGGGGGCAAATCAGTTACCAGAAATGCAATACAATACAAATCAAATGTTCGTTTTACCCCCCAAATATAACAATGACAAAATAAGATTAATAAACAATAAAATAAAAAAAAAATAGTCAAATAAGTACAGAAAGATATTAATATAAAGCCAAAGACAAGTGTACTTCTGAATGGCCTCAATATGGTGCAACAAAAGGCTCATCAATCAACCACTGTCATTACATGTGTTCTGGATTATGTTTTTGTTACTTTTGGACTCTTTTAGGTCCTGTTTGCACTCCCTGGTTTGCTTAGTTACCATGACGACTCATTAGTTTCACCTGCCGCTGGTGTTCGGAAACGCACCTGCTCTAATTAACAGACTATCATTTAAAGCCCGTCTTTGCCAGTTAGTCGCCCTGGCGTCATTGCTCTTTTCTCGCCACAGTTTCATGCTTGATTCATGCGACACCATAGCTCATGTTGCTCGTTTCCATAGTTAAAGCTTTTTGTTTCATGTCACAGTTTAGTGCGAGTTTCATGTTCAGGTTATTTTGTTTTGTGCTTCCTTGAATTTTAGTTGGGAAGTATGAATATGTTCCTACCTTCAAGTCCTGTCTGGAATAGTCCGTTTGCATCCTGGGAGAACAAACTTTTACAGACTGGCCCCCCCTTAGAAGCCCAATCTAGATTGCATTTATCTTCTTCGCCAGCATTTTACCTTCTCCATCAGCGTTCCTGTTCTGTAACCCTGTACTCTGTTTGTTTGTCTCATCTTGAACGGGTTTGTGCTGTAAACAAAAATGTTGTTGTACTAGTTGCAATGACAATAAAGATCGACCTACTCAGACCTCAGATTTAAACTCCTACCTGGAAGACTCTGGTTGCGTCCATAGAAATACGTGCATTGGTCAGAGCCTTAGTAAGGACAATAAAGCTTTCTCTGTACCGTCTGCAGGACACGAGGGGAGGGTAGGGATGGCGGCCGTCGCTCTCAAAGACGGACAAACCTTCGATTGTGTTTCCGTCTTCAAGCACCTTGAGGACTTCTTGCCGGCCTACGCCAGGCCACGTTTCATCAGGATCCAGGTACTTGTCCAGGTGCAACACTGGCATCGGCGTACGAGTAACAATCGTCATGATTTTTGTTGCAGAGCTCCTTGGACATCACGGTCACGTTCAAAACCATGAAGACTAAACTGGTTAAGGAAGGCTTCAAGGTGACAGAAATAAAAGATCCCATTTATTTTCTGGCTGAAAAGGAGAAGAAATACGTTCCTTTTACGGTGGAATTATTCCATGCGGTTACGTCGGGGGACATGAAATTATAACGCGTTCTTTTGTTGAAAAGTGATGGTGATGACTGAAATCTAACCCATCGTGGTGACTACATTATTTGGGATGGGCAACGCACAATGGTGCTCAAATTTACTGTGTGTTGTTTGTGACAAAATAAAGATGATCTAAATACAAAACTTCATATTAATGTAGTTGTTCACGTTGCTTAAAAGAAAACTGGAAACATTTTGCCCATCATACACAACGCGTATGTTTTTTTTTTTTAACAATGAGTAGATGAGTGTTATGTGTGTGTATATGTGTAAATAAATGAACACTGAAATTAAAGTATTAATTATATATATATATATATATATATATGAAATACATGACACTTAACCACGCCCCCCCACCTCCCTAAATCAGAGGTCTCAAGAGTGGCAAGTATGATTTTTATTGACATCCAGCATCAGACATTCATATCCATTACATCACATTTTTGCATACATCATACATCTATAGTCTGCCCTAAATGTCCAAATAATATATATTTTTTTGATATCCCAACGATGCCACCCCTCCCCCCAAAATAAAAAAAGAGAAAAAAAGCAACAAAAAAAACCCTAAACAAACCAATATATATATGTATATATATACACGTATATATCCATGTCTGTCTATTTGTGTTGGCCCTGCGATGAGGATACGGCTACTTGTCCGGGGTGTACCCCGCCTTACGCCCAAATGCAGCTGAGATAGGCTTCAGCGACCCTGAAAGGGACAAACAGTAAATAAAATGAATAGATGGGTGGAGCTATGCATACAGTGACTTGGTATATGACCTATAAAGAGATCAGGCAAGAGTAGGCATTGGTGGTTCAGTGGTAGAATTCTCGCCTGCCACGCGGGAGGCCCGGGTTCGATTCCCGGCCAATGCAACCTAATTTTTTTTTTTTTAATGCCAGTAAGTCTGTCATAAAACCAGCAAGCAGTCAGTTTTATACACTATCTTTTGCAGTTTAGTCACGGAAGACCATGCTAATTTACGCTGTTGGCTTAAACGCTTATTTTGATTTGCTGTTACATTTTTTATTTGATTTAAATTTTTAATTATACTTTAATTATTGTTAATAGTTAATTGCTTTCATTTAAATTGTTTAGCCATCCTATTTTAGTCAATTATCAGTAATATATTTTCAGTTATAATGAGTGTTGTAATTATACAATGCACTTATTTATTAATACTGGTCAACACTGCCATCTAGTGGCTCTTTGTATGCCAACATTACACAGGCGTGTTCTCTTTGTGTCTCCTTTTTAATAAAATATCAAGTACGATTATTTTAGTGAATAGGTTCATTTTGGCCCAGTTTATTTACAAAGACGAACAATTTTTTATAGACGAACTTTTTTTATATAAATACGATTATTGTTACAAAATTGTTTACTTCCCTACTGTTCTTCAGCTCGTCCATCACCCTGCTCCTCTGCTGGCTGCACGCGCGGCAACATTACGGCCAACTTTTGACTCCAAACACAACTTTTTGATCCCCGATCATTAAAAAGCGTAACATGAGATCAGAGACCATTTATTTTGTCGCCTTCTCTGCTCTCACCATGTTGTCTGAAGTTGAATGACAAGCTACAACCGCCCACAGCGCCACCCGTGGACAAAATTATACTACAGTCTTCTAGCGCCGCCATTTATGTTAAACTACACACGTATTATGTTATCACACCCTTTAGGTAACAATAATAGCGGTATTGTGTATGTATTGTAAAGTATAGTCTACTTAAAGTGTACATATATGTTAAATTATATGGTATTTCGTGTTAAACTTTACTGAATTGCCATATTTGCTTTATTAAAAAGCAAATAAAAAAAGGATCTCCCCGTCGGGGAATCGAACCCCGGTCTTCCGCGTGACAGGCGGAGATACTGTCCACTATACTAACGAGGACGGTAATGCTACAGTGCACCAGTGATATTAATATAGGCGGTTTTAGATAACGGATAAGGGATATTTACAGCAGACTTCTCAAGCTTAGAGATATGTTATATACATCAGATTGTAGGTGGGGTTTTTTTGTAACTCAAGCAGATATTTATTTGGTTTTCATGTCAAAAAGTTTGAAATCAACGAGATCAATTGATTGATTGATTGATTGATTGAAACTTTTATTGGTAGATTGCACAGTACAGTACATATTCCATACAATTGACCACTAAATGGTAACACCCGAAAACATTTTACAATTTGTTTAAGTCGGGGTCCACGTTAATCAATTCATGGTATTATATTATTAGATACTAAAGTTTAAAATATACTCAATAGCATTCAACACATGTACTTCTGTCTGTTACAATGAGAAGGTGACATTTAGTAAATAATAAAAGGCTTTATTGACTCATATTATCTCAGGGCTTTCGCGGGCCGCGGTTAAGAATGTGGCAGGCCACATGTTAGGTTAAAACAAATCTATTAAACAAGACAAGAAGCAAAGAATGAAACAAAGACAAAATTTTATTAGGCTCAATTGAGGTGAATACCCTTGTACAGTGTCTCACCACGCTCTTGTCGCGTCTATGGGATCATGTTTTGTTTTGGTCATGTTCGGTTTGTTTTTTGGACAATCAGTTCCTGTTCCTTTACTTCCTTGTTTGTTTTTACTATGCCAATTTATTAGTTTCACCTGCCATGTCACGCACCTGTTCAATCATCGGTATTATTTAAACCTGTAGTTGCCAGATGGTCAGTTTGGCGACTTTACCAATACTTCCTTCATGCCATGCCATTCCTGTTCTCTCATTCTCTCCATGCCACGTAAGTTTTTTATGTCACAGTTATTGAGTTTCGGTTTTGTTTTGTCTATAGTCATGCCATATTGCTAGTTTTTGTTTATTAGCCAAGTTTTGTACTTCCGTCCCTGTGCGCGCCTTTTGTTTGCTTCCTCTGTTTGTAGTTTGTTAGTAAAAGAATTCACGTTTTGCTCGTGCCAACTGTCCTTTGCTTTGGAAAAAAAAAAACACCCCATAGTCCAAGTCCTGACAACTCTGACTAAAGATTGTATAACTCCTCTTTTACTTGGACTTTCCCTGATTAAATGGGTTGTACTTGTATAGCGCTTTTCTACCTTTTATATTTTTAAGGTACTCAAAACACTATTTCCACATTCACACACATATTCCCACACTGATGGCGGGAGCTGCCATGCAAGGCGCTAACCAGGACCATCAGGAGCAAAAGTGAAGTGTCTTGCTCAAGGACACAACGGGCGTGACTAGGATGGTAGAAGGTGGAGATTGAACCAGTAGCCCTCAGATTACTGGCGCGGCCACTCCCCTAACATCACCACGTCGTCCCAGCTGCCTGATGTTGATTACATGGCAACTGCTGTTTCTAAAGGGACAGAGGTCGTAAACCGCTATCGCCTTTGGTTACAAAACAGTTCAAAGAAAAGGTCGTAAACAACCGTTGCCCCCGGTCACAAAACAGTTCAAATAAAAGGTGCGTGGAGGCGGGTCGGGCCCTGCCTCCTCTCTGCTTTGTAGATCTTGGGTCAAGAAAAAAATCTTCCTGTGGATTAAAATACATCAAAGAACCTGACACCCTCATGTTGCTCCCCATTCTATGCAGTGGAGTTTTACAAGCTTTTTGATTGGTAAGATCAAAGACAGCTTTTGTCTGCTCGCTGGTAACTCATTGAAACACAAAGTGTTGTGATAACTTAGATACAATTATTCTGAAACCACATCTGGCCCCCGGGCCTTGAATTTGATACCTGTGAGTTAGACAAAAAAAAAATACAGCACAAACAAAGCAAAAACCGTTAAGGCACGAACGGACATATTTGCCACACAAAGGATTGAGACAAGTTTGGGGCGATAGGGAAGGGGCGAGGATAACTTCACACCTTTTTTTTTTTTCTTAACCGCATGTACTCTGCCCACATCACGGATGAACGGAACACATTCTTGAAATAGACAGAGTGAGTCATGTCTAACACCAGCTGACAATCACAAGTTCTTGACTATCAGTAATACAAACCCCGTTTCCATATGAGTTGGGAAATTGTGTTGGATGTAAATATAAACAGAATACAATGATTTGCAAATCCTTTTCAACCCATATTCAGTTGAATATGCTACAAAGACAACATATTTGATGTTCAAACTGATAAACTTTTTTTTTTTTTCGGCAAATATTCATTAACTTTAGAATTTGATGCCAGCAACACGTTACAAAGAAGTTGGGAAAGGTGGCAAAAAATACTGGTAAATTTGAGGAATGCTCATCAAACACCTATTTGGAACATCCCACATGTGTGCCGGCTAATTGGGAACAGGTGGGTGCCATGATTGGGTATAAAAACAGCTTCCCAAAAAATGCTCAGTCTTTCATAACAAAGCATGGGGCGAGGTACACCCCTTTGTCCACAACTGCGTGAGCAAATAGTCAAACAGTTTTAGAACAACATTTCTCAAAGTGCAATTGCAAGAAATTTAGGGATTTCAACATCTACGGTCCATAATATCATCAAAACAAACATTGAATGACCGACATCTATCTCTAAAGGATATCACCACATGGGCTCAGGAACACTTCAGAAAACCACTGTTACTAAATAAAGTTGGTCACTACATCTGTAAGTGCAAGTTAAAGCTCTACTTCGCAAAGCGAAAGCCATTTATCAACAACATCCAGAAACGCCGCCGGCTTCTCTGGGCCTGAGATCATCTAAGATGGACTGATGCAAAGTGGAAAAGTGTTCTGTGGTCTGATGAGTCAACATTTCAAATTTTGGGGGGAAATATTTGACATTGTGTCATCCGGACCAAAGGGGAAGCGAACCATCCAGGCTGTTATCGACGCAAAGTTCAAAAGCCAGCATCTGTGATGGTATGGGGGTGCATTAGTGCCCAAGGCATGGGTAACTTACACATCTGTGAAGGCACCATTAATGTTGAAAGGTACATACAGGTTTTGGAACAACATATGCTGCCATCCAAGCGCCGTCTTTTTCATGGACGCCCCTGCTTATTTCAGCAAGACAATGCCAAGCCACATTCAGCACGTGTTACAACAGCGTGGCTTCGTAGTAAAAGAGTGCGGGTACTTTCCTGTCTCGCCTGCAGTCCATACCTGTCTCCCATGGAAAATGTGTGGCGCATTATGAAGCGTAAAATACGACAGCGGAGACCCCGTACTGTTGAACGACTGAAGTTCTACAAAAAACAAGAATCCCATTCCACTTTCAAAGCTTCAACAAATACTTTCCTCAGTTCCCAAATATTTGAGTGTTAAAAGAAAAGGTGATGTAACACAGTGGTGAACTTGCCCTTTCCCAACTACTTTGGCACGTGTTGCAGCCATGAAATTCTAAGTTAATTATTATTTGGAAAAAAAAAAAGTTTATGAGTATGAACATCAAATATGTTGTCTTTGTAGTGCATTCAACTGAATATGGGTTGAAAATGATTTGCAAATCATCGTATTCCGTTCATATTTACATCTAACACAATGTCCCAACTCATATGGAAACGGGGTTTGTATTTTTCATTTTTGGAATATAATGGTGCCTTCACATGAAATATTTCCGTTCCTTCACAGTTCAAGGAGTGGTGCACGCCATTTCTGGTTGCAACATTGTTCATGCAGCGCTGAGGTCTCAAACCTGCCCTCAGAAACCTCACACGCCTTCTCTTTCTTTCCGTTTCTAACCAGGAAGTTCTTTTTTTTTTTTTTTTTTTCCAGCTCATGACTGTGATGCAAATCAGGTGTAGTTGTTGTGCAGACGGCTGGAAAGTCAAAGTGTCGTTGTAAAAGTCTCACTGTCCTGTGGAGAGAAGCCAGGCTGAGATGTCATCAGGTTCGAGCTCAGGTGAGTAATCATGAGAGCGGTGGTGTCGGATTGCTTTTAGTTGAGGGCCACATCGCAGTTATGTTTGCCCTCAGAGGGCCACTTCCAATTTATTACACAATTACCTATGCATTTTGTGATTCGTTTTTTTTTTTTTTTCATGTACAATGTAAAAAAATTTTTTTTTAAAAAAAGTCATTTATACATTAAAAAATTGACAGGTCAGTCGCAAAAATTTTACCGCCAAGTTTTTTTTTCAGCATGTTACAGTAGATGGAGAAAACAGTACCGCTGTTTTTCACAGCACAAAACTGGCAGCTCAGGTGTCTGATATTTACTGTAAAAAGTACAAAAAATGTTTTACTGTAAATACAAAACTGAATTTTTACAGTAAGATTCTGGCAACTTAGCTGTCGGATTTTACCGTAAAAAAAAAAAGACAACAGTAGATTTTACCGCGTACTATTGTGAATAGCAAAACGGTACCACCGTTTTTTAATGTAAAACCCTAACAGGTCAGTCACAAGAATTTTATCGTAAAATTTACAGTGGTTTTTTTCAGCATCTTACTGTAAAAACCATACCACTGTTTTTCACGTTACAAAACTGGAAGCTCAGTAGTTAGAATTTTTTTTCACGGTACAAAACGGTACAATACCACCCTTTATTACGGTAAAAAACAGACAAAAAATTTTTACCGTAAAATTTACAGTGTTCTTTTTCAGCACGTTTCTGTAAATTGAGAAAACAGTACCACTGTTTTTCACGGTAGAAAACTGGCAGCTCAGTTGTAGAATTTTACTGTCAAATGTACAGTATTTTTTTTACTGTAAATATAAAACTGTATTTTTACAGTAAAATTCTGGCAACTTAGCTGCTGAATTTTACTGTAAAAACTGTAGATTTTACTGTGTACTATTGTGAATGGCAAAACAGCACCACCGTTTTTTTTACAGTAAAAAAGTGAGAGCTTAGTTGCGAGTATTTTATGGTAAAAAAAACAAAAAAACAATGCGACTGTTTTACAGTAAAATGCTGTAAAACCACAGTAATTTTCATAAAGTCGCTGTAAAATGTATTTATTAAATTTGACAATTTAATGAATAACTTGTTTTGATATCATAGGTCAAGCAGATTAAAAGTATTTATTTGTAATTTAACAAATTTTATTATTTTTAATGTTATATTTATGTTTAAAAAATATGTGATTGCATTGAGTTCATGTATTTTTTCTGTCAAAATGGGAAAAAAATTACGCATTTAGCAAAAATATATAAAGTACCGTATTTCCTTGAATTGCCGCCAGGGCGCTAATTATTTTAAAACTTCTTCTCTGGCGTTTACCAAAGGCATGCGGTAAAGGCAAGCATGCGCTAACTATTTTAAAACCTCTTCTCACTCTGGCACTTACCAAAGACATGCGGTAAATTTAGGCCTGGGCTTATAAATTTGAGTGTGATGTAAGGATACCATCATGAAAAGCACATTTAATAAAACCCTAACCCTAACCTTCCTTATCTTTCTTCTGTTTTAAAAGTCTCTGTCTCGATGGAGGTCTTCCTTTATTACCTCCTGCTTCGATTGAAAGTCCAGTTTAGAAAACGGTTTTATTTTTTAGATATGTAATCCTCCATGTTAAAAGTGCAAGCGAGAGGAAAAAATAAACAATCGCTGCTCACTCTTGCTGCTTGTTGTCACTTCTTCTGCAGCCGAGTAGTCGCAAGAAGGATCACTAGCGCCCTTTACCAACAGGAGGCGGGAGTCATTTAATGACTCATATTTGACACACGCAGCTACGGTATATTAATAAAACATAACTGCTTACTGTTCTTTTTAGCATATTCAATAGCTTGGACCTTAAATCCTACTGAATAGCTCTTAATCTTCTTCCCTTTATGCGATTTCAAATTATTGAAATCAGCCTCCTCCATTTTGAAAATGATGACAGGTGAAGTGTCACTCGTGACGTGACGAGTTTGACCCGGAGGAAATTCTAAGCAGGCGCATACCAGGGCCGTCACTAGACCTAATACTGCACTGGGGCACACCTGGGGCACAAATAATTAATGTGAGCGTGCAAAGCGCACAAGCAAAAACATTTTTAGCACTTATTTATCATAAAAAATACATAAATAGTGCTTTAAACTATGAAATCATATCAGATTATGTTGTATGGATCTTTGATTAACCACCTGAAATGAACTAATGCATTTGACCTACTTGTGCACTTTTTTACTCCAGACTTCTAAACTGCTACTGGTAAAAGCAAAAACGAAGAGCAATGAATCTTTTTGAAATATATATTGCAGTAATCATCTGCAAACTTAACATCTACAAAAGTAAAACAAAAAATAAAGCACCCCTACATCTCTGGGTTCTTTTATATTATTTAATTTCCATTTATGGCAATGTGGCTAATCCTATTTCAGATACACAAAACTATAAAATATACACAAAACAATAAAGCCACAGTAGTAGAATAAATGAACTGTTGTGTGTCTATTGAGGGAATCATTTTCTGAGAAGTAAACTGTAACGTCTCCTTTTTATTTTTGCAAAGAGGTCAATCACTCTGGACAGACATGGAAATATTACAGTAACTGTTATACAGTTGACCAGTGGTTCCCAACTGGTGAGTTGTGACATAAAAGTGGATTGTGTGTCATTTTCAGTGAGTCGCAGTCACGTGTGCATGAAAAAAAAAAAGTTTAGGGAGACAAAAAATCAAATTGTGGCAACAAAACGAGATTATTTTAGCCTTTTTTCTAGTGACTATTAGTGAGTATTTTAGCAAAAGGCAAACCGACTAACAAGTTGGAGGAGGACTCAGGACAGACATGGAAATATATTTTAAAAAAATCTAAATGTGGCAACAAAACCCGATATTTTCAGCCATCTTTCTGAAAACAAATACAGAAATGTTACTATTTTTTCTGGAAATAAAACCAGATGCTTTAGCTGTAGCCATTTTTCTGGTGACAAAACAAGATTATTTTAGTCAGTCACACCGATTAACAAGACAAGTCTACTGTGCTATTTTTCTGTGAAATAAACTTGAATGATTGAAAAATTTGGCTCACGACTTGATGATATGGAAAAATGTTTTTCTTCCTGAAGATAAACCATTTGAGAAGCACTCAACTCACACACGCTTACTCCAAATCATCATTGATGCAGAACCAGCAGACAATAACCAACATTATTTTTCATGTTGATTGGAAATTCCCCCGACAGCTCGCACAGCAAATGAATATGTTTGTCTTGATACAAGGAAGAACGTTAGCTAACTTAGCATCAACTTAAGGCAATGATGTTGCCTAGCTAGCTAGGACTTTACTTACATCTCTCATTCCTGCTGTTTCTTCTCAGCTGCAGGCAAATAACTTTCTTAAATCCATCTAGGAGTTACAGTTTGAGTCAAATCAAAATCAAAATATTGTAATTAACAAATTATTGTTGGCTAACGTCACCTACCTCATGCAGTGATTCGAACCCCCCCACCCCCCTCTCTCTCTCTCTCTCTCTCTCTCTCTCTCTCTCTCTCAACCGAAGTCTCGATCCACACGTGAATAAATTACCATATTAAGTAGCCATGTGCTCACTGTTTCATGGAGTGAATACAGTAGCAATCAATTACCATACTAAGTAGTATGTGCGCTGTTGTCTATGTTATGTAGACTTAAAACTGAAGCGTTTTTTTTTATTGGTGATATTTTTACTGGGGCACTGCAGATCAACAGTGGGGCATGTGCCCCACTGAAATATGTCTGGCGACGCCCCTGGCGCATACTATATACCTGGCGGCAATTCAAGGAAATACTTTAATGATGCATATTGTTTCCAGGCTTTTGAGGGCCCAAAAAAATGATGTGATGTTCCAGATGTGGGCCCCGGGGCCTTGAGTTTGACACCTGTGCATTAGAGCCTAAACAAGTTTTCTTTCACTTAAGTGCTTGAAGACTATTTATTCCAGCAGGTGAGAAGGAGACTTCCAAACTGGAGACTTTCCTGCACTTTTCATTGTTCAGGACCCTGAGAACTTGCTGGAGGTCTCGCTTCAAGGTGGGAACCTCGGGCAAAGGTCCAGGATCATGAATGACCGTGGACAGCGTGGCCTTAAAAAAGGACTGCTGTGTGTCTCCGTGGTTTAGGACTCGGAGAGGACGGAGCAGAGCGAGCGTCCAACACGCGACAGATCACTCATGGAGTTGTCTTCAAAATGGTTCATCGAGACTCAAGTGGCACACTTTGCTTCAAACGGTTTCTTCCCCGCCTGGTTTGGGGGTTTCATCACCAGGGAGTAAGTCCTCGGACAAAATTATTATCCACATTAAAATGATGATTCTTTTGCTGCAACTTTTGATTATTATTTTTTTTTTTACAAAAGCTATCTTTTTATTGTGTCAGGCTTGTCTCTGACAGTTTGGCCATGTTTTAGTTTTTCCTCTGCGTTTGTCTTTGTTTCCTGTCAGCGCTCTTATTTTGTCCGTTTCCTGTTTGTCTCCCTGAGTGCTGTGTCTCCCCAGCTCTGGCTGATTGGCACCTGGCCACACCTGGTGTCAATCAGCCAGATACTACTTAAAGCTGCCTTCCCCTCCAATCAGGGCTGGATTATTGTCACCACTACCTTTCAATGTCATGAATACTTATTGTGGTTGTGTCTACTTCTGTTCACTCTGCTCATGTCATAGTTCCTTCGTGTCACAGTAAGTGTTTTTGTTTCTAGTCTAGGCGGCGGCATGGCGTAGTGCAGGGGTAGGGAACCTGTGGCTCTTTTGATGACTGCATCTGGCTCTCAGACAAATCTTAGCTGACATTGCTTAACGCGATAATTGTGAATAATTTTGCTGGTAATCAGTGTTAAAAATAACGTGCAGAATATAAAACATTCTCATGCATTTATATCCATCCATCCATCCTGTTCAAGAAGTCGCATTAATGGTAAGAAGTATTTTATGTCACGATGGGGGGTTACAGCTTGCTGCGGGGTCGTGCTCCCAGGAAGGCAGACAGACTACTCGGGACATGGCATTTAGGTAAAAACATGATTTAATTTTAACAAAAAAAATATACAAACAAAAATCGCTCACAGCGGAGGCACAACTTGGGCTAAAGAAAAAAGCAAACACATAAA
Source organism: Nerophis ophidion (assembly GCF_033978795.1). Lineage (NCBI taxonomy): Eukaryota > Metazoa > Chordata > Actinopteri > Syngnathiformes > Syngnathidae > Nerophis > Nerophis ophidion. The sequence continues at coordinate 15,686,943 of NC_084622.1, forward strand.
CAGACTAAGAACATAAATCAAACAAAACTTACTTGGCATGGCATGAAGCACAAAACTATGGCAAGGCATGAAACACGTCAGCACAGGGCGACTGACTGGCAAAGACGAGCTTAAATACTGCCTCTGATTAGTGCTCGGGAAGCAGGTGAGCGGGCATTTTGTCCACCCGAGACAGGTGGACAAAATGAGTAACCAAGGAAACCAGACAAGGGAGTGGAAAACAACAGGAACTTAGAGTCCAAAGGACAAACAGCACATGGCCAAACAAAAACATGATCAACAGACATGACATTTTATTTATTTTTGTTTAGCTTCAGAATAAAAATGTTATTAAAAAGAATAAGAGACTTATTATACTCTAAAATGTTGGTCTTACTTAAAAATGCATGCATTTAGTTGTATTCAGTGTTAAAAAATATGATATGGCTCTCACGGAAATACATTTTGAAATATTTGGCTTTCATGGCTCTCTCAGCCAAAAAGGTTCCCGACCCCTGGCGTAGTGGGTAGAGCGGCTGTGCCAGAAACCTGAGGGCTACACGTTCACTTCCCACCTATTGACATCCAAATGGCTGCCGTTGTGTCCTTGGGCAGGACACTTCACCCTTGCCCTTGGTGCCGCTCACACCGGTGAATAAATGATGAATGAATAATTGGTGGTGGTCGGAGGGCGCAAACTGGCAGCCACGCTTCCGTCAGTCTACCCCAGGGCAGCTGTGGCTACAGATGTAGCTTACCACCACCAGGTGTGAATGAATGATGGGTTCCCACTTCTCTGTGAGCGCTTTGAGTATCTAACAATAGAAAAGCGCGATATAAATCTAATCCATTATTATTATTCCACAGTTAGCCTTTGTGCTTATTTTTTGTTCATAGCCAAGTTTGTTCTCTGCCTTGTGCGCGCCTTTTGTTTGTAGCTTTTTGTTTATTTTTGTTTTAATGTTGAATTAAATCATATTTACCTGCACCATGCCTGCCGTCTTCTCTGCATCTTGGGGTTCGTCACCAACTCAATGTGACATAGTGGGCTTGTCCAAACTATGGTCAGTTATTAGACATAGTGCATATTGTTTGATTTAGGAGTTATACTTCAGTTTTTATTGCATTTAATACATTTTTTTAGGATTCTAAGAACGTTACTATCATATTGAGTTTAAAAAAAAAAATGTGTGTGTTTGCAAACCTTCCAAAAGCACATGTTTCTAGTAAAACTCATTATTTCAAGCATTATTAGACATATTGCATGTTTGATTTAGGAGTTATGCTTGAAACAATTTTTTATTGCATTCAATACATTTTTTTCAGGATTCTAAGAACGTTACTGTCATATTGAGTTAAAAAAAATGTTTTTTTGTGTTTGCAAGCCTTCCAAAAGCACATGTTTCTAGTAAAACTCACAAAAACTCATTATTTCAAGCATTATTAGACATATTGCACGTTTGGTTTGGAAGTTATGCTAGAAACATTTAAAAATGTGCCGTTCATGTGGACTTTTTGTGGTTCTTCTCCAGAAATGCTGAAGTCATGCTGAAAGAAAAAGAGCACGGCAGTTTCCTCATCCGTCTGAGTGACAGAGTCATCGGCTACATCTTGTCTTACAGGTGAGGATGCTGTCGAGTCCTTCCTTGGCAGATCAACTGAAATTGTCATCGACACCCAAAGAGAGCACCTGTGTAACACAACATGTCATCCACTGGTAGATTACTATGAAAAAGATATCATGTATATTTTTATTTAATATCGAAACTTATGGACCAACTCTTGGGACATTTTTTTTTTTTTAAAGTGGGTAACTGGTGTGTGTGTGTGAGTGACAGGAAGAAAAGCTCTGACCCACTTGGCGAGGTGTAGTTACAGCACCTCAAGTGAGGTCGATCAATCAATCAATGTTTATTTATATAGCCCTAAATCACGAGTGTCTCAAAGGGCTGCACGAGCCACAACGACATCCTCTGCTCAGATCCCACATCAGGGCAAGGAAACACTCAACCCAATGAGACAATGAGAAACCTTGGGGCGACCAGTGCAATTGGCGTCGAGTGGATCTAGAATAGTATAGTGAGAGTCCAGTCCATAGTGGATCTAACATAATAGTGAGAGTCCAGTCCATAATGGATTTAACATAATAGTGAGTGTCCAGTCCATAGTGGATCTAACATAATCGTGAGAGTCCAGTCCATAGTGGATCTAACATAATTGTGAGAGTCCAGTCCATAGTGGATCTAGCATATTTGCGAGAGTCCGGTCCATAGTGGATCTAACATAATAGTGTGAGAGTCCAGTCCATAGTGGATCTAACATAATCATGAAAGTCCGGTCCATAGTGGATCTAACATATTTGCGAGCATCCAGTCCATAGTGGATTTAACATAATAGTGTGAGAGTCCAGTTTATAGTGGATCTAACATAATAGTGAGAGTCCAGTCCATAGTGGATCTAACATAATCGTGAAAGTCTGGTCCATAGTGGATCCAACATATTTGCAAGAGTCCAGTCCATAGTGGATTTAACATAATACTGTGAGAGTCCAGTCCATAGTGGATCTAACATAATAGTGAGAGTCCAGTCCATAGTGGATCTAACATAATCATGAAAGTCCAGTCCATAGTGGATCAGACATATTTGCGAGAGTCCAGTCCATAGTGGATCTAACATATTAGTGAGAGTCCAGTCCATAGTGGATCCAACACAATATTATGTTGGATCCACTATGGACTGAAATCTCACTATTATGCTAAATCCACTATGGACTGGACTCTCTCACTATCATGCTAGATCCACTATGGACTGGACTCTCTCACTATCATGCTAGATCCACTATGGACTGGACTCTCTCAATATTATGTTAGATCCACTATGGACTGGACTCTCACGATTATGCTAGATCCACTATGGACTGGACTCTCACTATTATGTTAGATCCACTATGAACTGGACTCCCAGGATTATGTTAGATCCACTATGGACTGGACTCTCACTATTATGTTAGATCCACAACGGTCTGGACTCTCACACTATTATGTTAGATCCACTATGGTCTGGACTCCCACAATACTATGTTAGATCCAGTATGGACTGGACTCTCACACTATTATGTTAGATCCACTATGGACTGGACTCTCACAATGTTATGTTAGATCCACTATGGACTGGACTCTCACACTATTATGTTAGATCCACTATGGACTGGACTCTCACTATTTTGTTGGATCCACTATGGACTGGACTCTCAGTATTATGTTAGATCCACTATGGACTGGACTTTAACAATATTATGTCCGACCCTCTCGACGTCTATTGCACAGGTCGCCCCACATCTGCGGTCCTCTCCAAAGTTTCTCATAGTCATTATCGACGTCCCACTGGGTTGTGAGTTTTTCCTTGCCCTTATGTGGGCGCGGATGTCGTTGTAGCTTGTGCAGCCCTTTGAGACACTTGTGATTTAGGTCTATATAAATAAACATTGATTGAACGTTCAAGTTTCAAGTTAAAAGTTTTTAACCTGCCTCTTAAAAGAATCGGAATCGAGAATCATTTGGAACTGGAATTTTCCGAACTCAAACCTGAGCTCAGCTGTTGGTAGAAGTAGTTAACATGCTTAAAGTGTGAATACTTGGCACGGCTCAGCCTCAACCAGACTCTCCCAGGTGCATAGAGTTTTAGACCCCCCCGGTTTGATTCCAGTTCACCTCTGGATGACTTTCCACGTACCATGAACATATTTTCCTGTGCAGAGGCAGAGATCGTTGCCGACACTTCGCGATAAGCCAAAGTAAGTCGGGACACTTCATCGTCAGTGGAGACACCAAGGGACACGGCACAGTCCTGGAGCTGATCCAGCACTACAAAAATAACCCCATTCAGCCATTCCGAGAGTACCTCACCTCTTCGTGCTTCGAGGTGGGTTGGAACTCCGCTTCACTTCACTTGCATTCGCTGCAGTGCAGATAAAAATGTTGTTCTCTGTTTCTGCAGACACCTTCGGACATGGTCTATGACGTGATCCAGCACATGTCGCCGCCTGGCAAGACTGGAGAGAGGGCACACACCTCTGGTTGTTTACCCCCAATGAGCCAAAGAACGCTTGAGGTAGGAGTAGTCATCACCGTGTCGTTCCAAGAGTTGAATGAGCTTTTCCACCGACCAGGATGTTCCGCCAGTGCCGAGGAGAGACAAAGACCTCATGGCTGGCTCCCCCGTCAGTCAACGGGACAAGGGTCTGTATGCTAAGATCAGAAAGCAACCCACTAGGGCGCTTCAGGGTATCCATCACCACGTACCAAGGAGGTTTCAAGGGAGCCCCAGAAAGTGTCGTCCTCTGTCTGCACCAGACACCGTATACTCTATGGTCAGCGGTTCTGATGAACCCCACGACAGTCCAAGAACTACGAGGCACCTACCACCTGAGAGGACGGACCCAGGCAGACAATCCCCAAAAACTCTCAGCACCGACCGCCTGAGTGACTGCGCTGCCTACTTCCTGGCCGGGACCCCTGGTAGTCCTCATGCAGCGTGCATAGACCCCACGTCACACGCGCTCAATCTTCACTCAGTCTACACCAACAATAACACCTACGAGGCCATTCCTGGGATCGCAGAGACATTCGGCTTCAAACCCAACTGTAACACCTACGAGTCACTGTAGGACGGCGGTCGCCAACCCGTCGATCGCCATGGACCAGTCAGACCAGGGCGAACAGAAGGCCTTTAGACCGTCTTATATCCGGGTCAATACAATAGTTTGTATCGTTAAAGGTTTGAACAGGTTCTATAATTTGTACATATCATGAAGAAAGGGCTGGTTACACCAAGCCAAGCCTTTACGTTGGGTTTTGTTAATGCTGTCCAGTGTTCCTGTCCTTTGCCTTTATTTTGGCGGCTCTTCCTGTTTTGTTGGTGTTTTCCCGAGGCTGCTTCACTTTTGTCCCAGAGCATTTCCCCTCACCTTTTTTCTGTTGCAATCAAGACTATTTACCGTATTTCCTTGAATTTCCGCCGGGGCGCTAATTAATTTAAAACCTCTTCTCAATCCGGGGTTTACCAAAGGCATGCGGTAAATTTAGGCCTGCTCTTATAAATTTGAGTGTGATGTAAGTAACCATCATGAAAAGCACATTTGATGAAAAAAATACGTTATTATGGTCTTACCTTTACTTATAAATGAAGTCAATGCGCAGCTCCTTTTGATCAAAAGCATCGATAACTTGTTTATAAAAGTCTTCCTTATCTTTCTTCAGTTTTAAAAGTCTCTCTGTCTCGATGGAGATCTTCCTTTATTAGCTCCTGCTTCGATTGAAAGTCCAGTTTAGAAAACTGTTTTATTTTAGAAATGTAATCCTCCATGTTAAAAGTGCAACCGAGAGGAAAAAGTAAACAATCGCTGCTCACTCTTGCTGCTTGTTGTCACTTCTTCTGCAGCCGAGTTGTCACAAGAAGGATCACTAGCGCCCTCTACCACCAGGAGGCGGGAGTCATTTAATGACTCATATTTGACACACGCAGCTACGGTATATTAATAAAACATAGCTGCTTACTGTTCTTTTTAGCATATTCAATAGCTTGGACCTGAAATCCTACTGAATAGCTCTTAATCTTCTTCCCTTTATGCGATTTCAAATGATTGAAATCAGCCTCCTCCATTTTGAAAATGATGACAGGTGAAGTGTCACTCATGACGTGACGAGTTTGAACCGGCGGAAATTTTAGACATATGCTCAATATTTTGCGAAACAAATTTGACCCGGCAGTAATTCAAGGTAGGCGCATACTATATACATGGCGGCAATTTAAGGAAATACGATAAGTGTTGTCGGGACTTTGTTGATGTTGATGTTATCGTTTCATTGGACGACAGAGGAGCTTGTTGATGCTAAACCTAACATGCACTACTTTGTGGACGCCATCAGCTCCACATTTTCCCGTTTGTGCTTTGCTGGGTTTCAGAAGTTTTGTTTTGTTCTTGTTTTTTTAGAGCACTTCTAGTTTTTTTGGTTTGTTAAACCTAACACGCACTAGACAACTTGTCTTTCAGTAGTAAGTAAACAAACAAAGGCTCCTAATTAGTCTGCTGATGTATGCAGTAACATATTCTGTCATTTATACACCTATTATTTTGTCATAATTATGAGGGACAAGTGGTACAAAATTGATTGAAACTTTTATTAGCAGATTGCACAGTGCAGTACAATTGACCACTGAATGGTAAAACTCCAATAAGTTTTTCAACTTGTTTTAAGTCGGGGTCCACGTACATAAACGCATGGTATTAATTAATTAATAATATTAATTAATTTGTAATATACTTGTTCATTTACTGTTAATATCTGCCTATTTTCTCTGTTAACATGTTGTATCTACAGTTTTTTTTAATGTAATAATCAGTTATTCTTCTGTTGTTTGGATACTTTACATTAGTTTTGGATGATACCACAAATCTAGGTATCGATCCGATACCAAGTAGTTAAAGGATCATACATTGGCATACTTGCCAACCTTGAGACCTCCGAATTTGGGGGGTTGAGACGTTTGGGGCTAGCGGGGGTGTATATAATTTCACGTGTGTGTGTGCGTGTATATATACATATATATATATATATATATATATATATATATATATATATATATATATATATATATATATATATATACATACATACATAAATAATGCATTCATAACCCTTCTCCTTCGAGCTGTCCTGGATGAACTGAAATTATTTTTTTCCAATCATTTTGGAACTTGCAAGCGTACTTCTTCTTCTTACTCGCCATCGCCATGTCTCTTCTTCGTTCATCTGCTTGGTCTCTGTTATGTTTTTGGACATTACTACTTGCCGTAGTTTTGAAGCAATGCATGTTGGGAATCCGGATGTTGTGTGTCAGTGTATCAACGTGCGGGCTGGAATAAACACACGCTGAGAAATAGCTCCGTGCCTGCCTACTTTATGGGTTATAGATACACCTATGGATAACGGAGACATATATAATAGTCTCCTTTTCAGGTGAGAGAGGACGCTAAAGGCACGTGCCCAATATTGTTGTCCGGGTGGAAATCGGGAGAAATTCGGGAGGATGGTTGCCCCGGGAAATTTTTGGGAGGGGCACTGAAATTCGGGAGTCTCCCGGGAAATCTGGGAGGGTTGGCAAGTATGTACATTGGTCTTATTCAAAGTCCTCGTGTCAAATTTACAAACATAATATACATTTTTAAAAAATGAAAAGAGATTTTGTGACGATAAAATATACCGAAGTAATCATAGTAGTATCGACTCAATACGCTCCTGTACTTGGTATCATTACAGTGGATGTCAGGTGTGGATCCACCCATGGCGTTTGTTTACATTTTGACGCCGGTGAGCTATTGTATCCTCCTACGGTGTGTAGTGAAGCATGTTTAGCTATTCCCCGTCCTGCAGTGATAATGATACGTGTAAGAAACTCACTTTATTTGTTGCCATGGAGACGAGGATTAGTGATTTAGTGATTAGTGAAACACCGCCGACCCCTTGCTGAGGGTGTTTCAGTGTTATAACTTCACCTTTACGGTTAATTTTTAGGCCAAAATGCGTCCGTTCTCCCTTTTCTGTCTACACTCTGTGTCTGCTTGTAAGTACTCTGTGTGTGTGCACTGCCGAAAGTCCTCCTCTGCTCGTAAAACCAGCAATGACGCGACGTGACGACGACCCACCGTCATGCCCGTTTAAAATAGGAGGGGGAGGGGGGGGCGGTACTTTTTAGAGGCAGTATAGTACCGAATATGATTCATTAGTATACCAGTACTACTACAACCATACTCTGTTGGTAGAGTGGCCGTGCCAGCAACTTGAGGGTTGCAGGTTCGATTCCCGCTTGTGCCATCCTAGTTACTGCCGTTGTGTCCTTGGGCAAGACACTTTACCCACCTGCTCCCAGTGCCACCCACACTGGTTTAAATGTAACTTAGATATTGGGTTTCACTATGTAAAGCGCTTTGAGTCACTTGAGAAAAGCGCTATATAAATAAAATTCACTTCACTTCACTTCACTCTAAACCAAACACAATTAATGCCAATCCTCACTTTTTTTTTTCCCCCCCCGAATAAGAATCGATAAGAGAAAGTGGAATCGGAACCGGAAAAATCTTAACCAGTAACAGACGTGTCCGCACGGTTCAACTCGCTTCGTCCTGAGCACAGCCTAATGAATTATCGTGGCAACTGTTAGCCCGCCACTTCAACCTAATTAAAGACAGCATACCGTATTTCCTTGAATTTCCGCCGGGTATATAGTATGCACATGCTTAGCATTACCGCCGGGTCAAACTCGTTTCGCAAAATATTATTTTTATTAGCGCATGTCTAGAATTTCCGCCGGGTCAAACTCGTTTCACCAAATAATTAGGATATGCCTATAATTTCCACCGGGTCAAACTCGTCACGTCACGAGTGACACTTCACCTGTCATCATTTTAAAAATAGAGGAGGCTGACTTCAATAATTTCAAATCGCATAAAGGGGAGAAGATTAAGAGCTATTCAGTAGGATTTAAGGTCCAAGCTATTGAATATGCTAAAAAGAACAGTAAGCAGCTATGTTTTATTAATATACCGTAGCTGCGTGTGTCAAATATGAGTCATTAAATGACTCCCGCCTCCTGGTGGTAGAGGGCGCTAGTAATCCTTCTTGCGACTACTCGGCTGCAGAAGAAGTGACAACAAGCAGCAAGAGTGAGCAGCGATCGTTTATTTTTTCCTCTCGCTTGCACTTTTAACATGGAGGATTACATATCTAAAATAAAACAGTAATCTAAACTGGACTTTCAGTCAAAGCAGGAGGTAATAAAGGAAAATCTCCATCGAGACAGAGTCTTTTAAAACTGAAGAAAGATAAGGAAGACTTCTACAAACAAGTTATCGATGCTTTTGATCAGAAGGAGCTGCACATGGACTTCATTTATAAGTAAAGGTAAGACCATATTAACGTTATTTTTTTATTAAATGTGCTTTTTCCCGATGGTATCCTTACATCACACTCCAATTTATAAGCGCAGGCCTAAATTTACCGCATGCCTTCGGTAAGGGTCAGAGTGAGAAGAGGTTTCAGAATAATTAGCGCCCCGGCGGCAATTCAAGGAAATACGGTAAGTTAGATTAGTTGATGATGAATACATACTAGGTTAATAGACAACTACGTTCATGTTTTTCCTACCTGTTCGCCGTTTGACTCATTTCAAACAACCTTTTCAAACATTCTACACTACAAATAAATACAATAATTTAAGTTTCCTGCTGATATTGTGTTGGCCATTACTCAAGGATCTAACACCATATCGGTCGCCCAGGGGCGGTCCTCTCCAACGCTTGTCATTGTCCCATTGGATTGAGTTTTTCCTTGCCCTGATGTGGGATCTGAGCCGAGGATGTTGTTGTGGCTTGTGCAGCCCTTTGAGACACTCGTGATGTAGGGCTACATGAGTAAACGATTGATTGATTGAAGTGGAATGTTATGCCCGTTTGATTGTGGACTATTACTGACACCTTGTGGCGATGGGAAATGCTGCGCGTCAATAGTTTGGCACTTCCGGTTTAGTTTGGACACTTCCTGTTTACGATGTTAGTTCAGTTCATAAAAAATGAGAAGTAGACGAGTTGTGTTAACTCATACAAGCCTTGGAAAAGATAAGTCTGTAAGTAAACTGTTTAACTTGTTTATGTAACTCAATACTAAGGTGGAAAGTGGCTAAATTTGATAGTAAGATGTGTATTGAAAAACGATTATTGTGCACTATTTTAATGAATGTTTGAGGATTCAAAATGGCTGCCGTTCGCATATTTCCACCATCGAAATAGTTTCAACACTCAGCAGTATTTGTTTGGTAATAATGCTGTATATTTGTGTAAAGCTAATGTTTACATATTGTGTATTACATTTCAGTTTGTTAATTGAATCATGAGCTTATACATTGTCATTGTGTGTATTTCAGTTTTACAAGAATAATAATAATAAAAAATAAAAATCCAGTGCAAGACAAAGCAAGATCAACAACAATAAAGAGCCTAAATGGATTCATCTGCTTTGGAACTTTATTAGAATTTCCTGGATTGGTTGTTAGCTGTCTGCCAAGCTTTATAACCTCAACACATTCAGTGAGAGCAGAACAGGAAATGTTGGGACATTCTTAATTGATATATTTGTAAGGGGAGACTTTTCCATATCTCATTACTGTCGTATTTAAGGTGGCAGATTGTCTATTTAAAATCCAAATCTTCCATTGTGCTACGGTGTGAACATTTAAAACAGGGGTGTCAGACACGCGGCCCGCGGGCCAATTGCGGCCCGTGTGATTTTATTTTGTGGCCCCCACCTTAATGTTAGTGCGGCCCACGAGTTTTATATGAATGGTGCCGTGTAATTTGTGTCAAAAATGGCTCTGTCAAAATTCTGAGTTGCCTACCTACAGAGGTGGGTAGTAACGCGCTACATATACTCCGTTACATCTACTTGAGTAACTTTTGGGATAAATTGTTCTTCTAAGAGTAGTTTTTATGCAACATACTTTTACTTTTACTTGAGTATATTTATAGAGAAGAAACGCTACTTTTACTCCGCTCCATTTATCTGCAATCAGGTCGCTACTCGCTACTTTTTTTTTTAATCTATCTGTTAATGCACGCTTTGTTTGTTTTGATTTTGTCAGACACGCATTCAAAGTAGGAACTACGCATGCTTGCGTTTCACCAATCACATGCAGTCACTGGTCACGTTGGACCAATCAAACAGAGTCAGGTGGTCACGTGACCGTCACACGTAGAACCCGACATGTTGAAAAACTTATTGGGGTGTTACCATTTAGTGGTCAACTGTACGGAATATGTACTGTACTGTGCAATCTACTAATAAAAGTTTCAATCAATCAACCAATCAATCAAAAGTGTAAAGGAAAAAAGACACTTTTTATTTCAACCGTACTTCCCGTCAAAAGCCTAAAGACTGATCGCACAGTTCCTGTCTTCACAATAAAAGCGCCGCTCCATCGCGCCTGCGCTAAGAAAATAAGAGTCTACGAAAGCCAGAGCAAACAAGCTAGCAAGCTACGGAGTTTGCCGCCAATGTATTTCTTGTAAAGTGTATAAAAACGAATATGGAAGCTGGACAAATAAGATGCCAAAAACCAACGACTTTCATGATGTATTAGACAGGAAGAAGGAACTTTTTTTCTCCTCCATTTGAAAACCGGGACGTTATCAGCACTACTGTCTGATTCCAATCAATGCAAGTCATCAGAATCAGGTAATACACCAACTTATATTCTTATCTTCATGAAAGATAGGAATCAATATGTTAAACATGCATGTGTATTCATTAAAACACCTTTAACATGTGAACAAAAACGGTAAAATAAATAAATATAAATTAGATATTGTATATATAAAGGTATGTGTATATATATATATAATATATATATATGTGTGTATGTATATGTATATATGAGGTAGATTACCTCGACTCGGTCATTTATTAAGTAATTGATTAACGTTGAAAAACTTATTGGGGTGTTACCATTTAGTGGTCAATTGTAGGGAATATGTACTGTACTGTGCAGTCTACTAATACAAGTTTCAATCAATCAATCAATGAATGCCTACTGAGCCTATGGTGCTGTTAAGTTATTGTGGCTCAATTTGCCTTAATTTATTTTTTATTTTAATATATTATTATTTAATATATAATATTGTTTTAGTTGCTTAAGAGATATTCCTGGCTCTGAATTTGCTCATTGCTATTTTTATGTTTTTGTGCATTATTTGTTGCTGGAATCATTAAACGAACAGGTTACTCATCAGTTACTCAGTACTTGAGTAGTTTTTTCACAAAATACTTTTTACTTTTACTCAAGTAAATATTTGGGTGACTACTCCTTACTTTTACTTGAGTAATAAATCTCTAAAGTAACAGTACTCTTACTTGAGTACAATTTCTGGCTACTCTACCCACCTCTGCCTACCTATGCGTTAGTGGAAAAGCGGCAAATGAGTGAAAGCGACGGGGACGTTGCCATGGAGATGAGGGTTTTCTTACGCGCCGGGCTGCAGTCACACCGCAACACCTGTCCGTCAGTAATAACATTTCCCGATAACATGGACCAATTCAAACCGTTATTAGTTTTCTGTTATTATTTAATTCTCATTTTGTTCATTTATATTTGGATTTTATTTTGTGCTGAAAATAAAAATATAGACATTTAAAAATATTTTTTTAAAGAAATCTTTTCTTGCGGCCCAGCGTCACCCTGACTCTGCATCCAGTGGCCCCCGGGCAAATTGAGTTTGAGACCCCTGATTTAAAGGGTCAAAAGCAGTGAAACTCTAATACCACATACGGTGTCAGGTCTGTTAATGTTTTTGTTTAGTTATGTAGTGTTTTGCTTAAAACTCCATTGTTTCTAGTTTTTGCACTTCCTTGCTTGTCTTGTTACCATAGCAACTCATTAGTTTTCACCTTGTCCTCATGTCTCACACCTGTTTGCACTTATCATGTTCATTATTTAAACCTGTAGTTGCCAGGTGGTCAGCCTGGCGACTTTACCTCAACTCCCTTCATGCCATGCCATGCCTGTCTTATCATTCTGTCCATGCCACGTAAGTGTTTTTATTTCACAGTTATTGAGTTTTGGGTTTGTTTTGTCCATACTCATGCCATATTGCTAGTTTTTGTTTTATAGCCAGGTTTTATACTTCCGCCCTCGTGCGCGCCTTTTGTTTGCTTCCTTTGTTTGTAGTTTGTTAGTAAAAGAAATAAATATGTACCGTCATTCACGCCTTGCTCGTGCCAACTTTCCTTTGCATTGGAAAAACCAACCATCCCATAGTCCAAGTCTTGACATTCGGGGCTTCTAACACCACCCTTAATATATCTTGCATGGCACAGAGTACCGTACTTCACACCGCCACCATACACACACCACCGCCCCACTTTTTCTACATTGTAGCTGACCTTTATTTGCCACACTCAGCACCAATTATCCAGGTCAGCTTTTATTTTGCACCTGCAGCAATTCCTCCGCAGAAGACTCGTATATCTGCGTGGAGCCGACGTGCTCCATGCAAATCTTTACACAAAAACAACACCAAGTGCGGCGGTGTAATCATGCACGTGGAACGCTGAGGCAGCGGCTGTTGAAATCGCCGCATGCGGTGCTGATATGATGGAGCGAGCCCCATCTTTATCGTCCACACTCCTCCTTCGAGGAGCGCCGAGTAGGAACGTTGCCGCGGACGCGGGAGTAAAGCAGTCACAACAACACAGAGAGGACATTTATTCCAAATAATGCAAACTTGAAAAAATGTCTATTCAAAGGAGGGCTGCCACAAACACCTCATGGTAGAATAATGGCCAAGGCAGAATATGGAAGCTAGCCCTTCACTTAGCTGGAGGAAATTAAAGTATGATTGTCGTTATGTTACAGTTCCACGAGCATAACCATAACATCAAATAAGCAATACGCTGCCAAAGAGCCAGAGGTTCACCATGCAAGTACAAATAGTGCATATAGCTCATTTACGCCCTCAATGCTAATGCTAAACAGTCATTCATTAGAGCAGGGGTCACCAACCTTTTTGAAACCAAGAGCTACTTCTTGGGTACTCATTCATGCGAAGGGCTACCAGTTTGATACACACTTAAATAAATTGCCAGAAATAGCCAAATTGCTCAATTTACTTTTAATAAATAAATCTATATATATTAAAAAAATGGGTATTTCTGTCTGTCATTCTGTCGTACATTTTTTTCCTTTTACGGAAGGTTTTTTGTAGGAAGTAAATGATGAAAAAAACACTCAATTGAACGATTTAAAAGAGGATAAAACAGGAAAAAAAGGAAAATAAAATTTTGAAACATAACACAAACTTTCATTTCGACTCTTCAAAATTCAACCGAAAAAAAAGAAGAGAAAAACTATCTAATTCAAATCTTGTTGAAAAAATTAAAAAAAAAGAATTAATGGGACATCATTAGTAATTTTTCCTGATTAAGATTAATTTAGGAATTTTGATGACATGTTTTAAATAGGTTAAAATCCAATCTGCATTTTGTTAGCATATATAACAAATTGGACAAAGCTATATTTCTAACAAAGACAAATCATTATTTCTTCTACACTTTCCAGAACAAAAATTTTAAAAGAAATTCAAAAGACTTTGAAATAAGATTTAAATTTGATTCTACAGATTTTCTAGATTTGCCAGAATAATTTTTTTGAATTTTAATCATAATAAGTTTGAAGAAATATTTCACAAATATTCTTCGGCGAAAAAACAGAAGCTAAGATGAAGAATTTAATTAAAATGTATTTATTATTCTTTAAAATAAAGAAAAAAATAGTGAAGTGAATTATATTTATATAGCGCTTTTCTCTAGTGACTCAAAACGCTTTACATAGTGAAACCCAATATCTAAGCTACATTTAAAGCAGTGTGGGTGGCACTGGGAGCACGTGGGTAAAGTGTCTTGCCCAAGGACACAACAGCAGTGACTAGGATGGTGGAAGCGGGAATCGAACCTGCAACCCTCAAGTTGCTGGCACGGCCGCTCTACCAACCGAGCTATACCGCCCCCGCCAAATACTTGAACATTGATTTAAATTGTCAGGAAAGAAGAGGAAGGAATTTAAAAGGTAAAAAGGTATGTGTTTAAAAGTCCGAAAATCATTTTTAAGGTAGCATTTCTTCTCTAAAATTGTCTTTCTGAAAGTTATAAGAAGCAAAGTAAAAAAATAAAACAAATTTATTCAAACAAGTGAAGACCAAGACTTTAAAATATTTTCTTGGATTTTCAAATTCTATTTGAGTTTTGTCTCTCTTAGAATTAAAAATGTCGAGCAAAGCGAGCCCAGCTTGCTAGCAAATAAATAACGTTTAAAAAATAGAGGCAGCTCACTGGTAAGTGCTGCTATTTGAGCTATTTTTAGAACAGGCCAGCGGGCGACTCATCTGGTCCTTACGGGCGACCTGGTGCCCGCGGGCACTGCGTTGGTGACCCCTGCATTAGATAGAGTATCTGGGAAGTGGGGCTATGACATGTGCAATATAGGTAGATTACTTTTTATGCATTATCGAACGTGCCGTGAAGCCCGAATCCACTTGCCAGGCTCTTGCCAGTCACGTTCCGCTGAACCCCCGCGTCGAACAGACCAACCCAGGCCGAGCCCTTTCATTGGTGGTGGTCACGTGGGTTCGTCCGTCAAGACATCCAGCATCCTGAGAACTCTACATCCATCCGCTGTTTTGCGCTCTTATCTGGGCAGACGTCGGAGAGGCGAGGACAGCTGGGGAGACGACGCTGGCGAGGACAGGCGGGATGATTCGGAGTAGCAGACAGGCACTGTGCTCGGCGTCACCGTGGAGCCCTCTCAGATTCGTATGTGGAAGGTACTGTTGGATTGGCAAAATCGCACATTAGCAAAGTTGATAAGGGTGCAAACTTACAAACCCCGTTTCCAAATGAGTTGGGAAATTGTGTTAGATGTAAATATAAATGGAATACAATGATTTGCAAATCATTTTCAACCCTTATTCAGTTGAATATGCTACAAAGACAACATATTTGACGTTTGAACTCAAACATTTTTTTGCAAGTAATCATTAACTTTAGAATTTGATGCCAGCAACACACGTGACAAAGAAGTTGGGAAAAGTGGCAATAAATACTGATAACGTTGAAGAATGCTCATCAAACACTTATTTGGAACATCCCACAGGTGTGCAGGCTAATTGGGAACAGGTGGGTGCCATGATTGGGTATAAAAGCAGCTTCCCCAAAAAATGCTTCGTCTTTCACAAGAAAGGATGGGGCGAGGTACACCGCTTTGTCCACAACTGCGTGAGCAAATAGTCAAACAGTTTAAGAACAACGTTTCTCAAAATGCAATTGCAAGAAATTTAGGGATTTCAACATCTACGCTCCAAAACAAGACCCCGGACTGTTGAACAACTTAAGCTGTACATCAATCAAGAATGGTAAAGAATTCCACTTTCAAAGCTTCAACAATTAGTTTCCTCAGTTCCCAAACGTTTATTGAGTGTTGTTAAAAGAAAAGGTGATGTAACACAGTGGTGAACATGCCCTTTCCCAACTACTTTGGCACGTCTTGCAGCCACGAAATTCTAAGTTAATCGTTATTTGCAAAAAAAAATTAGTTTATGAGTTTGAACATCAAATATCTTGTCTTTGTAGTGCATTCCACAGAATATGGGTTGAAAAGGATTTGCAAATCATTGTATTCCGTTTATATTTACATCTAACACAATTTCCCAACTCATATGGAAAGGGGGTTTGTATACTTTTAACCCACATTTTTTAGTAGACCCACAATAAATTCATAAAAGAACCAAACTTCATGAATGTTTTTTTGTGACCGAGTATGTGCTCCGATCACTCCATCACAAAAAAACAAGAGATTTAGAAATTATTGGAAACTCATCACAGCCATGTGTCACACCTATGGATCATGTTTTGTTTTGTCATGTTATGTTTTTGATTTTGGACATTCAATCAATCAATCAATTAATGTTTACTTATATAGCCCTAAATCACTAGTGTCTCAAAGGGCTGCACAAACCACTACGACATCCTCGGTAGGCCCACATAAGGGCAAGGAAAACTCACACCCAGTGGGACATCGGTGACAATAATGACCCAGTGGGACGTCGGTGACAATGATGACTATGAGAACCTTGGAGAGGAGGAAAGCAATGGATGTCGAGCGGGTCTAACATGATACTGTGAAAGTTCAATCCATAATGGATCCAACACAGTCGCGAGAGTCCAGTCCAAAGTGGATCCAACACAGCAGCGAGAGTCCCGTTCACAGCGGAGCCAGCAGGAAACCATCCCAAGCGGAGGCGGATCAGCAGCGCAGAGATGTCCCCAGCCGATACACAGGCGAGCAGTACATGGCCACCGGATCGTACCGGACTCCCTCCACAAAGGAGAGTGGGACATAGAAGAAAAGGAAAAGAAACGGCAGATCAACTGGTCTAAAAAGGGAGTCTATTTAAAGGCTAGAGTATACAAATGAGTTTTAAGGTGAGACTTAAATGCTTCTACTGAGGTGGCATCTCGAACTGTTACCGGGAGGGCATTCCAGAGTACTGGAGCCTGAAATGAAAAAGCTCTACAGCCCGCAGACTTTTTTTGGGCTTTGGGAATCACTAATAAGCCGGAGTCCTTTGAACGCAGATTTCTTGCCGGGACATATGGTACAATACAATCGGCAAGATAGGATGGAGCTAGACCGTGTAGTATTTTATACGTAAGTAGTAAAACCTTAAAGTCACATCTTAAGTGCACAGAAAGCCAGTGCAGGTGAGCCAGTACAGGCGTAATGTGATCAAACTTTCATGTTCTTGTCAAAAGTCTAGCAGCCGCATTTTGTACCCACTGTAATCTTTTAATGCTAGACATGGGGAGACCCGAAAATAATACGTTACGGTAATCGAGACGAGACGTAACAAACGCATGGATAATGATCTCAGCGTCTTTAGTTGACAGAATGGAGGGAATTTTAGCGATATTGCGGAGATGAAAGAAGGCCGTTTTAGTAACGCTTTTAATGTGTGCCTCAAAGGAGAGAGTTGGGTCGAAGATAATACCCAGATTCTTTACCGTGTCGCCTTGTTTAATTGTTTGGTTGTCAAATGTTAGAGTTGTATTATTAAATAGAGTTCGGTGTCTAGCAGGACCGATAATCAGCATTTCCGTTTTTTTGGCGTTGAGTTGCAAAAAGTTAGCGGACATCCATTGTTTAATTTCATTAAGACACGCCTCCAGCTGACTACAATCCGGCATGTTGGTCAGCTTTAGGGGCATGTAGAGTTGGGTGTCATCAGCATAACAGTGAAAGCTAACACCGTATTTGCGTATGATGTCACCTAGCGGCAGCATGTAGATGCTGAAGAGTGCAGGGCCAAGGACCGAACCCTGGGGAACTCCACACGTTACCTTAACGTAGTCCGAGGTCACATTGTTATGGGAGACACACTGCATCCTATCAGTAAGATAAGAGTTAAACCAAGACAGGGCTAAGTCGGACATACCAATTCGTGTTTTGATACGTTCTAATAAAATATCATGATCGACAGTATCGAAAGCAGCGCTAAGATCGAGGAGCAGCAACATAGATGACGCATCAGAATCCATCGTTAGCAATAGATCATTAGTCATTTTTGCGAGGGCTGTCTCCGTGGAGTGATTTGCCCTGAAACCGGATTGAAAGGTTTCACATAGATTGTTAGACGCTAAGTGTTCATTTAACTGCTCCGCAACAATTTTTTCGAGGATTTTTTAAATAAAGGGAAGGTGAGACACCGGTCGGTAGTTTACCATGAGGTCAGGATCGAGGTTAGGTCTTTTAAGAAGAGGATGAATAACCGCTTTTTTGAATGCTAGGGGAACAGTGCCCGAGGAAAGTGATAAGTTTATAATATTTAGCACTGATGGACCTAATAATACAAAGAGCTCCTTGATCAGTTTCCCAGGAAGAGGGTCAAGTAAACATGTTGTTTGTTTTATTCCATTTACACGTTGTAACAATTCCTCTAATGTTATTTCCGCAAAACGAGAAAAACTATTTTGGAGGGCAGTATCCGCCGTATATACAATCGTGTCAGTGTTAATAGAACCCCGTTGTAGCTGGGACGCATTGTCTTTAATCTCCTTTCTAATGACTTCAATTTTCTTACTAAAGAATTGCATAAAGTCATCAGCTGAGTGGGTGGAGCTACTGGAAGGAGTCCCTTGTTGGGTTAGCGATGCTACCGTACTAAACAAAAATTTAGGATCGTTTTTATTATGGTGGATGAGATTTGAGTAATATTTAGCTTTAGCTAAGGTAAGCATGCGTTTATAAGTTATTAAACCATCACTCCATGCTTGATGGTGCACCTCAAGTTTAGTCGTGCGCCATTTGCGTTCCAGCTTTCTGCATAATAATTTCTGAGCTCTAGTTTCTTCTGTAAACCACGGGGTGCGCTTTTTTGGAGCCTTTTTTAACTTTAGCGGTGCTATATTATCAATGGTTTCGCGCAGGGCGTCATTAAAGTTGTTAGTGAGGTTATCAATAGAGCCCACATACTTTGGGAATGGTGCCATTACCGAGGGCAGTAGGTCAGCAAGAGTTGTCGTTGTGGCCGTATTTATGTTGCGGCTGCTATAGCAGTTATTATTATTATTAGTTTGACGAACATGCGTCTGAACCTCGAATTTTATAAGGTAATGATCGGACAATACTTTAGTGTACGGGAGTATCGTAACTTTGGAAACGGTGATACCCCTGACAAGCACTAGGTCTATCGTATTACCGTTGCGATGCGTGGGTTCATTTATTATTTGTGTGAGACCACAGCTATCAATTATAGTCTGGAGCGCTACGCACGGTGGGTCCGATGGGGTATTCATATGGATATTAAAGTCCCCCATTATGATTATATTATCGGCGTGTCACTAGATCAGCAACAAACTCTGAGAATTCATTGATAAAGTCCGAATAGGGCCCTGGGGGGCGGTAGATAACAGCCAGGTGTAGAGGGAGCAGTGTGACAGACTTCATAGTAAGCACCTCAAACGATTTATATTTATTATTTATGTTAGGACTAAGGTTAAAGTTTTTGTTGTATATTAGTGCGACCCCCCCACCCCTTTTAAGCGGACGGGCAATATGCGCATGTGTAAAGTTAGGAGGACATGCCTCATTTAGCGCAAAAAAGTCGTTTGGTTTAAGCCAGGTTTCGCTGAGACCGATGACGTTAAGATTGTTGTCTCTGATGATATCATTAACTAACAACGTTTTGGGAGACAATGATCTTATGTTTAAAAAACCTATATTATAGGTAGTCGGCTGTTTTAGGGAATTTTTGATCAAATTATCCGTAGTAGCAATATTAATAATGTTGTGTTTATTATGCCCAGTGCATTTAGTATAATTACGACCA
The DNA here is from genome assembly GCF_033978795.1 of Nerophis ophidion. Lineage (NCBI taxonomy): Eukaryota > Metazoa > Chordata > Actinopteri > Syngnathiformes > Syngnathidae > Nerophis > Nerophis ophidion. The sequence goes on from NC_084622.1 coordinate 15,706,906, forward strand.
TATCTAGGAATTGATACGACGGGAATTTTCCGATTGTTTGATTGTTGCTTTGATAAACTGCACGCATCATGGTTAGCCACCTCAGTAACGGGGATTTTCCGATTGTTTGTTTGTTGCTTTGATAAACTGCACGCATCATAGTTAGCCACCTCGGTAAAACACATGTCCAACTCTGAAACACTCAAAGCAGAAAAAACTTGTTTTAATTTAACAGACTCCTTACCCAGACCAGTAGTCTCGCATCCTTTATTTAAATCTGGCTGTAGGATGGAGGGAAGTGGTGTTCTGTGGGGATTAGCCTTCTGCTTTGTTTTAAGCCCCGCTCGGCATCCGCGTTTCCGATCACACCGCTGGCGTCTGCTCCGTAGACGGCCCCCGCTGCTACTAGACTCCGCTGCTTCACAGGCCGCTGGATGTAGCCGCCGACGTATTCCCATGCTAGTTAGCACGTTGAACAAGCACGCGTCTATCAGTCCAAAACGGCCCGATATGTCCATATCCAGAAGTGTCTGGCGGTCGTATGTGATCACGGAGTGACCACGATGCGAGCCAGCCATGAAGTCTGCAGAACTGTCCAGCATTTCCGCCAAATGTTCCATCTTTAGCAAGAGCTCCGCAGTGTCGCAGCCCGTCCGGGCGCCGCCATCTTGCTTCAATTCATTCAGTCACGTTTTGCACTTCCTGGTTTTGTTTGTTTCCATGCCAACGTATTAGTTCACACATTCGCACGCACCCGACCCATGCTGCACCTCCTTCATGTCCTTGTCCATAGTTCCATGTCGTGTAAGTTTTTGTATTTATGCCATTGTGCTAGTTTTGTTTATAGTTTATTATTATTCATAGCCAATTGTTTTTGTGCAAAGTCCTTTAGTTTATGTCCATCATTTCATGCCATTGAGCAAGTGTTTTTGTTTCACGTTTGTACTGTTTAGCCAAGTTTCTTCCTCCATTGTGAGCGCTTTTTGTTGTTTATTTGTTTATTAAATAAAAAACCACGTACTTACATTCATGCCTGACTCATCCCACATCATCCTTGCATCGAGGAAGCACAAACATCCACAGCCCAAGCCTGACACGATGACTTTATGTTCTTTTCAAGTGTATGTCAACTTTTGACCACGACTGTACATACTGTATAATCGATCTGACGCATCATCAATGTCAGCCTGCCGTGGCATTGAAGGAACTTTTAAATTCATACGCCGCAATTTCTGGGTTGCATTATATGATGTCACATCACTGACTACACGTGGTGGTCCAGCCAGCGTCCGTCCTCCATGGGTACTGGGCGCCATGTAGCCTTTCTCAAAGAAAACCGCCCTATGGTTGCACTGTTTTCGCCTGTACCGACCTGTCATGTCTTGTGATCATGTTTTGTTTACTTATGTTCTGTTTTGCCCAAGACTCCATTGTTTCCTGTTTTTGCACTTCCTTGTTTGTTTCGTTTCCATGACTACCCATTAGTTTTCACCTGTACTCATGTCACGCACCTGTCACTAATCATGTCACGATTATTTAAGCTTCCAGTTGCCAGGCTGTCTTCCCGGCGACATCGCTCTTCTTCATGTCATGTTTACGGTTTCATGCTTAGTTCACGCTGCTTGTTTCATAGTCCATGCTGCCCTGTTCACGTCATCGCAAGTAAGTTTTGTTTATTAATGCCACAGTTAGTGTCTTTTGTTTTTTGTCCATATTTCTGCCGTTGTGCTAGTTTTTGTTTTTATAGCCAAGTTTTGTACTTCCGCCCTTGTGCGTGCCTTTTTTTTAATTCCTTATATTAGTGTTAAAATAAAGATGTCATTACCTTCACGCCATGTCCGGTCCAAGTTCACTTACATCTCGGGAAAACAACCACCCCATAGTCCACGTCCTGACACAACCGTTCAAATCTTGAAAAGGATAAATGTTCCTCAAGAGGTAATCAAGTGATGAAAGTGACGTCTTGGTGGAGATTGATAATCGCTAATTTTTAGGTCTATTTTGTTAATGCCTGACTGGCGATTGACTGACACACCCTCTGCCATCGACCGGTAGCTTGCAATCGATGTAATGGCCACCCCCGCCATAGAGCAGTGTTTTTCAACCACTGTGCCGCGGCACACTAGTGTGACGTGAGATACAGTCTGGTGTGCCGTGGTAGATTATCTAATTTCACCTATCTGGGTTAAAAATATTTAAAAAGTAATCATAGTCTGCAAATGATGTGTTGTTGTCTGGAGCTCGGCAGAGTAACCGTGTAACACTCTTCCATATCAGTAGGTGGCAGCCGGTAGCTAATTGCTTTGTAGATGTCGTAAACAGCGGGAGGCAGTGTGCAGGTAAAAAAACGTCTAATGCTGAAACTGAAAATAAACAACAGGTGAGGGCTGTCACGCCAAATTTCTTCCCCCTACAAAAACCTTCCCCCCGGAAGACATTTGGCGTTAATGCTTAAGGGACCCAAATGAGGGTGGAAGGACCTTAAAGCACCCCCCACAGCTGCCTGTTTTAAAAGCATTATAATTGGCTTGATTGTCATTGGTGGAAAATAACGGTGAGGAAAAAATATTAGCATTCCAGCATGCTAACCTTTCAATCTATTTTTGCTTCGCTAATTTTGCAGCTGTAACCCTTAAGAGTCATGTAACTTGGTATTGTTCCGCTCTCATTGGGGTCCTTCAGGCATTGGAGGGTTTTTGTAGGGGGAAGAAATTTGGCGTGACAGCGCCCCTAAGAAAAGGCATTGACGCTTAAGGTGTTATATTTTGGCGATCATGTTTAGTTTGGCTATGTTCTGTTTGGTTTTTGGATTTTGTCTGTTCTATTTTGGTTTCATCTGACCACATGACATTCTCCCAATCCTCTGCTGTATCATCCATGTATCCATTTTGGTATGAACTCAACTCGTCGTGTTTGGAGGAAGAAGAATACTGAGTTGCATCCCAAGAACACCATACCTACTGTGAAGCATGGGGGTGGAAACATCATGCTTTGAGGCTGTTTTCTGCTAAGGGGACAGGAAGATTGATCCGTGTTAAGGAAAGAATGAATGGGGCCATGTATTGTGAGATTTTGAGCCAAAACCTCCTTCCATCAGTGAGAGCTTTGAAGATGAAACATGGCTGGGTCATCCAGCAAGACAATGATCCCAAACACACCGCCTGGGCAACGGAGGAGTGGCTCCGTAAGAAGCATTTGAAAGTCCTGGAGTGGCTTAGCCAGTCTCCAGACCTCAACCCCATAGAAAATCTGTGGATGGAGTTGAAAGTCCATGTTGCTTGGTGACAGCCCCAAAACATCACTGCTCTCGAGAAGATCTGCATGGAGGAATGGGCCAAAATACCAGCTACTGTGTGTGCAAACCTGGTAAAGACCTATAGTAATCGTTTGACCTCTGTTATTGCCAACAAAGGTTATATTACAAAGTATTGAGTTGAATTTTTGTTATTGACCAAATATTTATTTTCCACCATAATTTACAAATAATTTCTTTAAAATTCCTACAATGTGAATTCCTGGATTTTTTTTTTCACATTCTGTCTCTCACAGTTGAAGTGTACCTATGATGAAAATTACAGACCTCTGTCATCATTTTAAGTGGGAGAACTTGCACAATCGGTGGCTGACTAAATACTTTTTTGCCCCACTGTAGATATAGTGGCCCCCATACACATTTTTTCCTCTAAATTTGGCCCCCGAGTCAAAATAATTGCCCAGGCCTGTCATAGAACATATGAACATGGCGTAATCACAATATAGCACCATAAATTGGATTACCTTAAGAAGTCAGGAGCCCTTGATATCATATTTTCAAAATCGGCAAAGGAGAGTTTATTATCTCCATCTAAATCGGCCTCTTCGATGGTCTTCTCACACACCAGCTGCACCTCTTCAGGAGTCAACTCCTCCTTTGTCAGCTTGTTCAGAGTTTTTTCCAGGTCCTCTTTGCAAAGGTAATTATCCACATTGAAATCTGCGAGCAGCAAACACAAGAGCAGGTGTTTATTTGTACCTCTGCGCCGAACAAATGCACCGAAATGTGTCTTTACCATATATTTTGAAGGCGTAAATGGCCTTCAGTTCCCGTGGAGCCATTTCACTGAGGACTGAGAACATATCCACAAATTCATTGAAGCTGAGATTCCCCATCCCATCCTCTGAGAAAGACTCAACAATCCTGTTACGGAATGGATTTTCCTTCAGAGGAAGGTAATAACAACATTTATAAGAATTAATGCAATTTATCCAAGACATGGCTGCAGTTAGACCAATCACACATCTGCCTCATAGTCTGTGTGTACATAGGCTGCGGTGTTACGCAATATGCCATTAGCACCCTTTCCGAAATGGACGACACTTAAAACAAAAATAGCAGGCGGGACTGCCGGAATGGAGCGTTTCATGGCACATTAACTTCCATGGATCCACACAATATGGTTAGTCCTAGGATTAAAAATCAATCCCGCCCTCTGAAAAGCATTACGCATCGATTAGTTGTCGGCTTACGTGAGCAGCCGGCGACACGTTTCGCTCAGAGTGTCCTGATTCGTTTAGAATAACATTTTTAAAAAAGGGCTGAGGACTTTAAAAAGGAACGGCACCAGACATGAAGTACAAACCCCGTTTCCATTTGAGTTGGGAAATTGTGTTGGATGTAAATATAAACGGAATACAATGATTTGCAAATCCTTTTCAACCCATATTCAGTTGAATATGCTACAAAGACAACATATTTGATGTTCAAGTTCATAAACTTTTTTTTTTTTTTTTTTGCATTAACTTTAGAATTTGATGCCAGCAACACGTGACAAAAAAGTTGGGAAAGGTGGCAATAAATACTGACGAATTTGAAACATCCCACAGGTGTGCAGGCTAATTGGGAACAGGTGGGTGCCATGATTGGGTATAAAAACAGCTTCCCCAAAAATGTTCAGTCTTTCACAAGAAAGGATGGGGCGAGGTACACCCCTTTGTCCACAACTGCATGAGCAAATAGTCAAACAGTTTAAGAACAACGTTTCTCAAAGTGCAATTGCACGAAATTTCAACATCTATGGTCCATAATATCATCAAAAGGTTCAGAGAATCTGGAGAAATCACTCCATGTAAACGGCATGGTCGGAAACCAGCATTAAATGGTCGTGACCTTCAATCCCTCAGACGGCACTGTATCGAAAACCGACATCAATCTCTAAAGGATATCGACACACGGGCTCAGGAACACTTCAGATAACCTCTGTCAGTAACTACAGTTGGTCGCTACATCTGTAAGTGCAAGTTAAAGCTCTACTATACAAAGCAAAAGCCATTTATCAACAACATCCAGAACCGCCGCCGGCTTGTCTGGGCCCGAGATCCTCTAAGATGGACTGATGCAAAGTGGAAAATGTGTCCTGTGGTGTTACGAGTCCACATTTCAAATTGTTTCTGGAAATATTCGGCATCGTATCATCCGGACCAAAGGGGAAGCGAACCATCCAGGCTGTATCGACGCAAAGTTGAAAAGCCAGCATCTGTGATGGTATGGGTGTGCATTAGTGCCCGAGGCATGGGTAACTTACACATCTGTGAAGGCACCATTAATGTTGAAAGGTACATACAGGTTTTGGAACAACATATGCTGCCATCTAAGCGCTGTCTTTTCATGGACACCCCTGCTTATTTCAGCAAGGCAATGCCAAGCCACATTCAGCATGCGTTACAACAGCGTGGCTTCGTAAAAAAGAGTGCGGGTACTTTCCTGGCCCGCCTGCAGTCCAGACCTGTCTCCCATGGAAAATGTGTGGCGCATTATGAAGCGTAAATACGACAGTGGAGACCCCGGACTGTTGAACGACTGAAGCTCTACATAAAACAAGAATGGGAAAGCAATTCCACTTTCAAAGCTTCAACAATTAGTTTCCTCAGTTCCCAAATGTTTATTGAGTGTTGTTAGAAAAAGGTGATGTAACACAGTGTTGAACATGCCCTTTCCCAACTACTTTGGCACGTGTTGCAGCCATGAAATTCTAAGTTAATTATCATTTGCAAAAAAAAAACGTTTATGAGTTTGAACATCAAATATGTTGTCTTTGTAGCATATTCAACTGAATATGGGTTGAAAAGGATTTGCAAATCATTGTATTCTGTTTATATTTACATCTAACACAATTTCCCAACTCATATGGAAACGGGGTTTGTACCATAAAAAGAATGCATTTGTTACCTTTAACTCTGGCATGTTGACTATCAAAGCTAAAGGTAATTTACAATCAGGGTCCTTGGTGTAGTCCATTGGTACGAGATGAGGAGCCAATTCATGGTATCTACCGTGCAACCTAAGGAGAAACAACAGATTGACGTTATGATCTAAAAGGAGACAATACACAACACTTTATTTCACTCTGTGTGTCTGGGCCTGTGATGAGGTAACGACTTGTCCAGGGTGTACCCCGCCTTCTGTGTCCTGGGCATGACTTCAAAGTGCATCAGGCAGTGCAGGCTCCTCTACAGGGTCTTGGGGCACTAGGAGGTTAACCCTTTTACTAATGTTACCCCTGGTGGCCCTTGGCAAAGGCCTAGTACCTTACTGCCCCCTCGCCAGGGATACGGTGAAGATCTAAACGGCGGAGCAGGCGGAAGACGGTAGATTTAAGAACTACCCCAACGGCTGCGAAGGCGGGAAAGGCTGCAGCAGAAAAGCGTCCCCAGTCGTCTTGGACTCCATGCCACTGCACCCTGACCCGATTCTCTCATGGATTGTGTGGTGACTGTCCGTGCACCAGTCTCCACACTTTGTATGGCATCCTCCATAAGGGATACACCCCTACCAGGAGGCTCGTCATGCTCGTTCGAGTGACCGCCGATGATGACCCCGCCTTCTGCCTGTCTGCAGCTGGGATAGGCTCCAGCACCCCCAAAAACCCGAGAGCGATAAGAAGTTGAAAATGGTCGGACGGATGGATGCTACCTTTTTGCCAGAAGGGGTGTCTGTTTTGGCTGCTCAGTACAATATGGCAACAATAAGTTGACAACATTATGCAATGTACATCAGTAAAATGATGATTTACTTGAGGGCCACATCGCAGCATAGATAAAATATACATAACCCACCTACTCAGTGGCCTAAGGGTTAGTGTCCGCCCTGAGATTGGTAGGTTGTGAGTTCAAACCCCGGCCGAGTCATACCAAAGACTATAAAAATGGGAGCCATTACGTCCCTGCTTGGCACTCAGCATCAATGGTTGGAATTGGGGGTTAAATCACCCAAAAAATAATTCCAGGGCGCGGCCACTGCTGCTGCTCACTGCTCCCCTCACTTCTCAGGGGGTGATCAAGGGTGATGGGTCAAATGCAGAGAATCATTTCGCCACACTTCGTGTGTGTGTGACAATCATTGGTACTTTAACTTTAACTCAGCGGGCCGATTTTAACATTGAGTAATATATGAATACTGCGATGAGGTAGCGACTTGTCCAGGGTCTACCCCGCCTTCCACCCGATTGTAGCTGAGATAGGCGCCAGCGCGCCCCGCGACCCCAAAAAGGGAATAAGCGGTAGTAAATGGATGGATGGATAATATATGAATATACATGTTTATTTATAATATGTCAACAATATATTTTTTACATAAGCTGCACATTTTACTTTAAAAATCTGGCACCTCAGTCACAAGAATTTTACAGTAAAAGCAGTCGGGGTTTTACAGCATATAAAAAAATGGAATAAATAGCATGGAATGGAGAAACAATACCACTGTTTTTAGTGGTAAAATTCAAGCAACAGAGCTGCTAGTTTCTGGGTTATTTTAGCGTAAAATCTTGTTTTAATGGTTTTTTTTTGTTTGTTTTTTAACGGAAAAAAAACAGTACCAAAGTTGATTTTCAGGTAAAAACAAACAAACCGTAAAATCTATTGTCAATTTACCAGTCTACAATTTGATTGATCATTTTGTTTTGTTTGTCAAGCAGATATTTAACAACAGTATTTATCTTTTTTTCCACCAAAAAATATTTCTGGAATACAAAACATAATATTTTCATTTTGATAATATTGAATTTTAAAAGATATGCAATTGCATGCAGTACATGATTTTTCATGTCAAAAGGGACATAACAAATATATTTAGTAAGAAAAGTGTCATGGCTGTGTGATCATGTTTTGTTTTTTGGACACTCAGTTCCTGTTTTTGCACGTCCCTGGTTTTTTTTGTTACCATGACTACTCATTAGTTTTCACCTGTCACGCACCTGTCTCACGTTTTTCACTCGCACACCTGTTATCACTGATCATGTCACTGCTATTTAAGCCGGTCTGTTTCTGTTCTTCGTGCTGACAACATCTGTCAAGACTCAGACTTGGTCGAGGATTGTTTTCCCGAGGTGCAAAGCGATTGAAGTGGACTTTGGGGTTTGTTTTTTCAGAAGGCAAAGGAAAGTTGGCGCGGGCAAGGCGTGAATTGTAATGACTGATTGGCATAGGAATGCCGGGTTTGTCCCTCCGTGGATGCGTCGACAAGAACACAGCAATGGTAAGTTTAAATGATTTATTAAACTTAACAAAAGCAGGCTACGAACAAAAATACTGGAGCTAACATACAAAATAAACCAAGGGCGCTAGCATAAAAGCTAGGAATTGAAAACAGACAAACTAAGACTGGCATGAAGGCACACAAAAAGGAAAAACAATTCATCAGCGTGAGAGCTGGAATAAAACAAAGGCTTAGCGTGAAAAGCTAACGAGAATATACATACGTGAAGTCAGTCGATACTGTTGCTCAAAGGCAAATTATGAACCCAGACTGAACAAACAAAAGAGGAAGGCTTATATAGGGAGTACTCAAGGAGAACCAGGTGTGTGTAGAAAACGAGGAGCAGGTGAAATCAATGTGTAACCAAGGTGACTGACTAAACAGGAAGTAAGCTGGTCAGACGGAGAATGAGACAATGGAACAGTAAACAATATTTGAAGATCCGAGTAACGGCTCGCAACATGAGTGTCAGTAAATATTTGTATTTTGACACTATGACTAAAAAACAGAAACAAACAAAAGGCGCGCACAATGGCGGAGAACAAACTTGACTAGTGAAAACAAAGACTTGCACAAAGGCAGAAACTTCGCATGGAACTGTGAAACATGACATGAAGCAAAGTGGAGGTAGCATGGCATGACGTGAGTAGAGGTATCGAGGGTGAGAGATGGTGGTAGAAGGTGATGTTGCCAGGATGAACAACAGAAACAGACCGGCTTAAATAGCAGTGACATGATCAGTGATAACAGGTGTGCGAGTGCAGAATGTGAGACAGGTGCGTGAAAGGTGAAAACTTATGGGTAGTCATGGTAACAAAACAAACCAGGAAGTGCAAAAATAGGAACTGAGTGTCCAAAAAAACAAAACATGATCACACAGACGTGACAAAAAGATTAAGCATTTTATTAACGCATACAATTTCCAGGCTTTTGCGGCCCACAAAAAATAATGTGGCGGGCCAGATTTGTCCCCCGGGCCTTGAGTTTGACACCCGTGAGTTATAACAATTTTAAAATATTATTCCCTCTATCGTGTCTTGTACCTCTATGCTTCGGTAGGTTTCCTGTGAAGTCATCGCTTCCTGTTTATTTGTGGCCACAAATGCGCATTTAGCGCTCCAGGGTTTGCTCTTTCACATAAACAAATTATAGTGGCCCTCTGGAGGATACTGCAATAAGAGGAGTGTGTCTTGCATTTATTCGGTAATCGAATACAAGTGGTAACGAAAGGTGAAGTATTTGCCGGGTGAGTGGAAATCCGCCTCCACAAGCCCTAAAAGCATGCATAAAACCACACGTTGAGCGTTCAGAATGTTAAGCCTGTTGCTTGTTTCAACGATAAAGGAACTCTTTATTTGCAACTCTGCAGGATACTCGTGCTCACTCTTATCTCCCCCATTCGAGTTTCGCTCTACTGCTAAAACTTCTGGATAATCTAGTTAGTGTTGTCCGATACCAATATTTTGGTACCAGTATCGGTACCAAAATGTATTTATATACTTTTTGATACCTTTCAAAACTTTTCTAAAGTAAAAGGGACCACAAAAAAATTGCATTATTGGCTTTATTTTAACAAACAATCTTACAGTACATTAAACATATGTTTATTATTGCAATCAAAGAACAATTTTGCCCTTAAATAAAATAGTGAACATACTGGACAACTTGTATTTTAGTAGTAAGTAAACAAACAAAGACTCCTAATTAGTCTACTGATGTATGCAGTAACATATTGTGTCATTTATACACCTATTATTTTGTCAAAATTATGAGGGACAAGCGGTAAAAAAAACATTATTAATCTACTTGTACATTTAATGTTAATATCTGATTATTTTCCCTTTCAACATGTTCTATCTACACTTCTGTTAAAATGTAATAATCACTTATTCTTCACTTCTTTGATACTAGCTCTCATGTCTGTGTGATCATGTTTTGTTTTTTGGACACTCACTTCCTGTTTTTGCACTTCCTGGTTTGTTTTGTTACCATAGCAACTCATTAGTTTTCACCTTGTCCTCATGTCACGCACCTGTCTCACGTTTTGCACTCGCACACCTGTTTTCACTGATCATGTCACTGCTATTTAAGCCTGTCTGTTTCTGTTCTTCGTCCTGGCAACATCACCGTCTACCATCTTCTACCACCGTCTATCACCCTCGAAACCTTTACCCACATCATGCCATACTACCTCCACTCTGCTTCATGTCATGTTTATAGTTCCATGACAAGTAAGTTTTTGTTTATTGTTCGTAGGTTCTGCCATTGTGCAAGTTTTGTTTCCTTAGTCAGTTTTGTACTTCCGCCCTTGTGCGCGCTTTTTGTTTGTTCCTGTTTTTTTGTTATAGTGTCAAAAATAAAAAATGTCTTTACCTTCACGCCATCTCCGGTCCAAGTTCACTTGCATCTCGGGAAAACAACCACCTCATTCATAGTCCCCGTCCTGACAGATACTTTACATTAGTTTTGGATGATACCACAAACTTTGGTATAGACCCAATACCAAGTAGTTACAGGATCATACATTGGTCATATTCAAAGTCCTAATGTGTCCAGGGACGTATTTCCCGAATTCCTAAACATGAATTTTAACAAAAGGAAAACATTCTTTGTGACGATAAAGTATCGACTCGATACGCTATTGTACTTGGTATCATTACAGTGGATGTCAGGTGTAGATCCACCCATGGCATTTGTTTAGTTTCAGGCGTGCTAACTTTTGTTAGCGGTGACGCCGGTGAGCTATTGTATCCTCCCACGGCGTGTAGTGAAGCATGTTTAGCTATTCCTCATCCTGCAGGGATGATACTTGTAAGAAACATACTTTATTTGTCGCCATGGAGGCGAGGATTACTGATTTAGAAGTAGCTAAAACACTGCAGATTGCGGATGGACATTAGCCGCCAGCTAGGTAGCCGGTATACCGTACAACCCTACTCTAGAAGTACCAACTCAAAGAAAACCTCTAGAGCAAACCTAAACTCAAAAATGCTGCTGCTCGAGTCTTGACTAGAACCAGGAAATATGAGCATATTAGTCCAACATAAACACAACAGAACAAATACCCAGGATTCCATCCGTCCCTAACTTTTCCGGGCTACATTATACACCCGCTACCACCAACCCTCCCCCACGCACCCTCCCCTCTGTGCGTCGGTTTAGGTGGGCGGGGTTTGATGGTAGCAGGGTGTATAATGTAGACCTGAATATTAAGGATGCATGGGATTCTGGGTATTTGTTCTGTTGTGTTATGGTGCGGATGTTCTCCCGAAATGTGTTTCTCAATATTGTTTGGTGTCGGTTCACAGTTTGGCGCATATTAGTAACAGCGTTAAAGTTGTTTATATCACAACCCTCAGTGTAACTTGTATGGCTGTTGAACAAGTTTGCCTTGCAGTTACTTTCGAGTAATAACAGAGGCCGCCTATTACATGTGGATAGCAATGTGTAAAGGCGGGCGAGATGACATGTTTCAGAGAGTGCGAATTTCGGCACGCCATCAATATTGTCGTCCGGGTGAAAATCGCAGAAAGTTTTCCCTGTGAGAGGCACTGAAATCATAAAACCTTCTGGAAAAATTGGGGCAAGTATGCGGCTGAGCCACATCAGAGCGATCAAAGAGCAGCATGCGGCTTCGGAGCCGCAAGTTGACGACCCCTGTTATAGCATAAGGCCAAAGGGCAGAGGCGCAGCGAACTTGTGACAATCAGCGATAACCTGTATCTTCCGTGTAACATGGCTGTGCTGTGACTGCGTGGGCAGAAACAAGGGAGTGTTTTATGAAGGTCATAAAGTGTGAGACCCCATTACGGCCTCGGCTGATTGTCCCCAGTCCAATGCTGGCCTTGGAGAGAAAGTCAATTCAATATCACAGAAGGAGGAACATGCAGGAGCACGGGAAAGATCTGCCTAGAGGCTGTGACAAGTGGAGATAACGTTTAAGGAATTTCGGGGGAAAAGTGGTCAATCCGTCAGCTTTTAGCCGGCGATTCATGGCGACAGACATATAAGTGTGCTCAGTCAAGAGAGGAGCTTACCTCGCTGGGATTGAGTCACTTTCACTCGGAAGCACAGGCTTTGGAAGTTAATCTTACAACACCCAAAAGACGCTGACTCATGAGCATCATCAGTCAATTTTGCCAGTGCAAAATGCAACTTGGGTGCAAAATGAATCACCGTGCCTGTCCATATACTCATTTCTTTATCTACACCAGGGGCCTCAGACAAGTATTTTGCGGCTCCCACCTTATTATGAAAGTTTTATATGAATGGCACTTGACAGCGTTGGGTGCGGAGCTGAAGTGATCTACCAACCATGGTGTGGTGATTGGTAGATTGGCTCCCTGTTGGCTCCAGACAGAGTCAATTTTTGTTAATTGGGCCCAAAATGGCTCTCTCAACGTTCCGGGTTGCCTATCCCTGCCTGTTACATTCCACGTTGTGGTGGTTTGTTTTTTTGTGTTTCTTCTTCTTTCGTTTGAACAGGTCACACTCAACCACGACCCCTGCTGCCAATCAACCGGTTCCTGTTCCCAGCTGTTCTTCATTTCACCTGTTGATCAGTCAGCCATTCCCGGTCCACTATTCATCCTCCTGTGCTGCTTAAAACCACCTGCTCACCACTAGAAAGAGGAATTCTTTTTCTGACATGCTGTCTGGAGTTTTGAGTGACCCTACTTTGTCTTTGGCGCTACTTTTTTTCTTTGTTCAATTTTTTGGACTTTTCAACCTCTGTAAGTATCTGCAGCCTAGTCTTGGGAAAGGTTAGACAGAGGCCTCTGTACACTACACACGTAGGATTTGTTTCTGTATAAAGACACCAGGCTTAGGGGTGGCTGTCAGCCTTGTATGTTCTGGACCCCCTCTTTGCTTGGAGTAGTTAGGGAGGTTTTTGGTTTATGCTAATTAAATAGCTTTAGTTAGTCAGCTTACCTTTCTTTTCTAGAGGTGTATTTTGGTACGTTTTGTTCATTTCTTTGACAGCACCTGTATTTCCAAGCTAGGCTAGTGTTGTGTCCTTGTTGGGGTGGTATAGCTCAGGTGGTAGAGCGGCCGTGCCAGCAACTTGAGGGTTGCAGGTTTGATCCCCGCTTCCGCCATCTTAGTCATTGCCGTTGTGTCCTTGGGCAAGACACTTTACCCACCTGCTCCCAGTGCCACCCACACTGGTTTAAATGTAAAAATTAGATATTGGGTTTCACTATGTAAAGCGCTTTGAGTCACTAGAGAAAAAGTGCTATATAAATATAATTGTGAATTGTAAAATTGTTGTACCCCCCCATGGTCACTTTTCAATGTACTAGTTTTTGTTTTCAATTCTTGGCTTCGGTGTCTTTAATTTACAACTCATTTGATTTATACACTTATGTTGCGTTCCCCTACAATCCCTAGACTGTGAGCCATCTGGAACGTAACACTGCCATACTTGCCAACCCTCACGGATTTTACGGGAGACTCCCGAAATCCAGCGCCTCTCCCGAAAAACTCCCGTGACAAATTTTCTCCCGAAATTCAGGCGGAGCTGGAAGCCACGCCCCCTCCAGCTCCATGCGGACCTGAGTGAGGACAGCTTGTTTTCACGTCCACTTTCCCATAATAAAAACAGCGTGTCTGCCCAATAACATTATAACTGATTATTTGCACAGAAAGTTGTGGTGCACAAGGAATACAATTTAAAAAGTCATTATACAACTAGTGTGAAGTGTGAGAATCAGCACCTCCAAGTCCGAGTCCATGGTTATCGCCCGGAAAAGGGTGGAGTGCCATCTCCGAGTTGGGGAGGAGATCTTTCCCCAAGTGGAGGAGTTCAAGTACCTCGGAGTCTTGTTCACGAGTGAGGGAAGAGTGGATCGTGAGATCGACAGGCGGATCGGTGCGGAGTCTTCAGTAATGTGGATGCTGTATCGATCCGTTGTGGTGAAGAAGGAGCTGAACCAAAAGGCAAAGTTCTCAATTTACCGATCTACGTACGTTCCCATCCTCACCCATGGTCATGAGCTATGGGTTATAACCGAAAGGACAAGATCACGGGTACAAGCGGCCCAAATGAGTTTCTCCCTTAGAGATAGGGTGAGAAGCTCTGTCATCCGGAAGGAACTCAAAGTAAAGCCGCTGCTCCTCCAAATCGAGAGGAGCCAAATGAGGTGGTTCGGGCATCTGGTCAGGATGCCACCCGAGCGCCTCCCTAGAGAGGTTTTTCAGGCACGTCTGACCGGTAGGAGGCCACGGGGAAGACCCAGGACACGTTGGGGAGACTGTCTCCTGGCTGGCCTGGGAATGCCTCGGGATCCTCCCGGAGGAGCTGGACAAAGTGGCTGGGGAGAGGGAAGTCTGGGCTTCTCTGCTTAGGCTGCTGCCCCCGCCACCCCACCTCGGATAAGCGGAAGAAGATGGATGGATGGATTACACAACTAGACATGCTGAGGAGTATGCGAAAACATTTTTTAACAAATATTTTCTTGCGACTCAGCCTCACCCAGACTCTGCGTCCAGTGGCCCCCAGGTAAATTGAGTTTGAGACTCATGATCTACACCAGGGGTGTCCACAGTGCGGCCTGGGGGCCATTTGCGGCCTGCAACTAACCGTATACCGGCCCACCACACATTCTGCAAAAATTGCAAAATTAATAGTATTGCAAAATTAGAAAAAAAAAAAACATTTAAAAAAAGTGGAATGAGGTGAAATCTAATGAGAAAAAGTGGCAATGTTCTTTTGTTCCTTTTTTATTTATTTAATTTTTTTCCCCATTGTTCAAAAAAAAAAGACAAAAAAAATCTATGTTATAATGAATTATTACTTAAAAATTATCACTTTAAAATATTTTATGTGGAAAAAGTTTTGCGTATGTTGTGTGGTTGCCATAAAAAAACATCAAAGTTTTGACAAAAGAGCATGAAACAAACAAAATAATAGTTCAAACTTAAAATCGACAGATATATCGGAAGTTGATCTTGAAATTTAAGTGTTAAAAGTAAAAAAAAACAACTAATAAAAATGTATCACTTTATGAGTGGGGAACCTTTCGGATCTCAAATATATTTAGTAGGATTTTATTTACTTTTCACTGTGATTACTCAAAATATAAAATAATTAATATCAATGGTGTCCTGCATTTTTGATGTTTGAGGACTTTAATTGCTAAATAAAGGAACTCTCCTGAAGGAATCAAAAAAGTACTATCTATCTAAATACTGCATATTTCAGTTTTACTATATAAAAACTAAGTTGTCTTTGACAGAACTTCAAGTTGATATAGAGATTAACTGTAAGCATTAAATAAAAAATAATAATTTGACTTATTTTTCACATTTTAGTGACTGAGACCCTCTATGCTCCCCAGGAGCCCTACAGATTAAAAACAAAATCCATATATTTTGCTTTGGTTTGAAAGTGAAAAATATCAAAATGGCCCAACATGCTTAAAGGCCTACTGAAAGCCACTACTAGCGACCACGCAGTCTGATAGTTTATATATTAATGATGAAATATTAATATTGCAACACATGCCAATACGGCCTTTTTAGTTTACTAAATTACAATTTTAAATTTCCCGCAGTTTCCTGTTGAAAACGTCGCGGAATGATGACATGTATGATGACTCTGTGACGTTATTGGTTGGAGGGGACATATTAGCCCAGCACCATACACGGCTAAAAGTCGTCTCTTCTCATCGCATAATTACACAGTATTTTGGACATCTGTGTTGCTGAATCTTTTGCAATTTGTTCAATTAATAATGGAAAAGTCAAACTAGAAAGATGGAGGTGGGAAGCTTTACCCTTTAGCCACACACACACACGGTGTTTCCTTGTTTAAAATTCCCGGACGTGAAGCTTTACTATGAATCAGAGCGGTCAATCGAACATGGATCCCGACTACATGTCGACCGGCAGTTTTCGGTGAGAAAATTGTGGAAATAAGTCGCCTCTTATCGGAAATCAGCGGAGCTTCTGTCGTGCTGCAGCTGAATGTGACTTCTCTCAGAGACTGGTGTCAACACACCCGTGGCCACACCCCTCCGACTATCTGGTACTATCTAATCTCACTAAAACACTAGCAAAATAATAGAAAGATAAGGGATTTCCCAGAATTATCCTAGTAAATGTGTCTAAAAACATCTGAATCTGTCCCAATGCAATCGCCTTTTTTTTTCTAGTCCGTCACTCTAAATTTCCTCATCCACGAATCTTTCATCCTCGCTCAAATTAATGAGGAAATTGTCCCTTTCTCGGTCCGAAAAGCTCTTACTGCTGGAGGCTCACATTATAAACAATGTGTGGATGTGAGGAGCCCTACAACCAGTGTTGCATCGTCTGCTACTTCCGGTGAAGGCAAGGCTTTTTTATTAGCGAACAAAAGTTGTGAACTTTATCGTCGATGTTCTCTACTAAATCCTTTCAGCAAAAATATGTCAATATCGCGAAATGATCAAGTATGACACATAGAATGGACCTGCTATCCTCGTTTAAATAAGAAAATCTCATTCCAGTAGGCCTTTAAATTGCTCTGTGGAAAACGTTTGGACACCCCTGATCTACACACTGCAGCCAAAAGGTCAGTCCGACTGATAAGACAGAACATTCCGGATCTCCACTGCATTTAACACTGCACACTTGTGTGCAACACACTGACAAAACAGATGAAAATCGACTTACCGCAAGATTTCTTTGCGGGTGAAAAAAGTACAATCCTGCAATAGAAATAAAACAGAACAGGCAGTTATGCGTAACACAATAGCTGGAGAGGAGGAAAAAAAAAGAAAAAGAGTTTAATTCCCTGAAGGCAAAATTAAGGTGTCAGGCTTCTCGTAAATGACGTCGCAGATTATGTTGTCACCACGGTGGAGGGGAAGGGGGCGGAATGTGATCTAGTGTTTTTCTGTGGCAGAACACATGCATGTGTGCGGCCCACGCGTTGTGTGACATTGTATAACAGGCCTATTAGTGGTGCCTCAATTTACATTGCCCTTCTACGCTCGCTGTCTAGAGCCGTACGTGCCAGAAGCAACCGGCTCCAGGAGATGATGTAATTAAGGAAGGAAATTAATACGGGGGACGGCGTGGCGAAGTTGGTTGAGTGGCTGTGCCAGCAATCTGACGGGTTATTGTTTCAATCCCCACCTTCTACCATCCTGGTCACGTCCGTTGTGTCCTTGGGCAAGACACTTCACCCTTGCTCCTGATGGTTACTGGTGAGCGCCTTGCATGGCAGCTCCCGCCGTCAGTGTGTGAATGTGGAAATACTGTCAAAGCGCTTTGGGCTCCTTTAAAAAGGGGTAGAAAAGCGCTATACAAGTGCAACCCATTTACCATTTAATAGGAATCAAGTATAAAAAATCAATATTTGAGTATATATTTCTGTATCTAGCCCTTGAGCTTTAAAGCGGAGCGCAACAGTATTCTACTGAGGGATTTTTAAACGCCAGCAGTAGTAACCAGAGAAGCTCTTGAGGACCAAACAGTCTCCAGAGAGTAGAGTTTCACAGCATATACCGCTGACTTGGCATCAATTATTAAGAAGCACATGTTATACGGTTAAAGATGGTTATTTCTCTCTGTGCGTGGTTGTCTAATCGGGACTTTTTAATAAGCATCGCCTTTTACGCAAAGATGACATCATGTCTGAGTGACCATCATGTTGGTCCAACACAAAGGTTCTTCTATAGGTGTAAGAAAATTGCACTGCAACATTTTTCGACTCCAAAAAAGAAGCGGGCACTCACCTGGTAGGCATCAAGTTGCTCGTCTGTAAAAATAGTCTGCTTGTTTCCCATGTTTATCAAGTCATGTGTCGCTTGTACGCACACAGAACACGGAGGGTCCGCAGCCTTTGCTCCATAAAATACATTTAGGGGCCGTGAAGTCACTCAGTCTTTGTCGCAGGGTGAGTCCACGATGCTGCAGTCTCCCTCATGAGGCATCATCTCGACCCATGGAGGGGACGTGAGCCACGGATGGCAAATGTCGAAGCTGCATGGTAGAAAGCAAAAAAGAGAAAAAAGAAATAAAGAGCAAAAGATCAGCGCACCTTGTATTGGAGCCAGTGTGGATGACGAGGTCTGCGGGCTGCTTCTGCATCGCCGCTGCTGCCCACAGGAGGCCAGACAAGCCAATAGGGTACCAGAGAAAAAAATAAAGAAAAGGGGGTGACTTATGATTCGCTGGTTACGGCTGTCTTCATTATGGGGCCACAATGTGGATTTATGGGTGCCCTGGTACTGCTGGTTTTCCTGAAGCAATTACTCACTGCTGAAAAAAATGAGACTAATTAGATTTTTATCTGTGTTCACTTGATGCATGGATCTGTAAAGCCTGCCGGTAAATTGAACATATAATAAACATACATTTTATTACATTAAAGTGTAGCAATAAAATACAAACCCCGTTTCCATATGAGTTGAGAAATTGTTAGATGTAAATATAAACGGAATACAATGATTTGCAAATCATTTTCAACCCATATTCAGTTGATGTTCAAACTCATGAACTTTATTTTTTTTGCAAATAATAATTAACTTAGAATTTCATGGCTGCAACACGTGCCAAAGTAGTTGGGAAAGGGCATGTTCAACACTGTGTTACATCACCTTTTTCTAACAACACTCAATAAACATTTGGGAACTGAGGAAACTAATTGTTGAAGCTTTGAAAGTGGAATTCTTTCCCATTCTTGTTTTATGTAGAGCTTCAGTCGTTCAACAGTCCGGGGTCTCCACTGTCGTATTTACGCTTCATAATGCGCCACACATTTTCCATGGGAGACAGGTCTGGACTGCAGGCGGGCCAGGAAAGTACCCGCACTCTTTTTTTACGAAGCCACGCTGTTGTAACACGTGCTGAATGTGGCTTGGCATTGCCTTGCTGAAAAAGCAGGGGTGTCCATGAAAAAGACGCCGCTTAGATGGCAGCATATGTTGTTCCAAAACCTGGATGGTTCGCTTCCCCTTTGGTCCAGATGACACGATGTCGAATATTTCCAAAAACTATTTGAAATGTGGACTCGTCAGACCACAGAACACTTTTCCACTCTGCATCGGTCCATCTTAGATGATCTCGGGCCCAGAGAAGCCGGCGGCGTTTCTGGATGTTGTTGATAAATGGCTTTCGCTTTGCATAGTAGAGCTTTAACTTGCACTTACAGATGTAGCGACAAACTGTATTTAGTAACAATGTTTTTTTTAAGGGTTCCTGACCCCATGTGGTGATATCTTTTAGAGATTTATGTTGGCTTTTGATACAGTGCCGTCTGAGGGATCAAAGGTCACGGTCATTCAATGTTGGTTTCCGGCCGTGCCGCTTACGTGGAGTGATTTCTCCAGATTCTCTGAACCTTTTGATGATATTATGGACCGTAGATGTTGAAATCCCTAAATTTCTTGCAATTGCACTTTGAGAAACATTGTTTCTTAACTGTTTGACTATTTGCTCACGCAGTTGTGGACAAAGGGGTCTATTTCGCCCCATCCTTTCTTGTGAAAGACTGAGTATTTTTTGAGAAGCTGTTTTTATACCCAATCATGGCACCCACCTGTTCCCAATTAGCCTGCACACCTGTGGGATGTTTAAAATAAGTGTTTGATGAGCATTCCTCAACTTTATCAGTATTTATTGCCACCTTTCCCAACTTCTTTGTCTTGTGTTGCTGGCATCAAATTCTAAAGTTAATGATTATTTGCACAAAAAAAAAAAGTTTATCAGTTTGAACATCAAATATGTTGTCTTTGTAGCATATTCAACTGAATATGGGTTGAAAATGATTTGCAAATCATTGTCTTCCCCCCGATTGTAGCTGAGATAGGCGCCAGCACGCCCCGCGACCCCAAAAGGGAATAAGCGGTAGGAAATGGATGGATGGATGTATAACATAAAACATTTTAAAGTGACATTTTTGAACTAATTAGAGCTTTGAAAATAATTCATTATAACATGGATTTTTTTTGGTCATTATTGTTTGTTTTGAGCAATGGCAAAAAAATAAAAAATAAATAATTGACTGATTGAAACTTGTAATTAGAAGATTGCACAGTACAGTACATATTCCGTACAATTGACCACTAAATGGTAACACCCCAATAAGTTTTTCCACTTGTTTAAGTCGGGGTCTACCTTAATCAATTCATGGTAAAGATGTTTTTTACATGGTAAAATAAAGACAAAAGGAAAAAAAACAGCCTGCATGGCAGCTGTGTGTCAAAATTGCAACTTTTTCCAATATTCTTAATGTCCTTTTTTATTTTTGCAATAGCATTTCCAGAATGTGTGGCGGGCCGGTAAACAATTAGCTGCGGGCTGCAAATGGCCCCCGGGCCGCACTTTGGACATTCCTGTCCAAACGGAATAAGTGGTAGAAAATGGATTGGCCTGGGAATGCCTCAAGATCCCCCGGGAGGAGCTGGACGCAGTGGCTGGGGAGAGGGAAGTCTGGACTTGCCTGCTTAGGCTGCTGCCCCCGCGACCCGACCTGGGATAAGCGGAAGAAGATGGATGGATGGAGTATGAATGTTGTCCGTCTATCTGTGTTGGCCCTGCGATGAGGTGGAAACTTGTCCGGTGTGTAACCCGCCTTCCGCCTGAATGCAGCTGAAATAGGCTCCGGCAGTAGATAATACACTCTTGGTGTGGCGAAATTATTCTCTGCATTTGACCCATCACCCTTGATCACCTCCTTGAATGTGAGGGGAGCAGTGGGCAACAACGGTGCCGCGCCCGGCATTCATTTTTGGTGATTCCCGGGCACGGCACAACATTGGTACTTTAACTTTAAAATGGATGAATTTACACAACATGTCAACTTCACTTGTTTTGGGTTTTGTAGCTTAACAATGTAATCATTCGTGATGGCAAATAAATAAATGATATTCCATTGCTTTAGTGTCTGACATTGAACCTGTTGCACACAACATTTTTCAGACATCCTTCCACTTTGTCCTCATATAGCAGCGACACCCTCCACCCCCACCCCGCCAGCTGCAGCGACTCTAAGCCGGGTTAAGCTGCTCTCACAGCGGCCAGCACCAGCACGAAGGTCCGTCACAGCCCCGGCGGCGGCACTTCAATCTTTTTAACTCCACAGCATGACACACGCCAATTCCACGCGTCCCTTCTAAATGACCCACACTTTACACTTGACGTTTCCTCTCCCATTACACAAGAGTGTGAAGCAGAATGGACACAAAGCGAGACAAAGAAGAAGGTAAGTTGGCCGCCTGGTTTGTTGATGCCCGCCATGCTAGCGGCGTGCTAGCCTTCCTGGCTAGCAGTAATAGTAGCAGCCGAGGCTCCTAATGCTGCCTTTGTTACATAACATTTCCGCCAGAGAAGCAATTACCATCATTTTTTATTATTATTAAATAACCCTCCCACTTTAGTCCGGGTGAGTCAGACTCTCCGAAGCACGCAGCTGTTATGTCGCCATGACGCCGTATGCTAACATTTAATGACCGCTTGTCATTCAACTCTGCCCAACGGTTTGTTCGATAAACATTAATATTCAAACATGTTTCAATTGGAATTTAAAGTTTGGGAAAAGCGGGATTTTTGGGGGAGAATTATTATGGGCATGAATGTCCTGAGATAGGCTCAAGCATCCCCCGCAACCCCGACAGGGAAAGCGGTAGAAAGAAATGGATGGATGTCCCGAATGAGCTGAATTGGTTGGTGTTAGAATTGTCTAAATTGGGCAAGAAATGTTGAAGTAGTAAATGGTATTATGATTTCTGTTTTGTCTAGTGTGTGCCATGATTTAATTTCTATTTTCCATCCATCCATCTATCTTCTTCCGTATATCCGAGGTTGGGTAACGGGGGCAGCAACCTAAGCAGGGAAGCCCAGACTTTCCTCTCCCCGGCCACTTAGTCCAGCTCTTCCCGGGGGATCCCGGGATGTTCCCAGGCCAGCCGGGGGACATAGTGTTCCCAACGGGACATAGTCTTCCCAACGGGACGGCGTGACGCAGTGGAAGAGTGGCCGTGCGCAACCCGAGGGTCCCTGGTTCAATCCCCACATAGTACCAACCTCGTCACGTCCATTGTGCCCTTAGGGGGGGTTGCCCACATATGATGGTCCTCTCCAAGGTTCTCATAGTCATCATTGTCACTGGCGTCCCACTGGGTGTGAGTTTTCCTTGCTCTTATGTGGGTTCTTCCGAGGATGTCGTAGACGTAGTGTTTTGTGCAGTCCTTTTGGACATTTGTGATTTGGGGCTATATAAATAAACATTGATTGATTGATTGATTGATTGACTTCACCCTTGCTCCTGATGGGTGCTGGTTAGCGCCTTGCATGGCAGCTCCCTCCATCAGTGTGTGAATGTGTGTGTGAATGGGTAAATGTGGAAGTAGTGTCAAAGCGCTTTGAGTACCTTGAAGGTAGAAAAGCGCTATACAAGTACAACCCATTTTTTTATCATTTAACATGTCGTGGGTCTTCCCCGTGGCCTACCGTTTCTATTTAGATTTTTTATTATATATTATATCTTTTTATTTTTATACTTTGAAATTTTAACAAATAAATGATAAATGATAAATGGGTTGTACTTGTATAGCGCTTTTCTACCTTCAAGGTACTCAAAGCGCTTTGACACTACTTCCACATTTACCCATTCACACACTGATGGAGGGAGCTGCCATGCATGGCGCCAACCAGCACCCATCAGGAGCAAGGGTGAAATGTCTTGCACAGGACACAACGGACGTAACGAGTTTGGTACTAGGTGGGATTTGAACCAGGGACCCTCGGGTTGCGCACGGCCACTCTCCCACTGCAGCACGCCGTCCCCAAATGTAAAGTGCGTTACAAATTCATTATTATTATTATTAGGGAATATCTGGAAAAAAAATTTAACTTGAAAAAAGGGTAGTTTGAATTTTCAGAATGGTGGAATGTGGGAAGTGTGGAAGTTTGAAAAATGGCCAATTCATTATGAAATGGGGAAAATGCAAAAAAGAAAAAAGGAATTATGGGAAATCCGGGATATTTTTAGAAGTGTTGAAGTAGAGCACACAATTCCTGAAAAGGCTGAATATTTTGAATTTGGAACAGTTGGAATCAGATGAAACATGTAAAAGTTGTGGAACTTTGAAGAATGTCCCATTCGTTTCAATGGGAACTTCGCTGAGATAGGCTCCAGCATCCCCGGTAGCGCTAGAAATGAATGGATGTCCTGAATGAGATTAATTGTTTGGTGTTAGAATTGTTTGAATCGGGCAAGAAATTTGGAAGTAGTAAATGGTACTAGAGAATTTCGGGAAAATCTGGAAGTTTGGCTCTGCGATGAGGTAGCGACTTTTCTAGGGTGTACACCACCTTCCGCTCGATTGTAGCTGAGATAGGCACCAGCGCCCCCCGCAACCCCAAAGGGAATAAGCGGTAGAAATGGATGGATGGATGTTCAGTGGTTGTGATTATAATGGTGGTTGGTGAGTATTCAACTGCAGCATGTGTGCATAGTTAGAGAAATTCTGCCTTAAAGGAGGCTATTCCTAATATGAACTTCATTACACGTTCGCTTAACACACAGGTGTCAAACTCAAGGCCCAGGGGCCAGATGTGGCCCGCCACATATTTTTATATGGCCCGCAAAATGGTAATAATATAGAAATGGTAATAATAAAGAATATTTTCTTACTAAATATTTGTTGTTTTCATTTTGACATTCAAAAGCTACATGAACTGCATGCTTATCTCTATATACATATATTTTAAAATGTAATATCTAATATTCCAACAAAATATTATATTTAAAAAAAATAAAAAGAAGCACTTGAATATCAGCTTGACTTATGATTTCAAAGCAAGTTATCAAATTGTGCACTGTAAAAATCACAATAGACTTTATGGTAAAATTTTGGCAACTGACCTGCCAGTTTTTTGTTGTTTTTTTTAAATAAAAAAACGACAACTTTGATACTGCTTGTATTTACAGTAATACACTATAAAATCACCAACTGTAAATTTTACTGTAAAAGAGTGGTACAGCAGTTGGGAGAGTGGCTGTGCAGCAACCTGAGGGTTCCTGGTTCAATGCCCGCCTTTTACCATCCTAGTCACGTCTGTTGTGACCTTGAGCAAGACACTTCACCCTTGCTCCTGATTGGTCCTGGTTAGCGCCTTGCATGGCAGCTCCCGCCATCAGTGTGTGAATGTGTGTGTGTGAATGGGTGAATGTGGAAATAGTGTCCAAGCGCTTTGAGTTATACAAGTATAACCCATTTCCATTCCATTTACAACTTCCGCACAATTATTCCAGCAAAAGTCACTTTTTAGACTCTAATTCAACCCATATTTCTTTTTAGTAATATTCCGTAAAAAAAACCCACTGCAAATGTTACGATAAAATTGTTTTTTTTTACACTAAAATGTATTTTGATTTTTTAAGCAAACGTAAAAAAAAGCGAATAATTAAATGCTATGTCATGAGCCGAATCCTATAGTTTTTTAAAACCATATACTTACAAGTGACCCTCTGAGGGCAGACAAACAACTGCGATGTGGCCCTCAATGAAAACAGGTTTGACACCCCCGTCTTAACACATCACAGTCAGTGAACCCGCAATAACTAACTTTTCTGCCCAATGATATAATCCTGCCCACTCAATGGGCACAAATGTGGTATTTCGGGATGATTGCATGAATTATCCACTCGTTTTCTTATGCATTTCAGTGGACACTCCATGCTTGGAGCGTTCTCTTCCTGCAGTGCTGACTCACAGATCATGTGGCTGTGTGCGTCTGTGTGTGTGTGCGTGTGTGTGTGTGTGTTGCCTTGCTGCAGTCTCATACAGTACAACATTTGCTTCTCTCAGATGCAGAGGTTGACAAGATAACCGCCGGACTGCTCAAGTCGCACTCGGGGGAGTTCGATTTGGAGTCCATTCTGTTTCTCAAATTTAGGGGTCTGGGTAAGGTCAGACTGGAGTTATTCTCATGTTTTCTCGTTGTTAACCAGTTGATGCGTGTCTCCACAGGAATACACGATCTCGGATGTATAGGCGAGTGTATGAGTTTGGAGAGACTGGACCTCTCTGGGAATAATATTGTCAATTTAGCTCCTCTGTCGGCCCTACGGCTGCTTTCTGTCCTCAATTTGTCCGCCAACAGGATTTCCAATTTAGGTAAGTATTAAGGAGTAATTAAGGTTTCAGCTTGAGTTTTTGTGCGTGCAATGGAACCGCAAAGGCTGTGACGACTGTTGCAAAAACCGCCGACATGTGTGACCTCGTATGTAGAGTGAGACTTTCGCAGATATTGTGAGATGTTTTATCTCATAGGAGTTCAGTTCAGCCAGCATCAAAAGATTACCCTATTCGCCGGACTATAAGGCGCATTTAAAATCTTATAAGTCTTATAAGCCGGTGCGCCTTAAGTACGGAGTAATTCTGGTTGTACTTGCCGACCTTGAAGCTATTTTATTTGGTACATGGTGTAATGATAAGTGTGAACAGTAGATGGCAGTCAAATATAAGAAATAGTGTAGTCTTCAATATAATAGCAGTCACACACAAGAGATACGTGTACACTGCAATATGACTAAAGTAAACAACACCAACATTTTATATGTTCCATTGAAAATATAGAACATTACACACGGCGTCCAAAAAATTATCAAAAATGTTTTAGTACAACTTTGGTATTTGGTAAGCTATGAAGCCGCACCGCCGGATGGATTGTACTGTGCTTCAACATAGAGTATTATTATGGTGTGTGTATAAGGTTAGACATATTATCTGACGTTTTGTTTCCCAATATTATGCAAAAGCAACTTTTCTTACCTTCTGGTACCTGCTGATCTGTATTTGGGATCTGCATAAGTCCTGAAAATTTGTACACATCCGCCTTTGTAGTCCGTGATGACGACGTAGTCGATAAGCTTCTTCTTTTTCTCTTCTTGTTATGGGACATTTATCCTCCGTTATTGTCATTTCTAATATAAAGTAGTGTAAAGTTCTTACTTATGTCTGTCAGTAAACTCGCCATGAAAGCACTAAAATATACCGGTGTAGTGAGCATACATTATTACCCAAGGAACTTTAGTTATTATCAGACTTTTTGTCACTGGACCCATTTCCGGCCTTGTTGTTTCACAAGTGATCCACGGATGACGAGATGCTGCTTGGTTATTGATTGAAGTAAAGTTTGAATGTCATTAAAAGAGTTAGGGCCATCTTTTGACACTTCTTCCACTCCCGTCCTTGCACGCTACACCGCTACAACAAAGATGACGGGGAGAAGACACTGTCGAAGGTGAGCCACGTAAATAAGACCCACCCACAAAACGGCGCATCCTGAAGCGACTGTCAGAAAGCGACTTGAGGAAGATCTGTAAAAAAAACATCTGTGCAATATTTTGACCAAAGAACCACCATTACATGTTATGTAGACCACAAGGAAGTCTTACATTTAGGAAAAAAATAAATAAATATATGAATATATATATATATATATATATATATATATATATATATGTATGACTCCCGTAATGCGCCCTATAATCCGGAGCGCCAAAATACGATATTCTGTAGTGAAATTTGCCAGTGAGCACACCAGGTGATGTCTCGTCACTCATCTTTGCACTGACTTATACACTGACCTGATAACTGACCGTTACACCAGTGTTTTTCAACCACTGTGCCAGATAGTCTGGTGTGCTGTGGGAGATTATGTAATTTCACCAAATTGGGTTAAAAATATTTTTTGCAAACCAGTAATTATAATCTGCAAATAATGTGCCGTTGTTTAGTGTCTGTGCTGTCTAGAGCTCAGCAGAGTAACCGTGTAATACTCTTCAATATCAGTAGGTGGCAGCAGGTAGCTAATTGCTTTGTAGATGTCTGGAACAAGGTTTGTCGTGATTACAATATGCGGGAGGCAGCGTGCAGGTAAAAAGCTATCTAACACTTAAACCAAAAATAAACAAATGGCGAGTGCCGCTAAGAAATGGCATTGAAGCTTAGGGATGGCTATGCAAAACAAAGTTAAAACCTAACTCACTGCAAAGTAAACAAAAACAGAATGCTGGATGACAGCAAAGACTTACAGCGCGTGGAGTAGACGGCGTCCATAAAGTAAATCCGTACATGACATAACAATCAACAATGCGCCCACAAAGAAGGATAGCGTCTGCACAACTCAAATAGCCTTGATTGCCAAAACAAAGCAGGTGCGGGGAATAGCGTTCAAGCAAGACATGAAACTGCTACAGGAAAATACCAACACAACAGGAAAATCCATTGAAAAGAACTACAACACAACTCAGGAAAATGTAAAAAAAAAGACTCAAAATAAGTCACAGCATGATGTGACAGGTCGTGACTGTACACCTACTTTGAGACAAGAGCCATAGTGAAGCATGCTTGGTTATGGTTTCAATTCATATCCAACAATTGCAAAAAAAACCCTACTTTTTATTGTCAAAATCAGCTACTGAGTTTTATTTTTCAATTATTTCTGCTGGTGGTGTGCCTCAGTATTTTTTTCAATGAATAAAATGTGCCTTGGCTCAGAAAAGGTTGAAAAACACTGCGTTAGACAACTCGTGTCGCGTTTTTGGTAAACATTCGCAGTTAAGCTAAAGGATCATGTGCAGTCAAAATAAATTGTTTGAATAATCTGCGTAAATATATGATTAATGCGATTATTTTTTGTGAACATCAGTGAACTTGTTGGTTTTGACAACCTTACTTAAAACATAACTTGTACACTCTGGAATTTAGGTAATTAAGTCTCAGTTTTTATTAGAGATGTCAGGCCGATGTAATATCGGATATTATCGGTATCTGTTTCAAAAAGTAAAATTAATGACTTTTGAAAACGCCGCTGTACGGAGTAGTACATATCCGGTAAAACAAGGACGTAGGGGGAAGTACAGAGCAGTTGCGTCTCCCCTCTCCTATTTCTCACACACAACTCAGGAGTTGACTGCAGCATGAGAGGTTTACTGGCGACGCTTAATGACCTTATCAAACCGCCGCGAGTGGGGCACAACAACAACAAGAGTGTTTTGTTGCTGGTGCTGTAGCCGTGGCTAACAAGCCAGCTCGCTCGGTGACTGACTAACGACACCATGTCTATGGTTTGGGATTATTTTAAAGTTTGTCTGACGGATAAAAAACTGGCAAATTGCAATGACTGCAAAAAGTTGGTTATGCGAGGAGGAACCAAGACTTCTTCCTTTAATACGAGCAAGTTGATCTTCCACCTCTTCAAGAGTCATAAGGAGATACACAATGAATACAAGTGGACAATGGATGAAAAAAAAAAACACTGAAAAAAGTAGTACCACACAGTTGTCGCTTATAGACTCCGCGGAGAAAAACCAAATATACAACAAAAAAACATTACAGGGCGAAAGCCCACGGTGTGGTCAGGGACAACGCACGCAGTATGGCAAAAGCTACGGTGGAGTTTGGTGTGGATAGTCTGCCCTGCATGGCGCACACTTTGCAGCTTGCAGTGAACGGAGCTGCCCTGTCTCAACGCAGCATTTCAGAAGCTCTGGCTGACTGCTGGGCCACTTCAAGCACTTACCACCAGCTTGCAGAACATTTGTGTTACTCATACAAACACGTTAGAGCGGAGCAGATTGAGCCCAGTTTTTTAATTTCCTGTTATACAGTATGCCAGGCAGTCTTGCACTAAAGGAGGACTATGTTATTGTTTACTTTATTACTCTAGTATACTCTGGACTGAAGCTGTGTGCCTACATTGTTTTGGTAGCTGTTGTTTTGAGGCATGTTTTAAAAAAATAAAATATAATAATGCACTTTGTGAAAGTCAAAGTATAGTATTTCCCATAGTTGTAGTGGGTGTTAGGATTATCAAATTCCAAGCTGCTGTTTTGAGGCATGTTAAAAAAAAAATAAGGCCCTTGTGACTTCAATAATAAATATGGCAGTGCCATGTTGGCACATTTTTTCCATAACTTGAGTTGATTTATTTTGGAAAACTTTGTTACATTGTTTAATGCATCCAGCGGGGCATCACAACAAAATTAGATATAATAATGTGTTCATTCCATGACCACATATATCGGTATCTGTTGATATCGCAATCGGTAATTAAGAGTTGGACAATATCGGACTATCGGATATCAGCAAAAAAACCATTATCGGACATCTCTAGTTATTATTAATAATGAGAAAATATGTTTTAAAATCCAAACCACGGTCCTGGTTCAGATTACGTTCAACCTTTTTTAGAGTTTCCACTGTAATCTGACGACCGGTCATGTTGTGTCCCCAGAGCCGCTGCACAGTTGTGAAAATCTACAGAGTTTAAACCTGGCGGGTAATATCATCTCCAGGTATGACATCGGGGTCGTGATTACACTACACCTTTTTTTACGCTCTACTTTGATCATGTAAAATAACTCCGATCTTGTTCTTCGACAGTATCGAGAGCCTTCTCTGCCTTCAGTCTCTAAGAAAGCTCGAAAGTATCCGCCTCAACGACAACACGTATAATTATTCTAATCCAGGTAAATTCAAATGAGTGAGAAAATGTCAAATTATCACGGCAACTCAAATGATATTCTGATTTAGTGTGCAGGAACGTATCGTACAGGGCCATAGTCCTTGAGATGTTCCCCAACATCAAGGTGCTAGACGGTAAGCTCTTTTTATATACACTACCTGTACTTATCAGTGACGTGCGGTGAACTAAACACCAGGTGAGGCATACATACTTTTTTTTCTTTTTTTACTTAAATTCATATGTGCAGCTCTAGTCATTGTTGATTTAGGTTGCACATTTGAGTAATAGGAAAAAAAGGGAGTTATTCGCTTTCATAAAAACTTTATAATTATATTATGATATGATAAATGGGTCCAAAAAGTATTTGATAAAGTTGTTATTAAATACTTTTTGGTCCCATTTGCTTTTAACAAAATAAATCAAGTATTGTGAGTGTATATTACCTTTCTGTGTTTGTATCTGAAGCAGCAATAGCTATCCTCCATGAAAACGTACTTTGTATGATCGCATTCATTTTGTCTTAAAATCCAGTTTAGAGAAGTATTTCATCTTGGATACAGTATATAATCCTCGATATTGGCAGAAAGATTCATTTAATTCAATTTCATTCTAAGAAATAAAAAAATATTTTTGCATCTGACAAAATACACCCACAAACACTGGCTTACTCTAATAAAAATACCATTTTTGTTATAAATACAGTTAAAAAAAGAAAGAAAGAAAAGAAAAAAATGCTGGCTTCCGCTGGAGAGACCTGTGTCTGATAGCTTGAGCGCCCCCACTTCTCTCAGTGTGGCGAGTCAGAGTATTGGTGAGACATTGAACTGCAAGTTGACAATGTATCGCCCCCTACCTTGAGGCAGAGGTACTTGCTGCCTCATGACCTTTGTTTGACCATTGTTTTCATCAGGGAACATGGAATTTCAGCGATTTTGACCATGAAAATTATCAAAATATACAGGAACCACACCAAAATCACATAGAAAGCATGAACCAAAAGAGAAATATTAAAACTTATTTTATTACTTCGTTTTGGAACATTTCATGGTTAAGCCACATGGTGGCAGGTGAGGCAGTGCCTCACTTGCCTTGCCTGACAGCACGTCACTTGTACTTTTTGTGTTGCGGCGGCTCTTTTAAATTTGACATGTTTTTACTTTTAAATGCAAGGGGAGAGAGTGGTTGGACGGGGAAGTGACCTATACCAGCTATGCAAAGACATCGACGACACTATTAAAGGTACGACTCTCACCCAGTAAACCAACAGCAGGTCACGTTGTCTGTTAAAGCCGATTTTTTTTTTTTTTCAAGCTGGTCAGTACAAGAACGGGCAACTTGTTGAACATCACGACTGCAAGCCATGGGTGGAGGATACTTATTGGGAAATAAAAAGGTCGAACAATGCCATTATAGAAGAATCCTACAAGCAGTTTAATGGTAAGAGTTTTTGGTTTTTGATTTTATAATTCTGTGTACTGTTGTCACTACTGTTCCATAACTCTTCCTGTTCTTTTTGATGGGAAGTCCCAAAGGACAGTTGACATGTGACTTACCTAACAAAGACTGAAAATAATCCATCAAGTGATGGATTCACTCACTTCTTAGCAAATTCATGCACATAATTAACCCCTTAAGGCCCAAGCTGTTTGTTTACATGCTCTATTTTTTATTTTTCCTTGCTATTTGAGCTTATTGGACCCTAATTAGAATAAAAACTAAGAATAATGTTTTGATATGATGTACTTAGTCCATAAGTACACAAACGTGTACTTAATTGACATGCTAATTCTTATTTTTACACTTTTTTTCCCCAAATTGTATGTCATACTCTTCTGACACCACTAGATGGCAGTATAAGTGTCCACATAAGTGGCCATAAGACCCCAATTCAGTAGTGTACACAATTTGGGAAATATGAGCTAAAAGGTGCTGTCCACGCATAGATAATAAATCAATATAAATGATATACATGAATGAGGGAGATGCCCTCCACTTGGTCAATTGAAAAATAGCTGGCCTGCAGAAAAAGTGTGGGCACCCCTGGCGTGAGCAGCGTGTCTTGATGCAATGTATCTCTCCTGTAGATGTTCTTCATGAATGCAGACTCCTAAACAACAGAGCTACTCACGTCATCACCCAGACCGAGAGGTCCATGAGCCTCAAGAAGCAGCCAAAGCAATATGCCATCTGAATGTGCAACGACCGGTTATTGAAAATAACCTAAACACTGTATGTGTAGGTTCTTTATTTTATAGATGGCTGAGTAAAGCCAAGCTAGAAATACATGCTCTTTATGGCATTGTTCTAATTCTGTAGGATACAAGCAAGCCTCAGAATGGATGTGAGATGTCTTTCCTTGCACACCGTTCATATTGTGCCATCGTAGCCTGCATTTTTTGCAGAAGCATACAGTTCAGTATACGCTGCTAGAAATGTCTAAATATTTAAAATAACTAAGAGCTTTTCCATTCTGCTGGATCATTATGGGAGCATCCCATTGCTGTACGCTTTCTATGTAAAATTAAGTTTTTTTTTCCCTGAGGATATGAATGAATGTTGAGCTGTTTATACTTGTTTTATACCATAAAGTTTATTGCATATGCAAATAATATGTGTGCAGCGTTTTATAATAGTGTTACATACCATAACAGTGTTTTTCAACCACTGTGAGATACAGTCTGGTGTGCCATGGGAGATGATTTAGTTTCACCTATTTGGGTGATTTATTAAAAATATTTTTTCCAAACCAGTAATAATAGTCTGCCAATTATATGTTGTTGTTGAGTGTCGGTTCTGCCTAGAGCTCGGCAAAGTAACTGTGTAATACTCTTCCATATCAGTAGGTGGCAGCCGGTAGCTAATAGCTTTGTAGATGTCGGAAACAGCGGGAGGCATTGTAAAGGTAAAAAGGTGTCTAATGCTTAAACCAAAAATAAACAAAAGGTGAGTGGCCCTGAGAAAAGGCATTGAAGCTTCGGGAAGGCTATGCGGAAGAAAACTAAAACTGATCTGGCTTCAAAGTAAACAAAAACAGAATGCTGGACGACAGTAAAGACTTACTGCGGAGCAAACACGGCGTCCACAAAGTACTTTTGAACATGACAATCAACAATGTGCCCACAAAGAAGGATAAAAACAACTGAAACCTTTTTGATCGCTAAAACAAAGTAGATGCGGGAAACATCGCTCAAAGGAAGACATGAAACTGCTACAGGAAAATACCAAAAATAGTGAAAAAGCCACCAAAATAGGAGCGCAAGACAAGAAGTAAATAACTACACCCAGGAAAACAGCAAAAAAAAAGTCCAAAAAGTCAGGGTGTGATGTGACAGGTGGTGACAGTCCACCTACTTTGAGAGAAGAGCTATAGTAATACATGCTTGGTTATGGTTTAAAGTCGTATCCAACAATTGTGACAACGACTTTTTACTGTCAACTGAGTTTTGTTTTTTAATTATTTCTGCTGGTGGTGTGCCTCCGGATTTTTTCAAAGCAAAAAATGTGCCTTGGCTCAAAAAAGGTTGAAAAACACTGCCATAACACACCATTGGAATGCTTGGTCTCGAACTGAGAAAACAAATATTGGCTGGCCTGTGGTGCCACCTGCTGGCTGTTGTCAGCTTTAAAAGCACAGTTAATTATCAGGCGTGCACATTTTTTTATGCACAATTTTGTAAAAATCTGCATCAACAACATATTGCTGCCTCGTTTGTATGCAGTGCAGTATCGTTGTAATTTTTTTGTTTGTTTAAAGGACAGTTTAAAGAGCAGTTAAAGTCACAGACATGTTATAAGTAGATGACTCGAGAAAATCGGCCGCCATCTTGAAGTGGTGATGAGCCTGTCAGCAGCCTAAACTGACATTTGACAGGTAGAAAACAAAGATGCTAAACTGACAGTTGACAGGTAGAAAACAAAGATGCTAAACTGACAGTTGACAGTTAGAAAACAAAGATTCTAAACTGACAGTTGACAGGTAAAAAAACAAAGATGCTACACTGACAGTTGACAGGTAGAAAACAAAGATGCTAAACTGACAGTTGACAGGTAGAAAACAAAGA
This sequence comes from Nerophis ophidion, assembly GCF_033978795.1. Taxonomy (NCBI): domain Eukaryota; kingdom Metazoa; phylum Chordata; class Actinopteri; order Syngnathiformes; family Syngnathidae; genus Nerophis; species Nerophis ophidion. The sequence continues at coordinate 15,740,923 of NC_084622.1, forward strand.
TGCTAAACTGACAGGTAAAACACAGAGATGCTAAACTGACAGGTGGAAAACAAAGATGCTAAACTGACAGTTGACTGGTAGAACACAAAGATGCTAAACTGACAGTTGACAGGTAGAAAACAAAGATGCTAAACTGACAGTTGACAGGTAGAAAACAAAGATGCTAAACTGACAGTTGACAGGTAAAAACAAAGATGCTAAACTGCCAGGTAGAAAACAAAGATGCTAAACTGACAGTTGACAGGTAGAAAACAAAGATGCTAAACTGACAGTTGACTGGTAGAAAACAAAGATGCTAAATTGACAGTTGACAGGTAGAAAACAAAGATGCTAAACTGACAGTTGACAGGTAGAAAACAAAGATGCTAAACTGACAGTTGACAGGTAGAAAACAAAGATGCTAAACTGACAGTTGACAGGTAGAAAACAAAGATGCTAAACTGACAGTTGACAGGTAGAAAACGGAGATGCTAAACTGACAGTTGACAGGTAGAAAACAAAGATGCTAAACCGACAGGTAAAACACAAAGATGCTAAACTGACAGTTGACAGGTAGAAAACAAAGATGCTGAACTGACACTTGACAGGTAGAGAACAAAGATGCTAAACTGACGGGTAAAACACAAAGATGCTAAACTGACAGTTGACAGGTAGAAAACAAAGATGCTAAACTGACAGTTGACTGGTAGAACACAAAGATGCTAAACTGACAGGTAAAACACAAAGATGCTAAACTGACGGTTGACAGGTAGAAAACAAAGATGCTAAACTGACAGTTGACTGGTAGAACACAAAGATGCTAAACTGACAGTTGACAGGTACAAAACAAAGATGCTAAACTGACAGTTGACGGGTAGAAAACAAAGATGCTAAACCGACAGGTAAAACACAAAGATGCTAAACTGACAGTTGACAGGTAGAAAACAAAGATGCTAAACTGACAGTTGACTGGTAGAAAACAAAGATGCTAAACTGACGGTTGACAGGTAGAAAACAAAGATGCTAAACTGACAGTTGACAGTTAGAAAACAAAGATGCTAAACTGACAGTTGACAGGTAGAAAACAAAGAACCTACACTGACAGTTGACAGGTAGAAAACAAAGATGCTAAACTGACAGTTGACAGGTAGAAAACAAAGATGCTAAACTGACAGGTAAAACACAAAGATGCTAAACTGACAGTTGACAGGTAGAAAACAAAGATGCTAAACTGACAGTTGACTGGTAGAACACAAAGATGCTAAACTGACAGTTGACAGGTAGAAAACAAAGATGCTAAACTGACAGTTGACAGGTAGAAAACAAAGATGCTAAACTGACAGTTGACTGGTAGAAAACAAAGATGCTAAACTGCCAGGTAGAAAACAAAGATGCTAAACTGACAGTTGACAGGTAGAAAAAAAAGATGCTAAACTGACAGTTGACAGGTAGAAAACAAAGATGCTAAACTGACAGTTGACAGGTAGAAAACAAAGATGCTAAACTGACAGGTAAAACACAAAGATGCTAAACTGACAGTTGACAGGTAGAAAACAAAGATGCTAGACTGACAGGTAAAACACAAAGATGCTAAACTGACAGTTGACAGGTAGAAAACAAAGATGCTAAACTGACAGTTGACTGGTAGAACACAAAGATGCTAAACTGACAGTTGACAGGTAGAAAACAAAGATGCTAAACTGACAGTTGACTGGTAGAAAACAAAGATGCTAAACTGCCAGGTAGAAAACAAAGATGCTAAACTGACAGTTGACAGGTAGAAAACAAAGATGCTAAACTGACAGTTGACAGGTAGAAAACAAAGATGCTAAACTGACAGTTGACAGGTAGAAAACAAAGATGCTAAACTGACAGGTAAAACACAAAGATGCTAAACTGACAGTTGACAGGTAGAAAACAAAGATGCTAAACTGACAGTTGACAGGTAGAAAACAAAGATGCTAAACTGACAGGTAAAACACAAAGATGCTAAACTGACAGTTGACAGGTAGAAAACAATGATGCTAAACTGACAGTTGACTGGTAGAACACAAAGATGCTAAACTGACAGTTGACAGGTAGAAAACAAAGATGCTAAACTGACAGTTGACAGGTAGAAAACAAAGATGCTAAACTGCCAGGTACAAAACAATGATGCTAAACTGACAGTTGACAGGTAGAAAACAAAGATGCTGAACTGACAGTTGACAGGTAGAAAACAAAGATGCTAAACTGACAGTTGACTGGTAGAAAACAAAGATGCTAAACTGCCAGGTAGAAAACAAAGATGCTAAACTGACAGTTGACAGGTAGAAAACAAAGATGCTAAACTGACAGTTGACTGGTAGAAAACAAAGATGCTAAACTGACAGTTGACAGGTAGAAAACAAAGATGCTAAACTGACAGTTGACAGGTAGAAAACAAAGATGCTAAACTGACAGTTGACAGGTAGAAAACAAAGATGTTAAACTGACAGGTAAAACACAAAGATGCTAAACTGACAGTTGACAGGTAGAAAACAAAGATGCTAAACTGACAGTTGACAGGTAGAAAACAAAGATGCTAAACTGACAGGTAAAACACAAAGATGCTAAACTGACAGTTGACAGGTAGAAAACAAAGATGCTAAACTGACAGTTGACTGGTAGAACACAAAGATGCTAAACTGACAGATGACAGGTAGACAACAAAGATGCTAAACTGACAGTTGACAGGTAGAAAACAAAGATGCTAAACTGCCAGGTACAAAACAAATATGCTAAACTGACAGTTGACAGGTAGAAAACAAAGATGCTGAACTGACAGTTGACTGGTAGAAAACAAAGATGCTAAACTGACAGTTGACAGGTAGAAAACAAAGATGCTAAACTGACAGTTGACAGGTTGAAAACAAAGATGCTAAACTGACAGTTGACAGGTAGAAAACAAAGATGCTAAATTGACAGTTGACAGTTAGAAAACAAAGATGCTAAACTGCCAGGTAGAAAACAAAGATTCTAAACTGACAGTTGACTAGTAGAACACAAAGATGCTAAGCTGACAGTTGACAGGTAGAAAACAAAGATGCTAAACTGACAGTTGACAGGTAGAAAACAAAGATGCTAAACTGACAGTTGACAGGTAGAAAACAAAGATGCTAAACTGCCAGGTAGAAAACAAAGATGCTAAACAGACAGTTTACAGGTGGAAAACAAAGATGCTAAACTGACAGTTGACAGGTAGAAAACAAAGATGCTAAACTGACTGTTGACTGGTAGAAAACAAAGATGCTAAACTGACAGTTGACAGGTAGAAAACAAAGATGCTAAACTGACAGTTGACAGTTAGAAAACAAAGATGCTAAACTGACAGTTGACAGGTAGAAAACAAAGATGCTAAACCGACATGTAAAACACAAAGATGCTAAACTGACAGTTGACAGGTAGAAAACAAAGATGCTAAACTGACAGTTGACTGGTAGAAAACAAAGATGCTAAATTGACAGTTGACAGGTAGAAAACAAAGATGCTAAACTGACAGTTGACAGGTAGAAAACAAAGATGCTAAACTGACAGTTGACAGGTAGAAAACAGAGATGCTAAACTGGCAGTTGACAGGTAGAAAACAAAGATGCTAAACTCACAGGTAAAACACAAAGATGCTAAACTGACAGTTGACAGGTAGAAAACAAAGATGCTGAACTGACACTTGACAGGTAGAGAACAAAGATGCTAAACTGACGGGTAAAACACAAAGATGCTAAACTGACAGTTGACAGGTAGAAAACAAAGATGCTAAACTGACAGTTGACAGGTAGAAAACAAAGATGCTAAACTGACTGTTGACTGGTAGAAAACAAAGATGCTAAACTGACAGTTGACAGGTAGAAAACAAAGATGCTAAACTGACAGTTGACAGTTAGAAAACAAAGATGCTAAACTGACAGTTGACAGGTAGAAAACAAAGATGCTAAACCGACAAGTAAAACACAAAGATGCTAAACTGACAGTTGACAGGTAGAAAACAAAGATGCTAAACTGACAGTTGACAGGTGGAAAACAAAGATGCTAAACTGACAGGTAAAACACAAAGATGCTAAACTGACAGTTGACAGGTAGAAAACAAAGATGCTAAACTGACAGTTGACAGGTAGAAAACAAAGATGCTAAACTGACAGGTAAAACACAAAGATGCTAAACTGACAGTTGACAGGTAGAAAACAAAGATGCTAAACTAACAGTTGACTGGTAGAACACAAAGATGCTAAACTGACAGTTGACAGGTAGAAAACAAAGATGCTAAACTGACAGTTGACAGGTAGAAAACAAAGATGCTAAACTGACAGTTGACAGGTAGAAAACAAAGATGCTAAACTGACAGTTGACAGGTAGAAAACAAAGATGCTAAACCGACAGGCAAAACACAAAGATGCTAAACTGCCAGGTAGAAAACAAAGATGCTAAACTGACAGTTGACAGGTAGAAAACAAAGATGCTAAACTTACAGTTGACAGGTAGAAAACAAAGATGCTAAACTGACAGTTGACTGGTAGAAAACAAAGATGCTAAATTGACAGTTGACAGGTAGAACACAAAGATGCTAAACTGACAGTTGACAGGTAGAAAACAAAGATGCTAAACTGACAGTTGACAGGTAGAAAACAGAGATGCTAAACTGACAGTTGACAGGTAGAAAACAAAGATGCTAAACTGACAGGTAAAACACAAAGATGCTAAACTGACAGTTGACAGGTAGAAAACAAAGATGCTGAACTGACACTTGACAGGTAGAGAACAACGATGCTAAACTGACGGGTAAAACACAAAGATGCTAAACTGACAGTTGACAGGTAGAAAACAAAGATGCTAAACTGACAGTTGACTGGTAGAACACAAAGATGCTAAACTGACAGGTAAAACACAAAGATGCTAAACTGATGGTTGACAGGTAGAAAACAAAGATGCTAAACTGACAGTTGACTGGTAGAACACAAAGATGCTAAACTGACAGTTGACAGGTAGAAAACAAAGATGCTAAACTGAAAGTTGACGGGTAGAAAACAAAGATGCTAAAACGACAGGTAAAACACAAAGATGCTAAACAGACAGTTTACAGGTAGAAAACAAAGATGCTAAACTGACAGTTGACAGGTAGAAAACAAAGATGCTAAACTGACTGTTGACTGGTAGAAAACAAAGATGCTAAACTGACAGTTGACAGGTAGAAAACAAAGATGCTAAACTGACAGTTGACAGTTAGAAAACAAAGATGCTAAACTGACAGTTGACAGGTAGAAAACAAAGATGCTAAACCGACATGTAAAACACAAAGATGCTAAACTGACAGTTGACAGGTAGAAAACAAAGATGCTAAACTGACAGTTGACTGGTAGAAAACAAAGATGCTAAATTGACAGTTGACAGGTAGAAAACAAAGATGCTAAACTGACAGTTGACAGGTAGAAAACAAAGATGCTAAACTGACAGTTGACAGGTAGAAAACAGAGATGCTAAACTGGCAGTTGACAGGTAGAAAACAAAGATGCTAAACTCACAGGTAAAACACAAAGATGCTAAACTGACAGTTGACAGGTAGAAAACAAAGATGCTGAACTGACACTTGACAGGTAGAGAACAAAGATGCTAAACTGACGGGTAAAACACAAAGATGCTAAACTGACAGTTGACAGGTAGAAAACAAAGAACCTACACTGACAGTTGACAGGTAGAAAACAAAGATGCTAAACTGACAGTTGACAGGTAAAAAAAAAAAGAACCTACACTGACAGTTGACAGGTAGAAAACAAAGATGCTAAACTGACAGTTGACAGGTAGAAAACAAAGATGCTAAACTGACAGGTAAAACACAAAGATGCTAAACTGACAGTTGACAGGTAGAAAACAAAGATGCTAAACTGACAGTTGACTGGTAGAACACAAAGATGCTAAACTGACAGTTGACAGGTAGAAAACAAAGATGCTAAACTGACAGTTGACAGGTAGAAAACAAAGATGCTAAACTGACAGTTGACTGGTAGAAAACAAAGATGCTAAACTGCCAGGTAGAAAACAAAGATGCTAAACTGACAGTTGACAGGTAGAAAAAAAAGATGCTAAACTGACAGTTGACAGGTAGAAAACAAAGATGCTAAACTGACAGTTGACAGGTAGAAAACAAAGATGCTAAACTGACAGGTAAAACACAAAGATGCTAAACTGACAGTTGACAGGTAGAAAACAAAGATGCTAGACTGACAGGTAAAACACAAAGATGCTAAACTGACAGTTGACAGGTAGAAAACAAAGATGCTAAACTGACAGTTGACTGGTAGAACACAAAGATGCTAAACTGACAGTTGACAGGTAGAAAACAAAGATGCTAAACTGACAGTTGACTGGTAGAAAACAAAGATGCTAAACTGCCAGGTAGAAAACAAAGATGCTAAACTGACAGTTGACAGGTAGAAAACAAAGATGCTAAACTGACAGTTGACAGGTAGAAAACAAAGATGCTAAACTGACAGTTGACAGGTAGAAAACAAAGATGCTAAACTGACAGGTAAAACACAAAGATGCTAAACTGACAGTTGACAGGTAGAAAACAAAGATGCTAAACTGACAGTTGACAGGTAGAAAACAAAGATGCTAAACTGACAGGTAAAACACAAAGATGCTAAACTGACAGTTGACAGGTAGAAAACAATGATGCTAAACTGACAGTTGACTGGTAGAACACAAAGATGCTAAACTGACAGTTGACAGGTAGAAAACAAAGATGCTAAACTGACAGTTGACAGGTAGAAAACAAAGATGCTAAACTGCCAGGTACAAAACAATGATGCTAAACTGACAGTTGACAGGTAGAAAACAAAGATGCTGAACTGACAGTTGACAGGTAGAAAACAAAGATGCTAAACTGACAGTTGACTGGTAGAAAACAAAGATGCTAAACTGCCAGGTAGAAAACAAAGATGCTAAACTGACAGTTGACAGGTAGAAAACAAAGATGCTAAACTGACAGTTGACTGGTAGAAAACAAAGATGCTAAACTGACAGTTGACAGGTAGAAAACAAAGATGCTAAACTGACAGTTGACAGGTAGAAAACAAAGATGCTAAACTGACAGTTGACAGGTAGAAAACAAAGATGTTAAACTGACAGGTAAAACACAAAGATGCTAAACTGACAGTTGACAGGTAGAAAACAAAGATGCTAAACTGACAGTTGACAGGTAGAAAACAAAGATGCTAAACTGACAGGTAAAACACAAAGATGCTAAACTGACAGTTGACAGGTAGAAAACAAAGATGCTAAACTGACAGTTGACTGGTAGAACACAAAGATGCTAAACTGACAGATGACAGGTAGACAACAAAGATGCTAAACTGACAGTTGACAGGTAGAAAACAAAGATGCTAAACTGCCAGGTACAAAACAAATATGCTAAACTGACAGTTGACAGGTAGAAAACAAAGATGCTGAACTGACAGTTGACTGGTAGAAAACAAAGATGCTAAACTGACAGTTGACAGGTAGAAAACAAAGATGCTAAACTGACAGTTGACAGGTTGAAAACAAAGATGCTAAACTGACAGTTGACAGGTAGAAAACAAAGATGCTAAATTGACAGTTGACAGTTAGAAAACAAAGATGCTAAACTGCCAGGTAGAAAACAAAGATTCTAAACTGACAGTTGACTAGTAGAACACAAAGATGCTAAGCTGACAGTTGACAGGTAGAAAACAAAGATGCTAAACTGACAGTTGACAGGTAGAAAACAAAGATGCTAAACTGACAGTTGACAGGTAGAAAACAAAGATGCTAAACTGCCAGGTAGAAAACAAAGATGCTAAACAGACAGTTTACAGGTGGAAAACAAAGATGCTAAACTGACAGTTGACAGGTAGAAAACAAAGATGCTAAACTGACTGTTGACTGGTAGAAAACAAAGATGCTAAACTGACAGTTGACAGGTAGAAAACAAAGATGCTAAACTGACAGTTGACAGTTAGAAAACAAAGATGCTAAACTGACAGTTGACAGGTAGAAAACAAAGATGCTAAACCGACATGTAAAACACAAAGATGCTAAACTGACAGTTGACAGGTAGAAAACAAAGATGCTAAACTGACAGTTGACTGGTAGAAAACAAAGATGCTAAATTGACAGTTGACAGGTAGAAAACAAAGATGCTAAACTGACAGTTGACAGGTAGAAAACAAAGATGCTAAACTGACAGTTGACAGGTAGAAAACAGAGATGCTAAACTGGCAGTTGACAGGTAGAAAACAAAGATGCTAAACTCACAGGTAAAACACAAAGATGCTAAACTGACAGTTGACAGGTAGAAAACAAAGATGCTGAACTGACACTTGACAGGTAGAGAACAAAGATGCTAAACTGACGGGTAAAACACAAAGATGCTAAACTGACAGTTGACAGGTAGAAAACAAAGATGCTAAACTGACAGTTGACAGGTAGAAAACAAAGATGCTAAACTGACTGTTGACTGGTAGAAAACAAAGATGCTAAACTGACAGTTGACAGGTAGAAAACAAAGATGCTAAACTGACAGTTGACAGTTAGAAAACAAAGATGCTAAACTGACAGTTGACAGGTAGAAAACAAAGATGCTAAACCGACAAGTAAAACACAAAGATGCTAAACTGACAGTTGACAGGTAGAAAACAAAGATGCTAAACTGACAGTTGACAGGTGGAAAACAAAGATGCTAAACTGACAGGTAAAACACAAAGATGCTAAACTGACAGTTGACAGGTAGAAAACAAAGATGCTAAACTGACAGTTGACAGGTAGAAAACAAAGATGCTAAACTGACAGGTAAAACACAAAGATGCTAAACTGACAGTTGACAGGTAGAAAACAAAGATGCTAAACTAACAGTTGACTGGTAGAACACAAAGATGCTAAACTGACAGTTGACAGGTAGAAAACAAAGATGCTAAACTGACAGTTGACAGGTAGAAAACAAAGATGCTAAACTGACAGTTGACAGGTAGAAAACAAAGATGCTAAACTGACAGTTGACAGGTAGAAAACAAAGATGCTAAACCGACAGGCAAAACACAAAGATGCTAAACTGCCAGGTAGAAAACAAAGATGCTAAACTGACAGTTGACAGGTAGAAAACAAAGATGCTAAACTTACAGTTGACAGGTAGAAAACAAAGATGCTAAACTGACAGTTGACTGGTAGAAAACAAAGATGCTAAATTGACAGTTGACAGGTAGAAAACAAAGATGCTAAACTGACAGTTGACAGGTAGAAAACAAAGATGCTAAACTGACAGTTGACAGGTAGAAAACAGAGATGCTAAACTGACAGTTGACAGGTAGAAAACAAAGATGCTAAACTGACAGGTAAAACACAAAGATGCTAAACTGACAGTTGACAGGTAGAAAACAAAGATGCTGAACTGACACTTGACAGGTAGAGAACAACGATGCTAAACTGACGGGTAAAACACAAAAATGCTAAACTGACAGTTGACAGGTAGAAAACAAAGATGCTAAACTGACAGTTGACTGGTAGAACACAAAGATGCTAAACTGACAGGTAAAACACAAAGATGCTAAACTGATGGTTGACAGGTAGAAAACAAAGATGCTAAACTGACAGTTGACTGGTAGAACACAAAGATGCTAAACTGACAGTTGACAGGTAGAAAACAAAGATGCTAAACTGAAAGTTGACGGGTAGAAAACAAAGATGCTAAAACGACAGGTAAAACACAAAGATGCTAAACAGACAGTTTACAGGTAGAAAACAAAGATGCTAAACTGAAAGTTGACAGGTAGAAAACAAAGATGCTAAACTGACTGTTGACTGGTAGAAAACAAAGATGCTAAACTGACAGTTGACAGGTAGAAAACAAAGATGCTAAACTGACAGTTGACAGTTAGAAAACAAAGATGCTAAACTGACAGTTGACAGGTAGAAAACAAAGATGCTAAACCGACATGTAAAACACAAAGATGCTAAACTGACAGTTGACAGGTAGAAAACAAAGATGCTAAACTGACAGTTGACTGGTAGAAAACAAAGATGCTAAATTGACAGTTGACAGGTAGAAAACAAAGATGCTAAACTGACAGTTGACAGGTAGAAAACAAAGATGCTAAACTGACAGTTGACAGGTAGAAAACAGAGATGCTAAACTGGCAGTTGACAGGTAGAAAACAAAGATGCTAAACTCACAGGTAAAACACAAAGATGCTAAACTGACAGTTGACAGGTAGAAAACAAAGATGCTGAACTGACACTTGACAGGTAGAGAACAAAGATGCTAAACTGACGGGTAAAACACAAAGATGCTAAACTGACAGTTGACAGGTAGAAAACAAAGATGCTAAACTGACAGTTGACAGGTAGAAAACAAAGATGCTAAACTGACTGTTGACTGGTAGAAAACAAAGATGCTAAACTGACAGTTGACAGGTAGAAAACAAAGATGCTAAACTGACAGTTGACAGTTAGAAAACAAAGATGCTAAACTGACAGTTGACAGGTAGAAAACAAAGATGCTAAACCGACAAGTAAAACACAAAGATGCTAAACTGACAGTTGACAGGTAGAAAACAAAGATGCTAAACTGACAGTTGACAGGTGGAAAACAAAGATGCTAAACTGACAGGTAAAACACAAAGATGCTAAACTGACAGTTGACAGGTAGAAAACAAAGATGCTAAACTGACAGTTGACAGGTAGAAAACAAAGATGCTAAACTGACAGGTAAAACACAAAGATGCTAAACTGACAGTTGACAGGTAGAAAACAAAGATGCTAAACTAACAGTTGACTGGTAGAACACAAAGATGCTAAACTGACAGTTGACAGGTAGAAAACAAAGATGCTAAACTGACAGTTGACAGGTAGAAAACAAAGATGCTAAACTGACAGTTGACAGGTAGAAAACAAAGATGCTAAACTGACAGTTGACAGGTAGAAAACAAAGATGCTAAACCGACAGGCAAAACACAAAGATGCTAAACTGCCAGGTAGAAAACAAAGATGCTAAACTGACAGTTGACAGGTAGAAAACAAAGATGCTAAACTTACAGTTGACAGGTAGAAAACAAAGATGCTAAACTGACAGTTGACTGGTAGAAAACAAAGATGCTAAATTGACAGTTGACAGGTAGAAAACAAAGATGCTAAACTGACAGTTGACAGGTAGAAAACAAAGATGCTAAACTGACAGTTGACAGGTAGAAAACAGAGATGCTAAACTGACAGTTGACAGGTAGAAAACAAAGATGCTAAACTGACAGGTAAAACACAAAGATGCTAAACTGACAGTTGACAGGTAGAAAACAAAGATGCTGAACTGACACTTGACAGGTAGAGAACAACGATGCTAAACTGACGGGTAAAACACAAAGATGCTAAACTGACAGTTGACAGGTAGAAAACAAAGATGCTAAACTGACAGTTGACTGGTAGAACACAAAGATGCTAAACTGACAGGTAAAACACAAAGATGCTAAACTGATGGTTGACAGGTAGAAAACAAAGATGCTAAACTGACAGTTGACTGGTAGAACACAAAGATGTTAAACTGACAGTTGACAGGTAGAAAACAAAGATGCTAAACTGAAAGTTGACGGGTAGAAAACAAAGATGCTAAAACGACAGGTAAAACACAAAGATGCTAAACTGACAGTTGACAGGTAGAAAACAAAGATGCTAAACTGACAGTTGACTGGTAGAAAACAAAGATGCTAAACTGACAGTTGACAGGTAGAAAACAAAGATGCTAAACTGACAGTTGACAGTTAGAAAACAAAGATGCTAAACTGACAGTTGACAGGTAGAAAACAAAGATGCTACACTGACAGTTGACAGGTAGAAAACAAAGATGCTAAACTGACAGTTGACAGGTAGAAAACAAAGATGCTAAACTGACAGGTAAAACACAAAGATGCTAAACTGACAGTTGACAGGTAGAAAACAAAGATGCTAAACTGACAGTTGACTGGTAGAACACAAAGATGCTAAACTGACAGTTGACAGGTAGAAAAAAAAGATGCTAAACTGACAGTTGACAGGTAGAAAACAAAGATGCTAAACTGACAGTTGACTGGTAGAAAACAAAGATGCTAAACTGCCAGGTAGAAAACAAAGATGCTAAACTGACAGTTAACAGGTAGAAAACAAAGATGCTAAACTGACAGTTGACAGGTAGAAAACAAAGATGCTAAACTGACAGTTGACTGGTAGAACACAAAGATGCTAAACTGACAGTTGACAGGTAGAAAACAAAGATGCTAAACTGACAGTTGACAGTTAGAAAACAAAGATGCTAAACCGACATGTAAAACACAAAGATGCTAAACTGACAGTTGACAGGTAGAAAACAAAGATGCTAAACTGACAGTTGACAGGAAGAAAACAAAGATGCTAAACTGACAGGTAAAACACAAAGATGCTAAACTGACAGTTGACAGGTAGAAAACAAAGATGCTAAACTGACAGTTGACAGGTAGAAAACAAAGATGCTAAACTGACAGGTAAAACACAAAGATGATAAACTGACAGTTGACAGGTAGAAAACAAAGATGCTAAACTAACAGTTGACTGGTAGAACACAAAGATGCTAAACTGACAGTTGACAGGTAGAAAACAAAGATGCTAAACTGACAGTTGACAGGTAGAAAACAAAGATGCTAAACTGACAGTTGACAGGTAGAAAAACAAAGATGCTAAACTGCCAGGTAGAAAACAAAGATGCTAAACTGACAGTTGACTGGTAGAAAACAAAGATGCTAAACTGACAGTTGACAGTTAGAAAACAAAGATGCTAAACCGACATGTAAAACACAAAGATGCTAAACTGACAGTTGACAGGTAGAAAACAAAGATGCTAAACTGACAGTTGACAGGAAGAAAACAAAGATGCTAAACTGACAGGTAAAACACAAAGATGCTAAACTGACAGTTGAAAGGTAGAAAACAAAGATGCTAAACTGACAGTTGACAGGTAGAAAACAAAGATGCTAAACCGACATGTAAAACACAAAGATGCTAAACTGACAGTTGACAGGTAGAAAACAAAGATGCTAAACTGACAGTTGACAGGAAGAAAACAAAGATGCTAAACTGACAGGTAAAACACAAAGATGCTAAACTGACAGTTGACAGGTAGAAAACAAAGATGCTAAACTGACAGCTGACAGGTAGAAAACAAAGATGCTAAACTGACAGGTAAAACACAAAGATGATAAACTGACAGTTGACAGGTAGAAAACAAAGATGCTAAACTAACAGTTGACTGGTAGAACACAAAGATGCTAAACTGACAGTTGACAGGTAGAAAACAAAGATGCTAAACTGACAGTTGACAGGTAGAAAACAAAGATGCTAAACTGACAGTTGACAGGTAGAAAAACAAAAATGCTAAACTGCCAGGTAGAAAACAAAGATGCTAAACTGACAGTTGACTGGTAGAAAACAAAGATGCTAAACTGACAGTTGACAGTTAGAAAACAAAGATGCTAAACCGACATGTAAAACACAAAGATGCTAAACTGACAGTTGACAGGTAGAAAACAAAGATGCTAAACTGACAGTTGACAGGAAGAAAACAAAGATGCTACACTGACAGTTGACAGGTAGAAAACAAAGATGCTAAACTGACAGTTGACAGGTAGAAAACAAAGATGCTAAACTGACAGGTAAAACACAAAGATGCTAAACTGACAGTTGACAGGTAGAAAACAAAGATGCTAAACTGACAGTTGACTGGTAGAAAACAAAGATGCTAAACTGCCAGGTAGAAAACAAAGATGCTAAACTGACAGTTGACAGGTAGAAAACCAAGATGCTAAACTGACAGTTGACAGGTAGAAAACAAAGATGCTAAACTGACAGTTGACTGGTAGAAAACAAAGATGCTAAACTGACAATTGACTGGTAGAAAACAAAGATGCTAAACTACCAGGTAGAAAACAAAGATGCTAAACTGACAGTTGACAGGTAGAAAACAAAGATCCTAAACTGACAGTTGACAGGTAGAAAACAAAGATGCTAAACTGACAGTTGACAGGTAGAAAACAAAGATGCTAAACTGACAGGTAAAACACAAAGATGCTAAACTGACAGTTGACAGGTAGAAAACAAAGATGCTAAACTGACAGTTGACAGGTAGAAAACAAAGATGCTAAACTGACAGGTAAAACACAAAGATGCTAAACTGACAGTTGACAGGTAGAAAACAAAGATGCTAAACTGACAGTTGACTGGTAGAACACAAAGATGCTAAACTGACAGTTGACAGGTAGAAAACAAAGATGCCAAACTGACAGTTGACAGGTAGAAAACAAAGATGCTAAACTGCCAGGTACAAAACAAAGATGCTAAACTGACAGTTGACAGGTAGAAAACAAAGATGCTGAACTGACAGTTGACAGGTAGAAAACAAAGATGCTAAACTGACAGTTGACTGGTAGAAAACAAAGATGCTAAACTGCCAGGTAGAAAACAAAGATGCTAAACTGACAGTTGACAGGTAGAAAACAAAGATGCTAAACTGACAGTTGGCAGGTAGAAAACAAAGATGCTAAACCGACAGGTAAAACACAAAGATGCTAAACTGACAGTTGACAGGTAGAAAACAAAGATGCTAAACTGACAGTTGACTGGTAGAAAACAAAGATGCTAAACTGACAGGTAAAACACAAAGATGCTAAACTGACAGTTGACAGGTAGAAAACAAAGATGCTAAACTGACAGTTGACTGGTAGAACACAAAGATGCTAAACTGACAGATGACAGGTAAAAAACAAAGCTGCTAAACTGACAGTTGACAGGTAGAAAACAAAGATGCTAAACTGCCAGGTACAAAACAAAGATGCTAAACTGACAGTTGACAGGTAGAAAACAAAGATGCTGAGCTGACAGTTGACTGGCAGAAAACAAAGATGCTAAACTGACAGTTGACAGGTAGAAAACAAAGATGCTAAACTGACAGTTGACAGGTAGAAAACAAAGATGCTAAACTGACAGTTGACAGGTAGAAAACAAAGATGCTAAACTGACAGTTGACAGTTAGAAAACAAAGATGCTAAACTGCCAGGTAGAAAACAAAGATTATAAACTGACAGTTGACTAGTAGAACACAAAGATGCTAAACTGACAGTTGACAGGTAGAAAACAAAGATGCTAAACTGACAGTTGACAGGTAGAAAACAAAGATGCTAAACTGACAGTTGACAGGTAGAAATAAAAGATGCTAAACTGACAGGTAGAAAACAAAGATGCTAAACGGACAGTTTACAGGTAGAAAACAAAGATGCTAAACTGACAGTTGACAGGTAGAAAACAAAGATGCTAAACTGACTGTTGACTGGTAGAAAACAAAGATGCTAAACTGACAGTTGACAGGTAGAAAACAAAGATGCTAAACTGACAGTTGACAGTTAGAAAACAAAGATGCTAAACTGACAGTTGACAGGTACAAAACAAAGATGCTAACCCGACATGTAAAACACAAAGATGCTAAACTGACAGTTGACAGGTAGAAAACAAAGATGCTAAACTGACAGTTGACAGGAAGAAAACGAAGATGCTAAACTGACAGGTAAAACACAAAGATGCTAAACTGACAGTTGACAGGTAGAAAACAAAGATGCTAAATTGACAGTTGACAGGTAGAAAACAAAGATGCTAAACTGACAGGTAAAACACAAAGATGCTAAACTGACAGTTGACAGGTAGAAAACAAAGATGCTAAACTAACAGTTGACTGGTAGAACACAAAGATGCTAAACTGACAGTTGACAGGTAGAAAACAAAGATGCTAAACTGACAGTTGACAGGTAGAAAACAAAGATGCTAAACTGACAGTTGACAGGTAGAAAACAAAGATGCTAAACTGACAGTTGACAGGTAGAAAACAAAGATGCTGAACTGACAGTTGACAGGTAGAAAACAAAGATGCTAAACTAACAGGTAAAACACAAAGATGCTAAACTGACAGTTGACAGGTAGAAAACAAAGATGCTGAACTGACACTTGACAGGTAGAGAACAAAGATGCTAAACTGACGGGTAAAACACAAAGATGCTAAACTGACAGTTGACAGGTAGAAAACAAAGATGCTAAACTGACAGTTGACTGGTAGAACACAAAGATGCTAAACTGACAGGTAAAACACAAAGATGCTAAACTGATGGTTGACAGGTAGAAAACAAAGATGCTAAACTGACAGTTGACTGGTAGAACACAAAGATGCTAAACTGACAGGTAAAACACAAAGATGCTAAACTGATGGTTGACAGGTAGAAAACAAAGATGCTAAACTGACAGTTGACAGGTAGAAAACAAAGATGCTAAACTGACAGTTGACTGGTAGAAAACAAAGATGCTAAACTGACAGTTGACAGGTAGAAAACAAAGATGCTAAACTGACAGTTGACAGTTAGAAAACAAAGATGCTAAACTGACAGTTGACAGGTAGAAAACAAAGATGCTACACTGACAGTTGACAGGTAGAAAACAAAGATGCTAAACTGACAGTTGACAGGTAGAAAACAAAGATGCTAAACTGACAGGTAAAACACAAAGATGCTAAACTGACAGTTGACAGGTAGAAAACAAAGATGCTAAACTGACAGTTGACTGGTAGAACACAAAGATGCTAAACTGACAGTTGACAGGTAGAAAAAAAAGATGCTAAACTGACAGTTGACAGGTAGAAAACAAAGATGCTAAACTGACAGTTGACTGGTAGAAAACAAAGATGCTAAACTGCCAGGTAGAAAACAAAGATGCTAAACTGACAGTTGACAGGTAGAAAACAAAGATGCTAAACTGACAGTTGACAGGTAGAAAACAAAGATGCTAAACTGACAGTTGACTGGTAGAACACAAAGATGCTAAACTGACAGTTGACAGGTAGAAAAGAAAGATGCTAAACTGACAGTTGACAGTTAGAAAACAAAGATGCTAAACCGACATGTAAAACACAAAGATGCTAAACTGACAGTTGACTGGTAGAAAACAAAGATGCTAAACTGACAGTTGACAGGTAGAAAACAAAGATGCTAAACTGACAGTTGACAGTTAGAAAACAAAGATGCTAAACTGACAGTTGACAGGTAGAAAACAAAGATGCTACACTGACAGTTGACAGGTAGAAAACAAAGATGCTAAACTGACAGTTGACAGGTAGAAAACAAAGATGCTAAACTGACAGGTAAAACACAAAGATGCTAAACTGACAGTTGACAGGTAGAAAACAAAGATGCTAAACTGACAGTTGACTGGTAGAACACAAAGATGCTAAACTGACAGTTGACAGGTAGAAAAAAAAGATGCTAAACTGACAGTTGACAGGTAGAAAACAAAGATGCTAAACTGACAGTTGACTGGTAGAAAACAAAGATGCTAAACTGCCAGGTAGAAAACAAAGATGCTAAACTGACAGTTGACAGGTAGAAAACAAAGATGCTAAACTGACAGTTGACAGGTAGAAAACAAAGATGCTAAACTGACAGTTGACTGGTAGAACACAAAGATGCTAAACTGACAGTTGACAGGTAGAAAAGAAAGATGCTAAACTGACAGTTGACAGTTAGAAAACAAAGATGCTAAACCGACATGTAAAACACAAAGATGCTAAACTGACAGTTGACAGGTAGAAAACAAAGATGCTAAACTGACAGTTGACAGGAAGAAAACAAAGATGCTAAACTGACAGGTAAAACACAAAGATGCTAAACTGACAGTTTACAGGTAGAAAACAAAGATGCTAAACTGACAGTTGACAGGTAGAAAACAAAGATGCTAAACTGACAGGTAAAACACAAAGATGATAAACTGACAGTTGACAGGTAGAAAACAAAGATGCTAAACTAACAGTTGACTGGTAGAACACAAAGATGCTAAACTGACAGTTGACAGGTAGAAAACAAAGATGCTAAACTGACAGTTGACAGGTAGAAAACAAAGATGCTAAACTGACAGTTGACAGGTAGAAAAACAAAGATGCTAAACTGCCAGGTAGAAAACAAAGATGCTAAACTGACAGTTGACTGGTAGAACACAAAGATGCTAAACTGACAGGTAAAACACAAAGATGCTAAACTGACGGTTGACAGGTAGAAAACAAAGATGCTAAACTGACAGTTGACTGGTAGAACACAAAGATGCTAAACTGACAGTTGACAGGTAGAAAACAAAGATGCTAAACTGACTGTTGACTGGTAGAAAACAAAGAGGCTAAACTGACAGTTGACAGGTAGAAAACAAAGATGCTAAACTGACATTTGACAGGTAGAAAACAAAGATGCTAAACTGACAGTTGACAGGTAGAAAACAAAGATGCTAAACCGACAGGTAAAACACAAAGATGCTAAACTGACAGTTGACAGGTAGAAAACAAAGATGCTAAACTGACAGTTGACAGGAAGAAAACAAAGATGCTAAACTGACAGGTAAAACACAAAGATGCTAAACTGACAGTTGACAGGTAGAAAACAAAGATGCTAAATTGACAGTTGACAGGTAGAAGACAAAGATGCTAAACTGACAGGTAAAACACAAAGATGCTAAACTGACAGTTGACAGGTAGAAAACAAAGATGCTAAACTTACAGTTGACAGGTAGAAAACAAAGATGCTAAACTGACAGTTGACTGGTAGAACACAAAGATGCTAAACTGACAGTTGACAGGTAGAAAAAAAAGATGCTAAACTGACAGTTGACAGGTAGAAAACAAAGATGCTAAACTGACAGTTGACTGGTAGAAAACAAAGATGCTAAACTGCCAGGTAGAAAACAAAGATGCTAAACTGACAGTTGACAGGTAGAAAACAAAGATGCTAAACTGACAGTTGACAGGTAGAAAACAAAGATGCTAAACTGACAGTTGACTGGTAGAACACAAAGATGCTAAACTGACAGTTGACAGGTAGAAAACAAAGATGCTAAACTGACAGTTGACAGTTAGAAAACAAAGATGCTAAACCGACATGTAAAACACAAAGATGCTAAACTGACAGTTGACAGGTAGAAAACAAAGATGCTAAACTGACAGTTGAAAGGGAAGAAAACAAAGATGCTAAACTGACAGGTAAAACACAAAGATGCTAAACTGACAGTTGACAGGTAGAAAACAAAGATGCTAAACTGACAGTTGACAGGTAGAAAACAAAGATGCTAAACTGACAGGTAAACACAAAGATGATAAACTGACAGTTGACAGGTATAAAACAAAGATGCTAAACTAACAGTTGACTGGTAGAACACAAAGATGCTAAACTGACAGTTGACAGGTAGAAAACAAAGATGCTAAACTGACAGTTGACAGGTAGAAAACAAAGATGCTAAACTGACAGTTGACAGGTAGAAAAACAAAGATGCTAAACTGCCAGGTAGAAAACAAAGATGCTAAACTGACAGTTGACTGGTAGAAAACAAAGATGCTAAACTGACAGTTAGAAAACAAAGATGCTAAACCGACATGTAAAACACAAAGATGCTAAACTGACAGTTGACAGGTAGAAAACAAAGATGCTAAACTGACAGTTGACAGGAAGAAAACAAAGATGCTAAACTGACAGGTAAAACACAAAGATGCTAAACTGACAGTTGACAGGTAGAAAACAAAGATGCTAAACTGACAGTTGACAGGTAGAAAACAAAGATGCTAAACTGACAGTTGACAGGTAGAAAACAAAGATGCTAAACTGACAGTTGACAGGTAGAAAACAAAGATGCTAAACTGACAGTTGACAGGTAGAAAACAAAGATGCTAAACTGCCAGGTAGAAAACAAAGATTACAAACTGACAGTTGACTAGTAGAACACAAAGATGCTAAACTGACAGTTGACAGGTAGAAAACAAAGATGCTAAACTGACAGTTGACAGGTAGAAAACAAAGATGCTAAACTGACAGTTGACAGGTAGAAAACAAAGATGCTAAACCGACAGGTAGAAAACAAAGATGCTAAACGGACAGTTTACAGGTAGAAAACAAAGATGCTAAACTGACAGTTGACAGGTAGAAAACAAAGATGCTAAACTGACTGTTGACTGGTAGAAAACAAAGATGCTAAACTGACAGGTAAAACACAAAGATGCTAAACTGACAGTTGACAGGTAGAAAACAAAGATGCTAAATTGACAGTTGACAGGTAGAAGACAAAGATGCTAAACTGACAGGTAAAACACAAAGATGCTAAACTGACAGTTGACAGGTAGAAAACAAAGATGCTAAACTTACAGTTGACAGGTAGAAAACAAAGATGCTAAACTGACAGTTGACTGGTAGAACACAAAGATGCTAAACTGACAGTTGACAGGTAGAAAAAAAAGATGCTAAACTGACAGTTGACATGTAGAAAACAAAGATGCTAAACTGACAGTTGACTGGTAGAAAACAAAGATGCTAAACTGCCAGGTAGAAAACAAAGATGCTAAACTGACAGTTGACAGGTAGAAAACAAAGATGCTAAACTGACAGTTGACAGGTAGAAAACAAAGATGCTAAACTGACAGTTGACTGGTAGAACACAAAGATGCTAAACTGACAGTTGACAGGTAGAAAACAAAGATGCTAAACTGACAGTTGACTGGTAGAACACAAAGATGCTAAACTGACAGTTGACAGGTAGAAAAGAAAGATGCTAAACTGACAGTTGACAGTTAGAAAACAAAGATGCTAAACCGACATGTAAAACACAAAGATGCTAAACTGACAGTTGACAGGTAGAAAACAAAGATGCTAAACTGACAGTTGACAGGAAGAAAACAAAGATGCTAAACTGACAGGTAAAACACAAAGATGCTAAACTGACAGTTTACAGGTAGAAAACAAAGATGCTAAACTGACAGTTGACAGGTAGAAAACAAAGATGCTAAACTGACAGGTAAAACACAAAGATGATAAACTGACAGTTGACAGGTAGAAAACAAAGATGCTAAACTAACAGTTGACTGGTAGAACACAAAGATGCTAAACTGACAGTTGACAGGTAGAAAACAAAGATGCTAAACTGACAGTTGACAGGTAGAAAACAAAGATGCTAAACTGACAGTTGACAGGTAGAAAAACAAAGATGCTAAACTGCCAGGTAGAAAACAAAGATGCTAAACTGACAGTTGACTGGTAGAACACAAAGATGCTAAACTGACAGGTAAAACACAAAGATGCTAAACTGACGGTTGACAGGTAGAAAACAAAGATGCTAAACTGACAGTTGACTGGTAGAACACAAAGATGCTAAACTGACAGTTGACAGGTAGAAAACAAAGATGCTAAACTGACTGTTGACTGGTAGAAAACAAAGAGGCTAAACTGACAGTTGACAGGTAGAAAACAAAGATGCTAAACTGACATTTGACAGGTAGAAAACAAAGATGCTAAACTGACAGTTGACAGGTAGAAAACAAAGATGCTAAACCGACAGGTAAAACACAAAGATGCTAAACTGACAGTTGACAGGTAGAAAACAAAGATGCTAAACTGACAGTTGACAGGAAGAAAACAAAGATGCTAAACTGACAGGTAAAACACAAAGATGCTAAACTGACAGTTGACAGGTAGAAAACAAAGATGCTAAATTGACAGTTGACAGGTAGAAGACAAAGATGCTAAACTGACAGGTAAAACACAAAGATGCTAAACTGACAGTTGACAGGTAGAAAACAAAGATGCTAAACTTACAGTTGACAGGTAGAAAACAAAGATGCTAAACTGACAGTTGACTGGTAGAACACAAAGATGCTAAACTGACAGTTGACAGGTAGAAAAAAAAGATGCTAAACTGACAGTTGACAGGTAGAAAACAAAGATGCTAAACTGACAGTTGACTGGTAGAAAACAAAGATGCTAAACTGCCAGGTAGAAAACAAAGATGCTAAACTGACAGTTGACAGGTAGAAAACAAAGATGCTAAACTGACAGTTGACAGGTAGAAAACAAAGATGCTAAACTGACAGTTGACTGGTAGAACACAAAGATGCTAAACTGACAGTTGACAGGTAGAAAACAAAGATGCTAAACTGACAGTTGACAGTTAGAAAACAAAGATGCTAAACCGACATGTAAAACACAAAGATGCTAAACTGACAGTTGACAGGTAGAAAACAAAGATGCTAAACTGACAGTTGAAAGGGAAGAAAACAAAGATGCTAAACTGACAGGTAAAACACAAAGATGCTAAACTGACAGTTGACAGGTAGAAAACAAAGATGCTAAACTGACAGTTGACAGGTAGAAAACAAAGATGCTAAACTGACAGGTAAACACAAAGATGATAAACTGACAGTTGACAGGTATAAAACAAAGATGCTAAACTAACAGTTGACTGGTAGAACACAAAGATGCTAAACTGACAGTTGACAGGTAGAAAACAAAGATGCTAAACTGACAGTTGACAGGTAGAAAACAAAGATGCTAAACTGACAGTTGACAGGTAGAAAAACAAAGATGCTAAACTGCCAGGTAGAAAACAAAGATGCTAAACTGACAGTTGACTGGTAGAAAACAAAGATGCTAAACTGACAGTTAGAAAACAAAGATGCTAAACCGACATGTAAAACACAAAGATGCTAAACTGACAGTTGACAGGTAGAAAACAAAGATGCTAAACTGACAGTTGACAGGAAGAAAACAAAGATGCTAAACTGACAGGTAAAACACAAAGATGCTAAACTGACAGTTGACAGGTAGAAAACAAAGATGCTAAACTGACAGTTGACAGGTAGAAAACAAAGATGCTAAACTGACAGTTGACAGGTAGAAAACAAAGATGCTAAACTGACAGTTGACAGGTAGAAAACAAAGATGCTAAACTGACAGTTGACAGGTAGAAAACAAAGATGCTAAACTGCCAGGTAGAAAACAAAGATTACAAACTGACAGTTGACTAGTAGAACACAAAGATGCTAAACTGACAGTTGACAGGTAGAAAACAAAGATGCTAAACTGACAGTTGACAGGTAGAAAACAAAGATGCTAAACTGACAGTTGACAGGTAGAAAACAAAGATGCTAAACCGACAGGTAGAAAACAAAGATGCTAAACGGACAGTTTACAGGTAGAAAACAAAGATGCTAAACTGACAGTTGACAGGTAGAAAACAAAGATGCTAAACTGACTGTTGACTGGTAGAAAACAAAGATGCTAAACTGACAGGTAAAACACAAAGATGCTAAACTGACAGTTGACAGGTAGAAAACAAAGATGCTAAATTGACAGTTGACAGGTAGAAGACAAAGATGCTAAACTGACAGGTAAAACACAAAGATGCTAAACTGACAGTTGACAGGTAGAAAACAAAGATGCTAAACTTACAGTTGACAGGTAGAAAACAAAGATGCTAAACTGACAGTTGACTGGTAGAACACAAAGATGCTAAACTGACAGTTGACAGGTAGAAAAAAAAGATGCTAAACTGACAGTTGACAGGTAGAAAACAAAGATGCTAAACTGACAGTTGACTGGTAGAAAACAAAGATGCTAAACTGCCAGGTAGAAAACAAAGATGCTAAACTGACAGTTGACAGGTAGAAAACAAAGATGCTAAACTGACAGTTGACAGGTAGAAAACAAAGATGCTAAACTGACAGTTGACTGGTAGAACACAAAGATGCTAAACTGACAGTTGACAGGTAGAAAACAAAGATGCTAAACTGACAGTTGACAGTTAGAAAACAAAGATGCTAAACCGACATGTAAAACACAAAGATGCTAAACTGACAGTTGACAGGTAGAAAACAAAGATGCTAAACTGACAGTTGACAGGAAGAAAACAAAGATGCTAAACTGACAGGTAAAACACAAAGATGCTAAACTGACAGTTGACAGGTAGAAAACAAAGATGCTAAACTGACAGTTGACAGGTAGAAAACAAAGATGCTAAACTGACAGGTAAAACACAAAGATGATAAACTGACAGTTGACAGGTAGAAAACAAAGATGCTAAACTAACAGTTGACTGGTAGAACACAAAGATGCTAAACTGACAGTTGACAGGTAGAAAACAAAGATGCTAAACTGACAGTTGACAGGTAGAAAACAAAGATGCTAAACTGACAGTTGACAGGTAGAAAAACAAAGATGCTAAACTGCCAGGTAGAAAACAAAGATGCTAAACTGACAGTTGACTGGTAGAAAACAAAGATGCTAAACTGACAGTTAGAAAACAAAGATGCTAAACCGACATGTAAAACACAAAGATGCTAAACTGACAGTTGACAGGTAGAAAACAAAGATGCTAAACTGACAGTTGACAGGAAGAAAACAAAGATGCTAAACTGACAGGTAAAACACAAAGATGCTAAACTGACAGTTGACAGGTAGAAAACAAAGATGCTAAACTGACAGTTGACAGGTAGAAAACAAAGATGCTAAACTGACAGTTGACAGGTAGAAAACAAAGATGCTAAACTGACAGTTGACAGGTAGAAAACAAAGATGCTAAACTGACAGTTGACAGGTAGAAAACAAAGATGCTAAACTGACAGTTGACAGGTAGAAAACAAAGATGCTAAACTGACAGTTGACAGGTAGAAAACAAAGATGCTAAACTGACAGGTAGAAAACAAAGATGCTAAACGGACAGTTTACAGGTAGAAAACAAAGATGCTAAACTGACAGTTGACAGGTAGAAAACAAAGATGCTAAACTGACTGTTGACTGGTAGAAAACAAAGATGCTAAACTGACAGTTGACAGGTAGAAAACAAAGATGCTAAACTGACAGTTGACAGTTAGAAAACAAAGATGCTAAACTGACAGTTGACAGGTACAAAACAAAGATGCTAACCCGACATGTAAAACACAAAGATGCTAAACTGACAGTTGACAGGTAGAAAACAAAGATGCTAAACTGACAGTTGACAGGAAGAAAACGAAGATGCTAAACTGACAGGTAAAACACAAAGATGCTAAACTGACAGTTGACAGGTAGAAAACAAAGATGCTAAATTGACAGTTGACAGGTAGAAAACAAAGATGCTAAACTGACAGGTAAAACACAAAGATGCTAAACTGACAGTTGACAGGTAGAAAACAAAGATGCTAAACTAACAGTTGACTGGTAGAACACAAAGATGCTAAACTGACAGTTGACAGGTAGAAAACAAAGATGCTAAACTGACAGTTGACAGGTAGAAAACAAAGATGCTAAACTGACAGTTGACAGGTAGAAAACAAAGATGCTAAACTGACAGTTGACAGGTAGAAAACAAAGATGCTGAACTGACAGTTGACAGGTAGAAAACAAAGATGCTAAACTGACAGGTAAAACACAAAGATGCTAAACTGACAGTTGACAGGTAGAAAACAAAGATGCTGAACTGACACTTGACAGGTAGAGAACAAAGATGCTAAACTGACGGGTAAAACACAAAGATGCTAAACTGACAGTTGACAGGTAGAAAACAAAGATGCTAAACTGACAGTTGACTGGTAGAACACAAAGATGCTAAACTGACAGGTAAAACACAAAGATGCTAAACTGATGGTTGACAGGTAGAAAACAAAGATGCTAAACTGACAGTTGACTGGTAGAACACAAAGATGCTAAACTGACAGGTAAAACACAAAGATGCTAAACTGATGGTTGACAGGTAGAAAACAAAGATGCTAAACTGACAGTTGACAGGTGTAAAACAAAGATGCTAAACTGACAGTTGACAGGTGTAAAACAAAGATGCTAAACTGACAGTTGACTGGTAGAAAACAAAGATGCTAAACTGACAGTTGACAGGTAGAAAACAAAGATGCTAAACTGACAGTTGACAGTTAGAAAACAAAGATGCTAAACTGACAGTTGACAGGTAGAAAACAAAGATGCTAAACTGACAGTTGACAGGTAGAAAACAAAGATGCTAAACTGACAGTTGACAGGTAGAAAACAAAGATGCTAAACTGACAGGTAAAACACAAAGATGCTAAACTGACAGTTGACAGGTAGAAAACAAAGATGCTAAACTGACAGTTGACTGGTAGAACACAAAGATGCTAAACTGACAGTTGACAGGTAGAAAAAAAGATGCTAAACTGACAGTTGACAGGTAGAAAACAAAGATGCTAAACTGACAGTTGACTTGTAGAAAACAAAGATGCTAAACTGCCAGGTAGAAAACAAAGATGCTAAACTGACAGTTGACAGGTAGAAAACAAAGATGCTAAACTGACAGTTGACAGGTAGAAAACAAAGATGCTAAACTGACAGTTGACAGTTAGAAAACAAAGATGCTAAACCGACATGTAAAACACAAAGATGCTAAACTGACAGTTGACAGGTAGAAAACAAAGATGCTAAACTGACAGTTGACAGGAAGAAAACAAAGATGCTAAACTGACAGGTAAAACACAAATATGCTAAACTGACAGTTGACAGGTAGAAAACAAAGATGCTAAACTGACAGTTGACAGGTAGAAAACAAAGATGCTAAACTGACAGGTAAAACACAAAGATGATAAACTGACAGTTGACAGGTAGAAAACAAAGATGCTAAACTAACAGTTGACTGGTAGAACACAAAGATGCTAAACTGACAGTTGACAGGTAGAAAACAATGATGCTAAACTGACAGTTGACAGGTAGAAAACAAAGATGCTAAACTGACAGTTGACAGGTAGAAAAACAAAGATGCTAAACTGCCAGGTAGAAAACAAAGATGCTAAACTGACAGTTGACTGGTAGAAAACAAAGATGCTAAACTGACAGGTAAAACACAAAGATGCTAAACTGACGGTTGACAGGTAGAAAACAAAGATGCTAAACTGACAGTTGACTGGTAGAACACAAAGATGCTAAACTGACAGTTGACAGGTAGAAAACAAAGATGCTAAACTGACTGTTGACTGGTAGAAAACAAAGAGGCTAAACTGACAGTTGACAGGTAGAAAACAAAGATGCTAAACTGACATTTGACAGGTAGAAAACAAAGATGCTAAACTGACAGTTGACAGGTAGAAAACAAAGATGCTAAACCGACAGGTAAAACACAAAGATGCTAAACTGACAATTGACAGGTAGAAAACAAAGATGCTAAACTGACAGTTGACAGGAAGAAAACAAAGATGCTAAACTGACAGGTAAAACACAAAGATGCTAAACTGACAGTTGACAGGTAGAAAACAAAGATGCTAAATTGACAGTTGACAGGTAGAAGACAAAGATGCTAAACTGACAGGTAAAACACAAAGATGCTAAACTGACAGTTGACAGGTAGAAAACAAAGATGCTAAACTGACAGTTGACAGGTAGAAAACAAAGATGCTAAACTGACAGTTGACTGGTAGAACACAAAGATGCTAAACTGACAGTTGACAGGTAGAAAAAAAAGATGCTAAACTGACAGTTGACAGGTAGAAAACAAAGATGCTAAACTGACAGTTGACTGGTAGAAAACAAAGATGCTAAACTGCCAGGTAGAAAACAAAGATGCTAAACTGACAGTTGACAGGTAGAAAACAAAGATGCTAAACTGACAGTTGACAGGTAGAAAACAAAGATGCTAAACTGACAGTTGACAGGTAGAAAACAAAGATGCTAAACTGACAGTTGACAGTTAGAAAACAAAGATGCTAAACCGACATGTAAAACACAAAGATGCTAAACTGACAGTTGACAGGTAGAAAACAAAGATGCTAAACTGACAGTTGACAGGAAGAAAACAAAGATGCTAAACTGACAGGTAAAACACAAAGATGCTAAACTGACAGTTGACAGGTAGAAAACAAAGATGCTAAACTGACAGTTGACAGGTAGAAAACAAAGATGCTAAACTGACAGGTAAAACACAAAGATGATAAACTGACAGTTGACAGGTAGAAAACAAAGATGCTAAACTAACAGTTGACTGGTAGAACACAAAGATGCTAAACTGACAGTTGACAGGTAGAAAACAAAGATGCTAAACTGACAGTTGACAGATAGAAAACAAAGATGCTAAACTGACAGTTGACAGGAAGAAAACGAAGATGCTAAACTGACAGGTAAAACACAAAGATGCTAAACTGACAGTTGACAGGTAGAAAACAAAGATGCTAAATTGACAGTTGACAGGTAGAAAACAAAGATGCTAAACTGACAGGTAAAACACAAAGATGCTAAACTGACAGTTGACAGGTAGAAAACAAAGATGCTAAACTAACAGTTGACTGGTAGAACACAAAGATGCTAAACTGACAGTTGACAGGTAGAAAACAAAGATGCTAAACTGACAGTTGACAGGTAGAAAACAAAGATGCTAAACTGACAGTTGACAGGTAGAAAACAAAGATGCTAAACTGACAGTTGACAGGTAGAAAACAAAGATGCTGAACTGACAGTTGACAGGTAGAAAACAAAGATGCTAAACTGACAGGTAAAACACAAAGATGCTAAACTGACAGTTGACAGGTAGAAAACAAAGATGCTGAACTGACACTTGACAGGTAGAGAACAAAGATGCTAAACTGACGGGTAAAACACAAAGATGCTAAACTGACAGTTGACAGGTAGAAAACAAAGATGCTAAACTGACAGTTGACTGGTAGAACACAAAGATGCTAAACTGACAGGTAAAACACAAAGATGCTAAACTGATGGTTGACAGGTAGAAAACAAAGATGCTAAACTGACAGTTGACTGGTAGAACACAAAGATGCTAAACTGACAGGTAAAACACAAAGATGCTAAACTGATGGTTGACAGGTAGAAAACAAAGATGCTAAACTGACAGTTGACAGGTGTAAAACAAAGATGCTAAACTGACAGTTGACAGGTGTAAAACAAAGATGCTAAACTGACAGTTGACTGGTAGAAAACAAAGATGCTAAACTGACAGTTGACAGGTAGAAAACAAAGATGCTAAACTGACAGTTGACAGTTAGAAAACAAAGATGCTAAACTGACAGTTGACAGGTAGAAAACAAAGATGCTAAACTGACAGTTGACAGGTAGAAAACAAAGATGCTAAACTGACAGTTGACAGGTAGAAAACAAAGATGCTAAACTGACAGGTAAAACACAAAGATGCTAAACTGACAGTTGACAGGTAGAAAACAAAGATGCTAAACTGACAGTTGACTGGTAGAACACAAAGATGCTAAACTGACAGTTGACAGGTAGAAAAAAAGATGCTAAACTGACAGTTGACAGGTAGAAAACAAAGATGCTAAACTGACAGTTGACTTGTAGAAAACAAAGATGCTAAACTGCCAGGTAGAAAACAAAGATGCTAAACTGACAGTTGACAGGTAGAAAACAAAGATGCTAAACTGACAGTTGACAGGTAGAAAACAAAGATGCTAAACTGACAGTTGACAGTTAGAAAACAAAGATGCTAAACCGACATGTAAAACACAAAGATGCTAAACTGACAGTTGACAGGTAGAAAACAAAGATGCTAAACTGACAGTTGACAGGAAGAAAACAAAGATGCTAAACTGACAGGTAAAACACAAATATGCTAAACTGACAGTTGACAGGTAGAAAACAAAGATGCTAAACTGACAGTTGACAGGTAGAAAACAAAGATGCTAAACTGACAGGTAAAACACAAAGATGATAAACTGACAGTTGACAGGTAGAAAACAAAGATGCTAAACTAACAGTTGACTGGTAGAACACAAAGATGCTAAACTGACAGTTGACAGGTAGAAAACAATGATGCTAAACTGACAGTTGACAGGTAGAAAACAAAGATGCTAAACTGACAGTTGACAGGTAGAAAAACAAAGATGCTAAACTGCCAGGTAGAAAACAAAGATGCTAAACTGACAGTTGACTGGTAGAAAACAAAGATGCTAAACTGACAGGTAAAACACAAAGATGCTAAACTGACGGTTGACAGGTAGAAAACAAAGATGCTAAACTGACAGTTGACTGGTAGAACACAAAGATGCTAAACTGACAGTTGACAGGTAGAAAACAAAGATGCTAAACTGACTGTTGACTGGTAGAAAACAAAGAGGCTAAACTGACAGTTGACAGGTAGAAAACAAAGATGCTAAACTGACATTTGACAGGTAGAAAACAAAGATGCTAAACTGACAGTTGACAGGTAGAAAACAAAGATGCTAAACCGACAGGTAAAACACAAAGATGCTAAACTGACAATTGACAGGTAGAAAACAAAGATGCTAAACTGACAGTTGACAGGAAGAAAACAAAGATGCTAAACTGACAGGTAAAACACAAAGATGCTAAACTGACAGTTGACAGGTAGAAAACAAAGATGCTAAATTGACAGTTGACAGGTAGAAGACAAAGATGCTAAACTGACAGGTAAAACACAAAGATGCTAAACTGACAGTTGACAGGTAGAAAACAAAGATGCTAAACTGACAGTTGACAGGTAGAAAACAAAGATGCTAAACTGACAGTTGACTGGTAGAACACAAAGATGCTAAACTGACAGTTGACAGGTAGAAAAAAAAGATGCTAAACTGACAGTTGACAGGTAGAAAACAAAGATGCTAAACTGACAGTTGACTGGTAGAAAACAAAGATGCTAAACTGCCAGGTAGAAAACAAAGATGCTAAACTGACAGTTGACAGGTAGAAAACAAAGATGCTAAACTGACAGTTGACAGGTAGAAAACAAAGATGCTAAACTGACAGTTGACAGGTAGAAAACAAAGATGCTAAACTGACAGTTGACAGTTAGAAAACAAAGATGCTAAACCGACATGTAAAACACAAAGATGCTAAACTGACAGTTGACAGGTAGAAAACAAAGATGCTAAACTGACAGTTGACAGGAAGAAAACAAAGATGCTAAACTGACAGGTAAAACACAAAGATGCTAAACTGACAGTTGACAGGTAGAAAACAAAGATGCTAAACTGACAGTTGACAGGTAGAAAACAAAGATGCTAAACTGACAGGTAAAACACAAAGATGATAAACTGACAGTTGACAGGTAGAAAACAAAGATGCTAAACTAACAGTTGACTGGTAGAACACAAAGATGCTAAACTGACAGTTGACAGGTAGAAAACAAAGATGCTAAACTGACAGTTGACAGATAGAAAACAAAGATGCTAAACTGACAGTTGACAGGAAGAAAACAAAGATGCTAAACTGACAGGTAAAACACAAAGATGCTAAACTGACAGTTGACAGGTAGAAAACAAAGATGCTAAACTGACAGTTGACAGGTAGAAAACAAAGATGCTAAACTGACAGGTAAAACACAAAGATGATAAACTGACAGTTGACAGGTAGAAAACAAAGATGCTAAACTAACAGTTGACTGGTAGAACACAAAGATGCTAAACTGACAGTTGACAGGTAGAAAACAAAGATGCTAAACTGACAGTTGACAGGTAGAAAACAAAGATGCTAAACTGACAGTTGACAGGTAGAAAAACAAAGATGCTAAACTGCTAGGTAGAAAACAAAGATGCTAAACTGACAGTTGACTGGTAGAACACAAAGATGCTAAACTGACAGGTAAAACACAAAGATGCTAAACTGACGGTTGACAGGTAGAAAACAAAGATGCTAAACTGACAGTTGACTGGTAGAACACAAAGATGCTAAACTGACAGTTGACAGGTAGAAAACAAAGATGCTAAACTGACTGTTGACTGGTAGAAAACAAAGAGGCTAAACTGACAGTTGACAGGTAGAAAACAAAGATGCTAAACTGACATTTGACAGGTAGAAAACAAAGATGCTAAACTGACAGTTGACAGGTAGAAAACAAAGATGCTAAACTGATAGTTGACAGGTAGAAAACAAAGATGCTAAACTGACAGTTGACAGGTAGAAAACAAAAATGCTAAACTGCCAGGTAGAAAACAAAGATGCTAAACTGACAGTTGACTGGTAGAAAACAAAGATGCTAAACTGACAGTTGACAGGTAGAAAACAAAGATGCTAAACTGACTGTTGACTGGTAGAAAACAAAGATGCTAAACTGACAGTTGACAGGTAGAAAACAAAGATGCTAAACTGACAGTTGACAGGTAGAAAACAAAGATGCTAAACTGACAGTTGACAGGTAGAAAACAAAGATGCTAAACCGACAGGTAAAACACAAAGATGCTAAACTGACAGTTGACAGGTAGAAAACAAAGATGCTAAACTGACAGGTAAAACACAAAGATGCTAAACTGACAGTTGACAGGTAGAAAACAAAGATGCTAAACTAACAGTTGACTGGTAGAACACAAAGATGCTAAACTGACAGTTGACAGGTAGAAAACAAAGATGCTAAACTGACAGTTGACAGGTAGAAAACAAAGATGCTAAACTGACAGTTGACAGGTAGAAAACAAAGATGCTAAACTGACAGTTGACAGGTAGAAAACAAAGATGCTAAACCCACAGTTGACAGGTAGAAAACAAAGATGCTAAACTGCCAGGTAGAAAACAAAGATGCTAAACTGACAGTTGACTGGTAGAAAACAAAGATGCTAAACTGACAGTTGACAGGTAGAAAACAAAGATGCTAAACTGACTGTTGACTGGTAGAAAACAAAGATGCTAAACTGACAGTTGACAGGTAGAAAACAAAGATGCTAAACTGACAGTTGACAGGTAGAAAACAAAGATGCTAAACTGACAGTTGACTGGTAGAAAACAAAGATGCTAAATTGACAGTTGACAGGTAGAAAACAAAGATGCTAAACTGACAGTTGACAGGTAGAAAACAAAGATGCTAAACTGACAGTTGACAGGTAGAAAACAAAGATGCTAAACTGCCAGGTAGAAAACAAAGATGCTAAACTGACAGTTGACAGGTAGAAAACAAAGATGCTAAACTGACAGTTGACTGGTAGAAAACAAAGATGCTAAACTGACAGTTGACAGGTAGAAAACAAAGATGCTAAACTGACAGTTGACAGGTAGAAAACAAAGATGCTAAACTGACAGTTGACAGGTAGAAAACAAAGATGCTAAACTGACGGGTAAAACACAAAGATGCTAAACTGACAGTTGACAGGTAGAAAACAAAGATGCTAAACTGACAGTTGACTGGTAGAACACAAAGATGCTAAACTGACAGGTAAAACACAAAGATGCTAAACTGACGGTTGACAGGTAGAAAACAAAGATGCTAAACTGACAGTTGACTGGTAGAACACAAAGATGCTAAACTGACAGTTGACGGGTAGAAAACAAAGATGCTAAACCGACAGGTAAAACACAAAGATGCTAAACTGACAGTTGACAGGTAGAAAACAAAGATGCTAAACTGACAGTTGACTGGTAGAAAACAAAGATGCTAAACTGACAGTTGACAGGTAGAAAACAAAGATGCTAAACTGACAGTTGACAGTTAGAAAACAAAGATGCTAAACTGACAGTTGACAGGTAGAAAACAAAGATGCTACACTGACAGTTGACAGGTAGAAAACAAAGATGCTAAACTGACAGTTGACAGGTAGAAAACAAAGATGCTAAACTGACAGGTAAAACACAAAGATGCTAAACTGACAGTTGACAGGTAGAAAACAAAGATGCTAAACTGACAGTTGACTGGTAGAACACAAAGATGCTAAACTGACAGTTGAAAGGTAGAAAACAAAGATGCTAAACTGACAGTTGACAGGTAGAAAACGAAGATGCTAAATTGACAGTTGACAGGTAGAAGACAAAGATGCTAAACTGACAGGTAAAACACAAAGATGCTAAACTGACAGTTGACAGGTAGAAAACAAAGATGCTAAACTGACAGTTGACAGGTAGAAAACAAAGATGCTAAACTGACAGTTGACTGGTAGAACACAAAGATGCTAAACTGACAGTTGACAGGTAGAAAAAAAAGATGCTAAACTGACAGTTGACAGGTAGAAAACAAAGATGCTAAACTGACAGTTGACTGGTAGAAAACAAAGATGCTAAACTGCCAGGTAGAAAACAAAGATGCTAAACTGACAGTTGACAGGTAGAAAACAAAGATGCTAAACTGACAGTTGACAGGTAGAAAACAAAGATGCTAAACTGACAGTTGACTGGTAGAACACAAAGATGCTAAACTGACAGTTGACAGGTAGAAAACAAAGATGCTAAACTGACAGTTGACAGTTAGAAAACAAAGATGCTAAACCGACATGTAAAACACAAAGATGCTAAACTGACAGTTGACAGGTAGAAAAAAAAGATGCTAAACTGACAGTTGACAGGAAGAAAACAAAGATGCTAAACTGACAGGTAAAACACAAAGATGCTAAACTGACAGTTGACAGGTAGAAAACAAAGATGCTAAACTGACAGTTGACAGGTAGAAAACAAAGATGCTAAACTGACAGGTAAAACACAAAGATGATAAACTGACAGTTGACAGGTAGAAAACAAAGATGCTAAACTAACAGTTGACTGGTAGAACACAAAGATGCTAAACTGACAGTTGACAGGTAGAAAACAAAGATGCTAAACTGCCAGGTAGAAAACAAAGATGCTAAACTGACAGTTGACAGGTAGAAAACAAAGATGCTAAACTGACAGTTGACAGGTAGAAAACAAAGATGCTAAACTGCCAGGTAGAAAACAAAGATGCTAAACTGACAGTTGACAGGTAGAAAACAAAGATGCTAAACTGACAGTTGACTGGTAGAAAACAAAGATGCTAAACTGACAGTTGACAGGTAGAAAACAAAGATGCCAAACTGACAGTTGACAGGTAGAAAACAAAGATGCTAAACTGCCAGGTACAAAACAAAGATGCTAAACTGACAGTTGACAGGTAGAAAACAAAGATGCTGAACTGACAGTTGACAGGTAGAAAACAAAGATGCTAAACTGACAGTTGACAGGTAGAAAACAAAGATGCTAAACTGACAGTTGACAGGTAGAAAACAAAGATGCTAAACTGACAGTTGACAGGAAGAAAACAAAGATGCTAAACTGACAGGTAAGACACAAAGATGCTAAACTGACA
The DNA here is from genome assembly GCF_033978795.1 of Nerophis ophidion. Classification (NCBI taxonomy): domain Eukaryota; kingdom Metazoa; phylum Chordata; class Actinopteri; order Syngnathiformes; family Syngnathidae; genus Nerophis; species Nerophis ophidion. The sequence continues at coordinate 15,775,741 of NC_084622.1, forward strand.
GTTGACAGGTAGAAAACAAAGATGCTAAACTGACAGTTGACAGGTAGAAAACAAAGATGCTAAACTGACAGGTAAAACACAAAGATGATAAACTGACAGTTGACAGGTAGAAAACAAAGATGCTAAACTAACAGTTGACTGGTAGAACACAAAGATGCTAAACTGACAGTTGACAGGTAGAAAACAAAGATGCTAAACTGCCAGGTAGAAAACAAAGATGCTAAACTGAGAGTTGACAGGTAGAAAACAAAGATGCTAAACTGACAGTTGACAGGTAGAAAACAAAGATGCTAAACTGCCAGGTAGAAAACAAAGATGCTAAACTGACAGTTGACAGGTAGAAAACAAAGATGCTAAACTGACAGTTGACTGGTAGAAAACAAAGATGCTAAACTGACAGTTGACAGGTAGAAAACAAAGATGCCAAACTGACAGTTGACAGGTAGAAAACAAAGATGCTAAACTGCCAGGTACAAAACAAAGATGCTAAACTGACAGTTGACAGGTAGAAAACAAAGATGCTGAACTGACAGTTGACAGGTAGAAAACAAAGATGCTAAACTGACAGTTGACTGGTAGAAAACAAAGATGCTAAACTGACAGGGAGAAAACAAAGATGCTAAACTGACAGTTGACAGGTAGAAAACAAAGATGCTAAACTGACAGTTGACAGGTAGAAAACAAAGATGCTAAACTGACAGTTGACTGGTAGAAAACAAAGATGCTAAACTGACAGTTGACAGGTAGAAAACAAAGATGCTAAACTGACAGTTGACAGGTAGAAAACAAAGATGCTAAACTGACAGTTGACTGGTAGAAAACAAAGATGCTAAACTGACAGTTGACAGGTAGAAAACAGAGATGCTAAACTGACAGTTGACAGGTAGAAAACAAAGATGCTAAACTGACAGTTGACAGGTAGAAAACAAAGATGCTAAACTGACAGGTAAAACACAAAGATGCTAAACTGACAGTTGACAGGTAGAAAACAAAGATGCTAAACTGACAGTTGACTGGTAGAACACAAAGATGCTAAACTGACAGATGACAGGTAGAAAACAAAGATGCTAAACTGACAGTTGACAGGTAGAAAACAAAGATGCTAAACTGCCAGGTACAAAACAAAGATGCTAAACTGACAGTTGACAGGTAGAAAACAAAGATGCTGAACTGACAGTTGACTGGTAGAAAACAAAGATGCTAAACTGACAGTTGACAGGTAGAAAACAAAGATGCTAAACTGACAGTTGACAGGTAGAAAACAAAGATGCTAAACTGACAGTTGACAGGTAGAAAACAAAGATGCTAAACTGACAGTTGACAGTTAGAAAACAAAGATGCTAAACTGCCAGGTAGAAAACAAAGATTATAAACTGACAGTTGACTAGTAGAACACAAAGATGCTAAACTGACAGTTGACAGTTAGAAAACAAAGATGCTTAACTGACAGTTGACAGGTACAAAACAAAGATGCTAAACCGACATGTAAAACACAAAGATGCTAAACTGACAGTTGACAGGTAGAAAACAAAGATGCTAAACTGACAGTTGACAGGAAGAAAACGAAGATGCTAAACTGACAGGTAAAACACAAAGATGCTAAACTGACAGTTGACAGGTAGAAAACAAAGATGCTAAACTGACAGTTGACAGGTAGAAAACAAAGATGCTAAACTGACAGGTAAAACACAAAGATGCTAAACTGACAGTTGACAGGTAGAAAACAAAGATGCTAAACTAACAGTTGACTGGTAGAACACAAAGATGCTAAACTGACAGTTGAAAGGTAGAAAACAAAGATGCTAAACTGACAGTTGACAGGTAGAAAACAAAGATGCTAAACTGACAGTTGACAGGTAGAAAACAAAGATGCTAAACTGCCGGGTAGAAAACAAAGATGCTAAACTGACAGTTGACAGGTAGAAAACAAAGATGCTGAACTGACTGTTGACTGGTAGAAAACAAAGATGCTAAACTGACAGTTGACAGGTAGAAAACAAAGATGCTAAACTGACAGTTGACAGGTAGAAAACAAAGATGCTAAACTGACAGTTGACAGGTAGAAAACAAAGATGCTAAACCGACAGGTAAAACACAAAGATGCTAAACTGACAGTTGACAGGTAGAAAACAAAGATGCTAAACTGACAGTTGACAGGAAGAAAACAAAGATGCTAAACTGACAGGTAAAACACAAAGATGCTAAACTGACAGTTGACAGGTAGAAAACAAAGGTGCTAAACTGACAGTTGACAGGTAGAAAACAAAGATGCTAAACTGACAGGTAAAACACAAAGATGCTAAACTGACAGTTGACAGGTAGAAAACAAAGATGCTAAACTAACAGTTGACTGGTAGAACACAAAGATGCTAAACTGACAGTTGACAGGTAGAAAACAAAGATGCTAAACTGACAGTTGACAGGTAGAAAACAAAGATGCTAAACTGACAGTTGACAGGTAGAAAACAAAGATGCTAAACTGACAGTTGACAGGTAGAAAACATAGATGCTAAACTGCCAGGTAGAAAACAAATATGCTAAACTGACAGTTGACAGGTAGAAAACAAAGATGCTAAACTGACAGTTGACAAGTAGAAAACAAAGATGCTAAACTGACAGTTGACAGGTAGAAAACAAAGATGCTAAACTGACAGTTGACAGTTAGAAAACAAAGATGCTAAACTGACAGTGTACAGGTAGAAAACAAATATGCTAAACCGACATGTAAAACACAAAGATGCTAAACTGACAGTTGACAGGTAGAAAACAAAGATGCTAAACTGACAGTTGACAGGAAGAAAACAAAGATGCTAAACTGACAGGTAAAACACAAAGATGCTAAATTGACAGTGGACAGGTAGAAAACAAAGATGCTAAACTGACAGTTGACAGGTAGAAAACAAAGATGCTAAACTGACAGGTAAAACACAAAGATGCTAAACTGACAGTTGACAGGTAGAAAACAAAGATGCTAAACTAACAGTTGACTGGTAGAACACAAAGATGCTAAACTGACAGTTGACAGGTAGAAAACAAAGATGCTAAACTGACAGTTGACAGGTAGAAAACAAAGATGCTAAACTGACAGTTGACAGGTAGAAAACAAAGATGCTAAACTGATAGTTGACAGGTAGAAAACAAAGATGCTAAACTGACAGTTGACAGGTAGAAAACAAAGATGCTAAACTGCCAGGTAGAAAACAAAGATGCTAAACTGACAGTTGACTGGTAGAAAACAAAGATGCTAAACTGACAGTTGACAGGTAGAAAACAAAGATGCTAAACTGACTGTTGACTGGTAGAAAACAAAGATGCTAAACTGACAGTTGACAGGTAGAAAACAAAGATGCTAAACTGACAGTTGACAGGTAGAAAACAAAGATGCTAAACTGACAGTTGACAGGTAGAAAACAAAGATGCTAAACCGACAGGTAAAACACAAAGATGCTAAACTGACAGTTGACAGGTAGAAAACAAAGATGCTAAACTGACAGGTAAAACACAAAGATGCTAAACTGACAGTTGACAGGTAGAAAACAAAGATGCTAAACTAACAGTTGACTGGTAGAACACAAAGATGCTAAACTGACAGTTGACAGGTAGAAAACAAAGATGCTAAACTGACAGTTGACAGGTAGAAAACAAAGATGCTAAACTGACAGTTGACAGGTAGAAAACAAAGATGCTAAACTGACAGTTGACAGGTAGAAAACAAAGATGCTAAACCCACAGTTGACAGGTAGAAAACAAAGATGCTAAACTGCCAGGTAGAAAACAAAGATGCTAAACTGACAGTTGACTGGTAGAAAACAAAGATGCTAAACTGACAGTTGACAGGTAGAAAACAAAGATGCTAAACTGACTGTTGACTGGTAGAAAACAAAGATGCTAAACTGACAGTTGACAGGTAGAAAACAAAGATGCTAAACTGACAGTTGACAGGTAGAAAACAAAGATGCTAAACTGACAGTTGACTGGTAGAAAACAAAGATGCTAAATTGACAGTTGACAGGTAGAAAACAAAGATGCTAAACTGACAGTTGACAGGTAGAAAACAAAGATGCTAAACTGACAGTTGACAGGTAGAAAACAAAGATGCTAAACTGCCAGGTAGAAAACAAAGATGCTAAACTGACAGTTGACAGGTAGAAAACAAAGATGCTAAACTGACAGTTGACTGGTAGAAAACAAAGATGCTAAACTGACAGTTGACAGGTAGAAAACAAAGTTGCTAAACTGACAGTTGACAGGTAGAAAACAAAGATGCTAAACTGACAGTTGACAGGTAGAAAACAAAGATGCTAAACTGACGGGTAAAACACAAAGATGCTAAACTGACAGTTGACAGGTAGAAAACAAAGATGCTAAACTGACAGTTGACTGGTAGAACACAAAGATGCTAAACTGACAGGTAAAACACAAAGATGCTAAACTGACGGTTGACAGGTAGAAAACAAAGATGCTAAACTGACAGTTGACTGGTAGAACACAAAGATGCTAAACTGACAGTTGACGGGTAGAAAACAAAGATGCTAAACCGACAGGTAAAACACAAAGATGCTAAACTGACAGTTGACAGGTAGAAAACAAAGATGCTAAACTGACAGTTGACTGGTAGAAAACAAAGATGCTAAACTGACAGTTGACGGGTAGAAAACAAAGATGCTAAACTGACAGTTGACAGTTAGAAAACAAAGATGCTAAACTGACAGTTGACAGGTACAAAACAAAGATGCTACACTGACAGTTGACAGGTAGAAAACAAAGATGCTAAACTGACAGTTGACAGGTAGAAAACAAAGATGCTAAACTGACAGGTAAAACACAAAGATGCTAAACTGACAGTTGACAGGTAGAAAACAAAGATGCTAAACTGACAGTTGACTGGTAGAAGACAAAGATGCTAAACTGACAGTTGACTGGTAGAAAAGAAAGATGCTAAACTGCCAGGTAGAAAACAAAGATGCTAAACTGACAGTTGACAGGTAGAAAACAAAGATGCCAAACTGACAGGTAAAACACAAAGATGCTAAACTGACAGTTGACAGGTAGAAAACAAAGATGCTAAACTGACAGTTGACATGTAGAAAACAAAGATGCTAAACTGACAGGTAAAACACAAAGATGCTAAACTGACAGTTGACAGGTAGGAAACAAAGATGCTAAACTGACAGTTGACTGGTAGAACACAAAGATGCTAAACTGACAGTTGACAGGTAGAAAACAAAGATGCTAAACTGACAGTTGACAGGTAGAAAACAAAGATGCTAAACTGCCAGGTACAAAAAAAAAATGCTAAACTGACAGTTGACAGGTAGAAAACAAAGATGCTGAACTGACAGTTGACAGGTGGAAAACAAAGATGCTAAACTGATAGTTGACTGGTAGAAAACAAAGATGCTAAACTGCCAGGTAGAAAACAAAGATGCTAAACTGACAGTTGACAGGTAGAAAACAAAGATGCTAAACTGACAGTTGACAGGTAGAAAACAAAGATGCTAAACTGACAGTTGACTGGTAGAAAAGAAAGATGCTAAACTGCCAGGTAGAAAACAAAGATGCTAAACTGACAGTTGACAGGTAGAAAACAAAGATGCTAAACTGACAGTTGACAGGTAGAAAACAAAGATGCTAAACTGACAGTTGACATGTAGAAAACAAAGATGCTAAACTGACAGGTAAAACACAAAGATGCTAAACTGACAGTTGACAGGTAGGAAACAAAGATGCTAAACTGACAGTTGACTGGTAGAACACAAAGATGCTAAACTGACAGTTGACAGGTAGAAAACAAAGATGCTAAACTGACAGTTGACAGGTAGAAAACAAAGATGCTAAACTGCCAGGTACAAAAAAAATGCTAAACTGACAGTTGACAGGTAGAAAACAAAGATGCTGAACTGACAGTTGACAGGTGGAAAACAAAGATGCTAAACTGATAGTTGACTGGTAGAAAACAAAGATGCTAAACTGCCAGGTAGAAAACAAAGATGCTAAACTGACAGTTGACAGGTAGAAAACAAAGATGCTAAACTGACAGTTGACAGGTAGAAAACAAAGATGCTAAACTGACAGTTGACTGGTAGAAAAGAAAGATGCTAAACTGCCAGGTAGAAAACAAAGATGCTAAACTGACAGTTGACAGGTAGAAAACAAAGATGCTAAACTGACAGTTGACAGGTAGAAAACAAAGATGCTAAACTGACAGTTGACAGGTAGAAAACAAAGATGCCAAACTGACAGGTAAAACACAAAGATGCTAAACTGACAGTTGACAGGTAGAAAACAAAGATGCTAAACTGACAGTTGACAGGTAGAAAACAAAGATGCTAAACTGACAGGTAAAACACAAAGATGCTAAACTGACAGTTGACAGGTAGGAAACAAAGATGCTAAACTGACAGTTGACTGGTAGAACACAAAGATGCTAAACTGACAGTTGACAGGTAGAAAACAAAGATGCTAAACTAATAGTTGACTGGTAGAAAACAAAGATGCTAAACTGCCAGGTAGAAAACAAAGATGCTAAACTGACAGTTGACAGGTAGAATACAAAGATGCTAAACTGACAGTTGACAGGTAGAAAACAAAGAAGCTAAACTGACAGTTGACAGGTAGAAAACAAAGATGCTAAACTGACAGTTGACAGGTAGAAAACAAAGATTTTAAACTGACAGGTAAAACACAAAGATGCTAAACTGACAGTTGACAGGTAGAAAACAAAGATGCTAAACTGACAGTTGACAGGTAGAAAACAAAGATGCTAAACTGACAGGTAAAACACAAAGATGCTAAACTGACAGTTGACAGGTAGAAAACAAAGATGCTAAACTGACAGTTGACTGGTAGAACACTAAGATGCTAAACTGACAGATGACAGGTAGAAAACAAAGATGCTAAACTGACAGTTGACAGGTAGAAAACAAAGATGCTAAACTGCCAGGTACAAAACAAAGATGCTAAACTGACAGTTGACAGGTAGAAAACAAAAATGCTGAACTGACAGTTGACTGGTAGAAAACAAAGATGCTAAACTGACAGTTGACAGGTAGAAAACAAAGATGCTAAACTGACAGTTGACAGGTAGAAAACAAAGATGCTAAACTGACAGTTGACAGGTAGAAAACAAAGATGCTAAACTGACAGTTGACAGTTAGAAAACAAAGATGCTAAACTGCCAGGTAGAAAACAAAGATTATAAACTGACAGTTGACCAGTAGAACACAAAGATGCTAAACTGACAGTTGACAGGTAGAAAACAAAAATGCTAAACTGACAGTTGACAGGTAGAAAACAAAGATGCTAAACTGACAGTTGGCAGGTAGAAAACAAAGATGCTAAACTGCCAGGTAGAAAACAAAGATGCTAAACAGACAGTTTACAGGTAGAAAACAAAGATGCTAAACTGACAGTTGACAGGTAGAAAACAAAGATGCTAAACTGACTGTTGACTGGTAGAAAACAAAGATGCTAAACTGACAGTTGACAGGTAGAAAACAAAGATGCTAAACTGACAGTTGACAGTTAGAAAACAAAGATGCTAAACTGACAGTTGACAGGTAGAAAACAAAGATGCTAAACCGACATGTAAAACACAAAGATGCTAAACTGACAGTTGACAGGTAGAAAACAAAGATGCTAAACTGACAGTTGACAGGAAGAAAACAAAGATGCTAAACTGACAGGTAAAACACAAAGATGCTAAACTGACAGTTGACAGGTAGAAAACAAAGATGCTAAACTGACAGTTGACAGGTAGAAAACAAAGATGCTAAACTGCCAGGTAGAAAACAAAGATGCTAAACTGACAGTTGACTGGTAGAAAACAAAGAGGCTAAACTGACAGTTGACAGGTAGAAAACAAAGATGCTAAACTGACAGTTGACAGGTAGAAAACAAAGATGCTAAACTGACAGTTGACAGGTAGAAAACAAAGATGCTAAACCGACAGGTAAAAAACAAAGATGCTAAACTGACAGTTGACAGGTAGAAAACAAAGATGCTAAACTGAAGGTTGACAGGAAGAAAACAAAGATGCTAAACTGACAGGTAAAACACAAAGATGCTAAACTGACAGTTGACAGGTAGAAAACAAAGATGCTAAACTGACAGTTGACAGGTAGAAAACAAAGATGCTAAACTGCCAGGTACAAAACAAAGATGCTAAACTGACAGTTGACAGGTAGAAAACAAAGATGCTAAACTGCCAGGTACAAAACAAAGATGCTAAACTGACAGTTGACAGGTAGAAAACAAAGATGCTGAACTGACAGTTGACTGGTAGAAAACAAAGATGCTAAACTGACAGTTGACAGGTAGAAAACAAAGATGCTAAACTGACAGTTGACAGGTAGAAAACAAAGATGCTGAACTGACGGTTGACTGGTAGAACACAAAGATGCTAAACTGACAGATGACAGGTAGAAAACAAAGATGCTAAACTGACAGTTGACAGGTAGAAAACAAAGATGCTAAACTGACAGTTGACAGGTAGAAAACAAAGATGCTGAACTGACAGTTGACTGGTAGAAAACAAAGATGCTAAACTGACAGTTGACAGGTAGAAAACAAAGATGCTAAACTGACAGTTGACAGGTACAAAACAAAGATGCAAAACTGACAGTTGACAGGTATAAAACAAAGATGCTAAACTGACAGTTGACAGTTAGAAAACAAAGATGCTAAACTGCCAGGTAGAAAACAAAGATTATAAACTGACAGTTGACTAGTAGAACACAAAGATGCTAAACTGACAGTTGACAGGTAGAAAACAAAGATGCTAAACTGACAGTTGACAGGTAGAAAACAAAGATGCTAAACTGACAGTTGACAGGTAGAAAACAAAGATGCTAAACTGCCAGGTAGAAAACAAAGATGCTAAACGGACAGTTTACAGGTAGAAAACAAAGATGCTAAACTGACAGTTGACAGGTAGAAAACAAAGATGCTAAACTGACTGTTGACTGGTAGAAAACAAAGATGCTAAACTGACAGTTGACAGGTAGAAAACAAAGATGCTAAACTGACAGTTGACAGTTAGAAAACAAAGATGCTAAACTGACAGTTGACAGGTACAAAACAAAGATGCTAAACCGACATGTAAAACACAAAGATGCTAAACTGACAGTTGACAGGTAGAAAACAAAGATGCTAAACTGACAGTTGACAGGAAGAAAACGAAAATGCTAAACTGACAGGTAAAACACAAAGATGCTAAACTGACAGTTGACAGGTAGAAAACAAAGATGCTAAACTGACAGTTGACAGGTAGAAAACAAAGATGCTAAACTGACAGTTGACAGGTAGAAAACAAAGATGCTAAACTGACAGTTGACAGGTAGAAAACATAGATGCTAAACTGCCAGGTAGAAAACAAATATGCTAAACTGACAGTTGACAGGTAGAAAACAAAGATGCTAAACTGACAGTTGACAAGTAGAAAACAAAGATGCTAAACTGACAGTTGACTGGTAGAACACAAAGATGCTAAACTGACAGATGACAGGTAGAAAACAAAGATGCTAAACTGACAGTTGACAGGTAGAAAACAAAGATGCTAAACTGCCAGGTACAAAACAAAGATGCTAAACTGACAGTTGACAGGTAGAAAACAAAAATGCTGAACTGACAGTTGACTGGTAGAAAACAAAGATGCTAAACTGACAGTTGACAGGTAGAAAACAAAGATGCTAAACTGACAGTTGACAGGTAGAAAACAAAGATGCTAAACTGACAGTTGACAGGTAGAAAACAAAGATGCTAAACTGACAGTTGACAGTTAGAAAACAAAGATGCTAAACTGCCAGGTAGAAAACAAAGATTATAAACTGACAGTTGACTAGTAGAACACAAAGATGCTAAACTGACAGTTGACAGGTAGAAAACAAAAATGCTAAACTGACAGTTGACAGGTAGAAAACAAAGATGCTAAACTGACAGTTGACAGGTAGAAAACAAAGATGCTAAACTGCCAGGTAGAAAACAAAGATGCTAAACAGACAGTTTACAGGTAGAAAACAAAGATGCTAAACTGACAGTTGACAGGTAGAAAACAAAGATGCTAAACTGACTGTTGACTGGTAGAAAACAAAGATGCTAAACTGACAGTTGACAGGTAGAAAACAAAGATGCTAAACTGACAGTTGACAGTTAGAAAACAAAGATGCTAAACTGACAGTTGACAGGTAGAAAACAAAGATGCTAAACCGACATGTAAAACACAAAGATGCTAAACTGACAGTTGACAGGTAGAAAACAAAGATGCTAAACTGACAGTTGACAGGAAGAAAACAAAGATGCTAAACTGACAGGTAAAACACAAAGATGCTAAACTGACAGTTGACAGGTAGAAAACAAAGATGCTAAACTAACAGTTGACTGGTAGAACACAAAGATGCTAAACTGACAGTTGACAGGTAGAAAACAAAGATGCTAAACTGACAGTTGACAGGTAGAAAACAAAGATGCTAAACTGACAGTTGACAGGTAGAAAACAAAGATGCTAAACTGACGGTTGACAGGTAGAAAACAAAGATGCTAAACCGACAGTTGACAGGTAGAAAACAAAGATGCTAAACTGCCAGGTAGAAAACAAAGATGCTAAACTGACAGTTGACTGGTAGAAAACAAAGAGGCTAAACTGACAGTTGACAGGTAGAAAACAAAGATGCTAAACTGACTGTTGACTGGTAGAAAACAAAGATGCTAAACTGACAGTTGACAGGTAGAAAACAAAGATGCTAAACTGACAGTTGACAGGTAGAAAACAAATATGCTAAACTGACAGTTGACAGGTAGAAAACAAAGATGCTAAACCGACAGGTAAAACACAAAGATGCTAAACTGACAGTTGACAGGTAGAAAACAAAGATGCTAAACTGAAGGTTGACAGGAAGAAAACAAAGATGCTAAACTGACAGGTAAAACACAAAGATGCTAAACTGACAGTTGACAGGTAGAAAACAAAGATGCTAAACTGACAGTTGACAGGTAGAAAACAAAGATGCTAAACTGCCAGGTACAAAACAAAGATGCTAAACTGACAGTTGACAGGTAGAAAACAAAGATGCTAAACTGCCAGGTACAAAACAAAGATGCTAAACTGACAGTTGACAGGTAGAAAACAAAGATGCTGAACTGACAGTTGACTGGTAGAAAACAAAGATGCTAAACTGACAGTTGACAGGTAGAAAACAAAGATGCTAAACTGACAGTTGACAGGTAGAAAACAAAGATGCTGAACTGACGGTTGACTGGTAGAACACAAAGATGCTAAACTGACAGATGACAGGTAGAAAACAAAGATGCTAAACTGACAGTTGACAGGTAGAAAACAAAGATGCTAAACTGACAGTTGACAGGTAGAAAACAAAGATGCTGAACTGACAGTTGACTGGTAGAAAACAAAGATGCTAAACTGACAGTTGACAGGTAGAAAACAAAGATGCTAAACTGACAGTTGACAGGTACAAAACAAAGATGCTAAACTGACAGTTGACAGGTAGAAAACAAAGATGCTAAACTGACAGTTGACAGTTAGAAAACAAAGATGCTAAACTGCCAGGTAGAAAACAAAGATTATAAACTGACAGTTGACTAGTAGAACACAAAGATGCTAAACTGACAGTTGACAGGTAGAAAACAAAGATGCTAAACTGACAGTTGACAGGTAGAAAACAAAGATGCTAAACTGACAGTTGACAGGTAGAAAACAAAGATGCTAAACTGCCAGGTAGAAAACAAAGATGCTAAACGGACAGTTTACAGGTAGAAAACAAAGATGCTAAACTGACAGTTGACAGGTAGAAAACAAAGATGCTAAACTGACTGTTGACTGGTAGAAAACAAAGATGCTAAACTGACAGTTGACAGGTAGAAAACAAAGATGCTAAACTGACAGTTGACAGTTAGAAAACAAAGATGCTAAACTGACAGTTGACAGGTACAAAACAAAGATGCTAAACCGACATGTAAAACACAAAGATGCTAAACTGACAGTTGACAGGTAGAAAACAAAGATGCTAAACTGACAGTTGACAGGAAGAAAACGAAAATGCTAAACTGACAGGTAAAACACAAAGATGCTAAACTGACAGTTGACAGGTAGAAAACAAAGATGCTAAACTGACAGTTGACAGGTAGAAAACAAAGATGCTAAACTGACAGGTAAAACACAAAGATGCTAAACTGACAGTTGACAGGTAGAAAACAAAGATGCTAAACTAACAGTTGACTGGTAGAACACAAAGATGCTAAACTGACAGTTGACAGGTAGAAAACAAAGATGCTAAACTGACAGTTGACAGGTAGAAAACAAAGATGCTAAACTGACAGTTGACAGGTAGAAAACAAAGATGCTAAACTGACAGTTGACAGGTAGAAAACAAAGATGCTAAACTGACAGTTGACAGGTAGAAAACAAAGATGCTAAACTGACAGTTGACAGGTACATAACAAAGATGCTAAACCGACATGTAAAACACAAAGATGCTAAACTGACAGTTGACAGGTAGAAAACAAAGATGCTAAACTGACAGTTGACAGGAAGAAAACGAAAATGCTAAACTGACAGGTAAAACACAAAGATGCTAAACTGACAGTTGACAGGTAGAAAACAAAGATGCTAAACTGCCAGGTAGAAAACAAAGATGCTAAACAGACAGTTTACAGGTAGAAAACAAAGATGCTAAACTGACAGTTGACAGGTAGAAAACAAAGATGCTAAACTGACTGTTGACTGGTAGAAAACAAAGATGCTAAACTGACAGTTGACAGGTAGAAAACAAAGATGCTAAACTGACAGTTGACAGTTAGAAAACAAAGATGCTAAACTGACAGTTGACAGGTAGAAAACAAAGATGCTAAACCGACATGTAAAACACAAAGATGCTAAACTGACAGTTGACAGGTAGAAAACAAAGATGCTAAACTGACAGTTGACAGGAAGAAAACAAAGATGCTAAACTGACAGGTAAAACACAAAGATGCTAAACTGACAGTTGACAGGTAGAAAACAAAGATGCTAAACTAACAGTTGACTGGTAGAACACAAAGATGCTAAACTGACAGTTGACAGGTAGAAAACAAAGATGCTAAACTGACAGTTGACAGGTAGAAAACAAAGATGCTAAACTGACAGTTGACAGGTAGAAAACAAAGATGCTAAACTGACGGTTGACAGGTAGAAAACAAAGATGCTAAACCGACAGTTGACAGGTAGAAAACAAAGATGCTAAACTGCCAGGTAGAAAACAAAGATGCTAAACTGACAGTTGACTGGTAGAAAACAAAGAGGCTAAACTGACAGTTGACAGGTAGAAAACAAAGATGCTAAACTGACTGTTGACTGGTAGAAAACAAAGATGCTAAACTGACAGTTGACAGGTAGAAAACAAAGATGCTAAACTGACAGTTGACAGGTAGAAAACAAATATGCTAAACTGACAGTTGACAGGTAGAAAACAAAGATGCTAAACCGACAGGTAAAACACAAAGATGCTAAACTGACAGTTGACAGGTAGAAAACAAAGATGCTAAACTGAAGGTTGACAGGAAGAAAACAAAGATGCTAAACTGACAGGTAAAACACAAAGATGCTAAACTGACAGTTGACAGGTAGAAAACAAAGATGCTAAACTGACAGTTGACAGGTAGAAAACAAAGATGCTAAACTGCCAGGTACAAAACAAAGATGCTAAACTGACAGTTGACAGGTAGAAAACAAAGATGCTAAACTGCCAGGTACAAAACAAAGATGCTAAACTGACAGTTGACAGGTAGAAAACAAAGATGCTGAACTGACAGTTGACTGGTAGAAAACAAAGATGCTAAACTGACAGTTGACAGGTAGAAAACAAAGATGCTAAACTGACAGTTGACAGGTAGAAAACAAAGATGCTGAACTGACGGTTGACTGGTAGAACACAAAGATGCTAAACTGACAGATGACAGGTAGAAAACAAAGATGCTAAACTGACAGTTGACAGGTAGAAAACAAAGATGCTAAACTGACAGTTGACAGGTAGAAAACAAAGATGCTGAACTGACAGTTGACTGGTAGAAAACAAAGATGCTAAACTGACAGTTGACAGGTAGAAAACAAAGATGCTAAACTGACAGTTGACAGGTACAAAACAAAGATGCTAAACTGACAGTTGACAGGTAGAAAACAAAGATGCTAAACTGACAGTTGACAGTTAGAAAACAAAGATGCTAAACTGCCAGGTAGAAAACAAAGATTATAAACTGACAGTTGACTAGTAGAACACAAAGATGCTAAACTGACAGTTGACAGGTAGAAAACAAAGATGCTAAACTGACAGTTGACAGGTAGAAAACAAAGATGCTAAACTGACAGTTGACAGGTAGAAAACAAAGATGCTAAACTGCCAGGTAGAAAACAAAGATGCTAAACGGACAGTTTACAGGTAGAAAACAAAGATGCTAAACTGACAGTTGACAGGTAGAAAACAAAGATGCTAAACTGACTGTTGACTGGTAGAAAACAAAGATGCTAAACTGACAGTTGACAGGTAGAAAACAAAGATGCTAAACTGACAGTTGACAGTTAGAAAACAAAGATGCTAAACTGACAGTTGACAGGTACAAAACAAAGATGCTAAACCGACATGTAAAACACAAAGATGCTAAACTGACAGTTGACAGGTAGAAAACAAAGATGCTAAACTGACAGTTGACAGGAAGAAAACGAAAATGCTAAACTGACAGGTAAAACACAAAGATGCTAAACTGACAGTTGACAGGTAGAAAACAAAGATGCTAAACTGACAGTTGACAGGTAGAAAACAAAGATGCTAAACTGACAGGTAAAACACAAAGATGCTAAACTGACAGTTGACAGGTAGAAAACAAAGATGCTAAACTAACAGTTGACTGGTAGAACACAAAGATGCTAAACTGACAGTTGACAGGTAGAAAACAAAGATGCTAAACTGACAGTTGACAGGTAGAAAACAAAGATGCTAAACTGACAGTTGACAGGTAGAAAACAAAGATGCTAAACTGACAGTTGACAGGTAGAAAACAAAGATGCTAAACTGACAGTTGACAGGTAGAAAACAAAGATGCTAAACTGACAGTTGACAGGTACATAACAAAGATGCTAAACCGACATGTAAAACACAAAGATGCTAAACTGACAGTTGACAGGTAGAAAACAAAGATGCTAAACTGACAGTTGACAGGAAGAAAACGAAAATGCTAAACTGACAGGTAAAACACAAAGATGCTAAACTGACAGTTGACAGGTAGAAAACAAAGATGCTAAACTGACAGTTGACAGGTAGAAAACAAAGATGCTAAACTGACAGGTAAAACACAAAGATGCTAAACTGACAGTTGACAGGTAGAAAACAAAGATGCTAAACTAACAGTTGACTGGTAGAACACAAAGATGCTAAACTGACAGTTGACAGGTAGAAAACAAAGATGCTAAACTGACAGTTGACAGGTAGAAAACAAAGATGCTAAACTGACAGTTGACAGGTAGAAAACAAAGATGCTAAACTGACAGTTGACAGGTAGAAAACAAAGATGCTAAACTGACAGTTGACAGGTAGAAAACAAAGATGCTAAACTGCCAGGTAGAAAACAAAGATGCTAAACTGACAGTTGACAGGTAGAAAACAAAGATGCTAAACAGACTGTTGACTGGTAGAAAACAAAGATGCTAAACTGACAGTTGACAGGTAGAAAACAAAGATGCTAAACTGACAGTTGACAGGTAGAAAACAAAGATGCTAAACTGACAGGTAAAACACAAAGATGCTAAACTGACAGTTGACAGGTAGAAAACAAAGATGCTAAACTAACAGTTGACTGGTAGAACACAAAGATGCTAAACTGACAGTTGACAGGTAGAAAACAAAGATGCTAAACTGACAGTTGACAGGTAGAAAACAAAGATGCTAAACTGACAGTTGACAGGTAGAAAACAAAGATGCTAAACTGACAGTTGACAGGTAGAAAACAAAGATGCTAAACTGACAGTTGACAGGTAGAAAACAAAGATGCTAAACTGCCAGGTAGAAAACAAAGATGCTAAACTGACAGTTGACAGGTAGAAAACAAAGATGCTAAACAGACTGTTGACTGGTAGAAAACAAAGATGCTAAACTGACAGTTGACAGGTAGAAAACAAAGATGCTAAACTGACAGTTGACAGGTAGAAAATAAAGATGCTAAACTGACAGTTGACAGGTAGAAAACAAAGATGCTAAACCG
This sequence comes from Nerophis ophidion, assembly GCF_033978795.1. Taxonomy (NCBI): domain Eukaryota; kingdom Metazoa; phylum Chordata; class Actinopteri; order Syngnathiformes; family Syngnathidae; genus Nerophis; species Nerophis ophidion. Next base: position 15,791,983 of record NC_084622.1, read on the forward strand.
ACAGGTAAAACACAAAGATGCTAAACTGACAGTTGACAGGTAGAAAACAAAGATGCTAAACTGACAGTTGACAGGAAGAAAACAAAGATGCTAAACTGACAGGTAAAACACAAAGATGCTAAACTGACAGTTGACAGGTAGAAAACAAAGATGCTAAACTGACAGTTGACAGGTAGAAAACAAAGATGCTAAACTGACAGGTAAAACACAAAGATGCTAAACTGACAGTTGACAGGTAGAAAACAAAGATGCTAAACTAACAGTTGACTGGTAGAACACAAAGATGCTAAACTGACAGTTGACAGGTAGAAAACAAAGATGCTAAACTGACAGTTGACAGGTAGAAAACAAAGATGCTAAACTGACAGTTGACAGGTAGAAAACAAAGATGCTAAACTGACAGTTGACAGGTAGAAAACATAGATGCTAAACTGCCAGGTAGAAAACAAATATGCTAAACTGACAGTTGACAGGTAGAAAACAAAGATGCTAAACTGACAGTTGACAAGTAGAAAACAAAGATGCTAAACTGACAGTTGACAGGTTGAAAACAAAGATGCTAAACTGACAGTTGACAGTTAGAAAACAAAGATGCTAAACTGACAGTTAGAAAACAAATATGCTAAACTGACATGTAAAACACAAAGATGCTAAACTGACAGTTGACAGGTAGAAAACAAAGATGCTAAACTGACAGTTGACAGGAAGAAAACAAAGATGCTAAACTGACAGGTAAAACACAAAGATGCTAAACTGACAGTGGACAGGTGGAATACAAAGATGCTAAACTGACAGTTGACAGGTAGAAAAGAAATATGTAAAAACTGACAGGTAAAACACAAAGATGCTAAACTGACAGTTGACAGGTAGAAAACAAAGATGCTAAACTAACAGTTGACTGGTAGAACACAAAGATGCTAAACTGACAGTTGACAGGTAGAAAACAAAGATGCTAAACTGACAGTTGACAGGTAGAAAACAAAGATGCTAAACTGACAGTTGACAGGTAGAAAACAAAGATGCTAAACTGACAGTTGACAGGTAGAAAACAAAGATGCTAAACTGACAGTTGACAGGTAGAAAACAAAGATGCTAAACTGCCAGGTAGAAAACAAAGATGCTAAACTGACAGTTGACTGGTAGAAAACAAAGATGCTAAACTGACAGTTGACAGGTAGAAAACAAAGATGCTAAACTGACTGTTGACTGGTAGAAAACAAAGATGCTAAACTGACAGTTGACAGGTAGAAAACAAAGATGCTAAACTGACAGTTGACAGGTAGAAAACAAAGATGCTAAACTGACAGTTGACAGGTAGAAAACAAAGATGCTAAACCGACAGGTAAAACACAAAGATGCTAAACTGCCAGGTAGAAAACAAAGATGCTAAACTGACAGTTGACAGGTAGAAAACAAAGATGCTAAACTGACAGTTGACAGGTAGAAAACAAAGATGCTAAACTGACAGTTGACTGGTAGAAAACAAAGATGCTAAATTGACAGTTGACAGGTAGAAAACAAAGATGCTAAACTGACAGTTGACAGGTAGAAAACAAAGATGCTAAACTGACAGTTGACAGGTAGAAAACAAAGATGCTAAACTGCCAGGTAGAAAACAAAGATGCTAAACTGACAGTTGACAGGTAGAAAACAAAGATGCTAAACTGACAGTTGACAGGTAGAAAACAAAGATGCTAAACTGACAGTTGACTGGTAGAAAACAAAGATGCTAAACTGACAGTTGACAGGTAGAAAACAAAGATGCTAAACTGACAGTTGACAGGTAGAAAACAAAGATGCTAAACTGACAGTTGACAGGTAGAAAACAAAGATGCTAAACTGACGGGTAAAACACAAAGATGCTAAACTGACAGTTGACAGGTAGAAAACAAAGATGCTAAACTGACAGTTGACTGGTAGAACACAAAGATTCTAAACTGACAGGTAAAACACAAAGATGCTAAACTGACGGTTGACAGGTAGAAAACAAAGATGCTAAACTGACAGTTGACTGGTAGAACACAAAGATGCTAAACTGACAGTTGACGGGTAGAAAACAAAGATGCTAAACCAACAGGTAGAAAACAAAGATGCTAAACTGACAGTTGACTGGTAGAAAACAAAGATGCTAAACTGACAGCTGACAGGTAGAAAACAAAGATGCTAAACTGACAGTTGACAGTTAGAAAACAAAGATGCTAAACTGACAGTTGACAGGTAGAAAACAAAGATGCTACACTGACAGTTGACAGGTAGAAAACAAAGATGCTAAACTGACAGTTGACAGGTAGAAAACAAAGATGCTAAACTGACAGGTAAAACACAAAGATGCTAAACTGACAGTTGACAGGTAGAAAACAAAGATGCTAAACTGACAGTTGACTGGTAGAACACAAAGATGCTAAACTGACAGTTGACAGGTAGAAAACAAAGATGCTAAACTGACAGTTGACAGGTAGAAAACAAAGATGCTAAACTGACAGTTGACTGGTAGAAAACAAAGATGCTAAACTGACAGTTGACAGGTAGAAAACAAAGATGCTAAACTGACAGTTGACAGGTAGAAAACAAAGATGCTAAACTGACAGTTGACAGGTAGAAAACAAAGATGCCAAACTGACAGGTCAAACACAAAGATGCTAAACTGACAGTTGACAGGTAGAAAACAAAGATGCTAAACTGACAGTTGACAGGTAGAAAACAAAGATGCTAAACTGACAGGTAAAACACAAAGATGCTAAACTGACAGTTGACAGGTAGGAAACAAAGATGCTAAACTGACAGTTGACTGGTAGAACACAAAGATACTAAACTGACAGTTGACAGGTAGAAAACAAAGATGCTAAACTGAAAGTTGACAGGTAGAAAACAAAGATGCTAAACTGCCAGGTACAAAACAAAGTTGCTAAACTGACAGTTGACAGGTAGAAAACAAAGATGCTGAACTGACAGTTGACAGGTAGAAAACAAAGATGCTAAACTGATAGTTGACTGGTAGAAAACAAAGATGCTAAACTGCCAGGTAGAAAACAAAGATGCTAAACTGACAGTTGACAGGTAAAAAACAAAGATGCTAAACTGACAGTTGACAGGTAGAAAACAAAGATGCTAAACTGACAGTTGACTGGTAGAAAACAAAGATGCTAAACTGACAGTTGACAGGTAGAAAACAAAGATGCTAAACTGACAGTTGACAGGTAGAAAACAAAGATGCTAAACTGACAGTTGACAGGTAGAAAACAAAGATTTTAAACTGACAGGTAAAACACAAAGATGCTAAACTCACAGTTGACAGGTAGAAAACAAAGATGCTAAACTGACAGTTGACAGGTAGAAAACAAAGATGCTAAACTGACAGGTAAAACACAAAGATGCTAAACTGACAGTTGACAGGTAGAAAACAAAGATGCTAAACTGACAGTTGACTGGTAGAACACAAAGATGCTAAACTGACAGATGACAGGTAGAAAACAAAGATGCTAAACTGACAGTTGACAGGTAGAAAACAAAGATGCTAAACTGCCAGGTACAAAACAAAGATGCTAAACTGACAGTTGACAGGTAGAAAACAAAAATGCTGAACTGACAGTTGACGGGTAGAAAACAAAGATGCTAAACTGACAGTTGACAGGTAGAAAACAAAGATGCTAAACTGACAGTTGACAGGTAGAAAACAAAGATGCTAAACTGACAGTTGACAGGTAGAAAACAAAGATGCTAAACTGACAGTTGACAGTTAGAAAACAAAGATGCTAAACTGCCAGGTAGAAAACAAAGATTATAAACTGACAGTTGACTAGTAGAACACAAAGATGCTAAACTGACAGTTGACAGGTAGAAAACAAAGATGCTAAACTGACAGTTGACAGGTAGAAAACAAAGATGCTAAACTGACAGTTGACAGGTAGAAAACAAAGATGCTAAACTGCCAGGTAGAAAACAAAGATGCTAAACAGACAGTTTACAGGTAGAAAACAAAGATGCTAAACTGACAGTTGACAGGTAGAAAACAAAGATGCTAAACTGACTGTTGACCGGTAGAAAACAAAGATGCTAAACTGACAGTTGACAGGTAGAAAACAAAGATGCTAAACTGACAGTTGACAGTTAGAAAACAAAGATGCTAAACTGACAGTTGACAGGTAGAAAACAAAGATGCTAAACCGACATGTAAAACACAAAGATGCTAAACTGACAGTTGACAGGTAGAAAACAAAGATGCTAAACTGACAGTTGACAGGAAGAAAACAAAGATGCTAAACTGACAGGTAAAACACAAAGATGCTAAACTGACAGTTGACAGGTAGAAAACAAAGATGCTAAACTGACAGTTGACAGGTAGAAAACCAAGATGCTAAACTGACAGGTAAAACACAAAGATGCTAAACTGACAGTTGACAGGTAGAAAACAAAGATGCTAAACTGACAGTTGACAGGTAGAAAACAAAGATGCTAAACTGACAGTTGACAGGTAGAAAACAAAGATGCTAAACTGCCAGGTAGAAAACAAAGATGCTAAACTGACAGTTGACTGGTAGAAAACAAAGATGCTAAACTGACAGTTGACAGGTAGAAAACAAAGATGCTAAACTGACTGTTGACTGGTAGAAAACAAAGATGCTAAACTGACAGTTGACAGGTAGAAAACAAAGATGCTAAACTGACAGTTGACAGGTAGAAAACAAAGATGCTAAACTGACAGTTGACAGGTAGAAAACAAAGATGCTAAACCGACAGGTAAAACACAAAGATGCTAAACTGCCAGGTAGAAAACAAAGATGCTAAACTGACAGTTGACAGGTAGAAAACAAAGATGCTAAACTGACAGTTGACAGGTAGAAAACAAAGATGCTAAACTGACAGTTGACTGGTAGAAAACAAAGATGCTAAATTGACAGTTGACAGGTAGAAAACAAAGATGCTAAACTGACAGTTGACAGGTAGAAAACAAAGATGCTAAACTGACAGTTGACAGGTAGAAAACAAAGATGCTAAACTGCCAGGTAGAAAACAAAGATGCTAAACTGACAGTTGACAGGTAGAAAACAAAGATGCTAAACTGACAGTTGACAGGTAGAAAACAAAGATGCTAAACTGACAGTTGACTGGTAGAAAACAAAGATGCTAAACTGACAGTTGACAGGTAGAAAACAAAGATGCTAAACTGACAGTTGACAGGTAGAAAACAAAGATGCTAAACTGACAGTTGACAGGTAGAAAACAAAGATGCTAAACTGACGGGTAAAACACAAAGATGCTAAACTGACAGTTGACAGGTAGAAAACAAAGATGCTAAACTGACAGTTGACTGGTAGAACACAAAGATTCTAAACTGACAGGTAAAACACAAAGATGCTAAACTGACGGTTGACAGGTAGAAAACAAAGATGCTAAACTGACAGTTGACTGGTAGAACACAAAGATGCTAAACTGACAGTTGACGGGTAGAAAACAAAGATGCTAAACCAACAGGTAAAACACAAAGATGCTAAACTGACAGTTGACAGGTAGAAAACAAAGATGCTAAACTGACAGTTGACTGGTAGAAAACAAAGATGCTAAACTGACAGCTGACAGGTAGAAAACAAAGATGCTAAACTGACAGTTGACAGTTAGAAAACAAAGATGCTAAACTGACAGTTGACAGGTAGAAAACAAAGATGCTACACTGACAGTTGACAGGTAGAAAACAAAGATGCTAAACTGACAGTTGACAGGTAGAAAACAAAGATGCTAAACTGACAGGTAAAACACAAAGATGCTAAACTGACAGTTGACAGGTAGAAAACAAAGATGCTAAACTGACAGTTGACTGGTAGAACACAAAGATGCTAAACTGACAGTTGACAGGTAGAAAACAAAGATGCTAAACTGACAGTTGACAGGTAGAAAACAAAGATGCTAAACTGACAGTTGACTGGTAGAAAACAAAGATGCTAAACTGACAGTTGACAGGTAGAAAACAAAGATGCTAAACTGACAGTTGACAGGTAGAAAACAAAGATGCTAAACTGACAGTTGACAGGTAGAAAACAAAGATGCCAAACTGACAGGTCAAACACAAAGATGCTAAACTGACAGTTGACAGGTAGAAAACAAAGATGCTAAACTGACAGTTGACAGGTAGAAAACAAAGATGCTAAACTGACAGGTAAAACACAAAGATGCTAAACTGACAGTTGACAGGTAGGAAACAAAGATGCTAAACTGACAGTTGACTGGTAGAACACAAAGATGCTAAACTGACAGTTGACAGGTAGAAAACAAAGATGCTAAACTGAAAGTTGACAGGTAGAAAACAAAGATGCTAAACTGCCAGGTACAAAACAAAGTTGCTAAACTGACAGTTGACAGGTAGAAAACAAAGATGCTGAACTGACAGTTGACAGGTAGAAAACAAAGATGCTAAACTGATAGTTGACTGGTAGAAAACAAAGATGCTAAACTGCCAGGTAGAAAACAAAGATGCTAAACTGACAGTTGACAGGTAAAAAACAAAGATGCTAAACTGACAGTTGACAGGTAGAAAACAAAGATGCTAAACTGACAGTTGACTGGTAGAAAACAAAGATGCTAAACTGACAGTTGACAGGTAGAAAACAAAGATGCTAAACTGACAGTTGACAGGTAGAAAACAAAGATGCTAAACTGACAGTTGACAGGTAGAAAACAAAGATTTTAAACTGACAGGTAAAACACAAAGATGCTAAACTCACAGTTGACAGGTAGAAAACAAAGATGCTAAACTGACAGTTGACAGGTAGAAAACAAAGATGCTAAACTGACAGGTAAAACACAAAGATGCTAAACTGACAGTTGACAGGTAGAAAACAAAGATGCTAAACTGACAGTTGACTGGTAGAACACAAAGATGCTAAACTGACAGATGACAGGTAGAAAACAAAGATGCTAAACTGACAGTTGACAGGTAGAAAACAAAGATGCTAAACTGCCAGGTACAAAACAAAGATGCTAAACTGACAGTTGACAGGTAGAAAACAAAAATGCTGAACTGACAGTTGACGGGTAGAAAACAAAGATGCTAAACTGACAGTTGACAGGTAGAAAACAAAGATGCTAAACTGACAGTTGACAGGTAGAAAACAAAGATGCTAAACTGACAGTTGACAGGTAGAAAACAAAGATGCTAAACTGACAGTTGACAGTTAGAAAACAAAGATGCTAAACTGCCAGGTAGAAAACAAAGATTATAAACTGACAGTTGACTAGTAGAACACAAAGATGCTAAACTGACAGTTGACAGGTAGAAAACAAAGATGCTAAACTGACAGTTGACAGGTAGAAAACAAAGATGCTAAACTGACAGTTGACAGGTAGAAAACAAAGATGCTAAACTGCCAGGTAGAAAACAAAGATGCTAAACAGACAGTTTACAGGTAGAAAACAAAGATGCTAAACTGACAGTTGACAGGTAGAAAACAAAGATGCTAAACTGACTGTTGACTGGTAGAAAACAAAGATGCTAAACTGACAGTTGACAGGTAGAAAACAAAGATGCTAAACTGACAGTTGACAGTTAGAAAACAAAGATGCTAAAATGACAGTTGACAGGTAGAAAACAAAGATGCTAAACCGACATGTAAAACACAAAGATGCTAAACTGACAGTTGACAGGTAGAAAACAAAGATGCTAAACTGACAGTTGACAGGAAGAAAACAAAGATGCTAAACTGACAGGTAAAACACAAAGATGCTAAACTGACAGTTGACAGGTAGAAAACAAAGATGCTAAACTGACAGTTGACAGGTAGAAAACCAAGATGCTAAACTGACAGGTAAAACACAAAGATGCTAAACTGACAGTTGACAGGTAGAAAACAAAGATGCTAAACTAACAGTTGACTGGTAGAACACAAAGATGCTAAAGTGACAGTTGACAGGTAGAAAACAAAGATGCTAAACTGACAGTTGACAGGTAGAAAACAAAGATGCTAAACTGACAGTTGACAGGTTGAAAACAAAGATGCTAATCTGACGGTTGACAGGTAGAAAACAAAGATGCTAAACTGACAGTTGACAGGTAGAAAACAAAGATGCTAAACTGCCAGGTAGAAAACAAAGATGCTAAACTGACAGTTGACTGGTAGAAAACAAAGATGCTAAACTGACAGTTGACAGGTAGAAAACAAAGATGCTAAACTGACTGTTGACTGGTAGAAAACAAAGATGCTAAACTGACAGTTGACAGGTAGAAAACAAAGATGCTAAACTGACAGTTGACAGGTAGAAAACAAAGATGCTAAACTGACAGTTGACAGGTAGAAAACAAAGATGCTAAACCGACAGGTAAAACACAAAGATGCTAAACTGACAGTTGACAGGTAGAAAACAAAGATGCTAAACTGACAGTTGACAGGTAGAAAACAAAGATGCTAAACTGACAGGTAGAAAACAAAGATGCTAAACAGACAGTTTACAGGTAGAAAACAAAGATGCTAAACTGACAGTTGACAGGTAGAAAACAAAGATGCTAAACTGACTGTTGACTGGTAGAAAACAAAGATGCTAAACTGACAGTTGACAGGTAGAAAACAAAGATGCTAAACTGACAGTTGACAGTTAGAAAACAAAGATGCTAAACTGACAGTTGACAGGTAGAAAACAAAGATGCTAAACCGACATGTAAAACACAAAGATGCTAAACTGACAGTTGACAGGTAGAAAACAAAGATGCTAAACTGACAGTTAACAGGAAGAAAACAAAGATGCTAAACTGACAGGTAAAACACAAAGATGCTAAACTGACAGTTGACAGGTAGAAAACAAAGATGCTAAACTGACAGTTGACAGGTAGAAAACCAAGATGCTAAACTGACAGGTAAAACACAAAGATGCTAAACTGACAGTTGACAGGTAGAAAACAAAGATGCTAAACTAACAGTTGACTGGTAGAACACAAAGATGCTAAACTGACAGTTGACAGGTAGAAAACAAAGATGCTAAACTGACAGTTGACAGGTAGAAAACAAAGATGCTAAACTGACAGTTGACAGGTTGAAAACAAAGATGCTAATCTGACGGTTGACAGGTAGAAAACAAAGATGCTAAACTGACAGTTGACAGGTAGAAAACAAAGATGCTAAACTGCCAGGTAGAAAACAAAGATGCTAAACTGACAGTTGACTGGTAGAAAACAAAGATGCTAAACTGACAGTTGACAGGTAGAAAACAAAGATGCTAAACTGACTGTTGACTGGTAGAAAACAAAGATGCTAAACTGACAGTTGACAGGTAGAAAACAAAGATGCTAAACTGACAGTTGACAGGTAGAAAACAAAGATGCTAAACTGACAGTTGACAGGTAGAAAACAAAGATGCTAAACCGACAGGTAAAACACAAAGATGCTAAACTGACAGTTGACAGGTAGAAAACAAAGATGCTAAACTGACAGTTGACAGGAAGAAAACAAAGATGCTAAACTGACAGGTAAAACACAAAGATGCTAAACTGACAGTTGACAGGTAGAAAACAAAGATGCTAAACTGACAGTTGACAGGTAGAAAACAAAGATGCTAAACTGACAGGTAAAACACAAAGATGCTAAACTGACAGTTGACAGGTAGAAAACAAAGAGGCTAAACTAACAGTTGACTGGTAGAACACAAAGATGCTAAACTGACAGTTGACAGGTAGAAAACAAAGATGCTAAACTGACAGTTGACAGGTAGAAAACAAAGATGCTAAACTGACAGTTGACAGGTAGAAAACAAAGATGCTAAACTGACAGTTGACAGGTAGAAAACAAAGATGCTAAACTGACAGTTGACAGGTAGAAAACATAGATGCTAAACTGCCAGGTAGAAAACAAAGATGCTAAACTGACAGTTGACAGGTAGAAAACAAATATGCTAAACTGACAGTGACAAGTAGAAAACAAAGATGCTAAACTGACAGTTGACAGGTAGAAAACAAAGATGCTAAACTGACAGTTGACAGGTAGAAAACCAAGATGCTAAACTGACAGTTGACAGGTAGAAAACCAAGATGTGAAAGTGACAGTTGACAGATAGAAAACAAAGATGCTAAACTGACACTTGACAGGTAGAAAACAAAGATGCTAAACTGACACTTGACAGGTAGAAAAGAAAGATGCTAAACTGACAGTTGACAGGTAGAAATCAAAGATGCTAAACTGACAGTTGATAGGTAGAAAACAAAGATGCTAAACTGACAGTTGACAGGTAGAAAACAAAGATGCTAAACTGACAGTTGACAGGTAGAAAACAAAGATGCTAAACTGACAGCTGACAGGTAGAAAACAAAGATGCTAAACTGACAGTCGACAGGTAGAAAACAAAGATGCTAAACTGACAGTTGACAAGTAGGAAACAAAGATGCTAAACTGACAGTTGACAGGTAGAAAACAAAGATGGTGTTCAGCCTTTTCCTGCTCAAATGAGCGGACTGTTGAAAATATGAAGTCAGGGGTGTCCAAAGTGTGGCTCGGGGGCCATTTGCGGCCAGCAAGTCATTTTTAACGGCCCCACAGTACATTCTAAAAATACAATTGGAAAAAAAAAAAAAAACATAAACAGTGATATAAAAGAGCAAACAGGTGAAATGTAACAAGAAAATGTTGCAATGCTTTAATAACACAAAGCTGCCATGCAGGCTGTTTCTTTCTTTAAAAAATAATAATGAATCAATGGCCATTTGAATTATTGACCTATTCAAGGCTTCAATTACGTCACATTAAATATTCCACTTTGAGATATTTTCTGGGGAAAATGTTGCATATTTTGTGTTTTGACATATAAAAAAACTGAGCTGTTTTTTTTTAAGAAGGGCCCAAAACATACAAACAAAAAACATAACAACAATAAAATTTAAAATTGACGGATAGATCTGAAGTTGATCTCGAGATTATTGTGCTAAAAGTAAATACTAAAAAAATTTTATAATTTTATTTTTAACACTTTAATGAGTAGGACACTTTTGGATCCCCAATTATTTTAGTGTGATTTGTTTTTAAGTGTCATAGCTAAAAAAATTATAATAAATCCAAATTTAAGGCTCCAATTATTATGTAATCTCAAATATTCCACCTAAAAAAGTTATTGGGTGAAAATATTGCATATTTTGTGTTTCTTCCATTTTTTTTCCTAATGTGGATCTAGATATTTAAAACTTGAATAATAATAAAAATAATAATACTGAATAATGACACATTTTTAATATATTTTTTGACCAAAACCCTTTGGGGTCCCCGGGATCATAACTAAGTGGAGTTAAAGTAAAGTGCCGTAAAGTACCAATGGTTGTCACACACATACTAGATGTGGCGAAATTATTCTCTGTATTTGACCCATCACCCTTGATCACACCCTGGGAGGTGAGGGGAGCAGTGGGCAGCAGCGGTGCCGCGCCCGGGAATCATTTATGGTGATTTGGAGGCCTAAATGTATATTTTTTATACATATATTGTATTCGTCTTTAAAATAAAGATTATGAAAATGGCCCCTGCTTGCTCTGATTTTTCAGTGTGCGGCCCTCAGTGGAAAAAGTTTGGATACCACTGATTTAAGGGAAGAATGTAATACAAAATATCAATACAAAGTGTCAAGACAGAATAAACTACAGTCTATAGGTCCCTAAGATATATAGCTGTCTAATGTATTCATACTTACCATGAATTGATTAACGTGGACCCCGACTTAAACAAGTTGACAAATTTATTACCATTTAGTGGTCAATTGTACGGAATATGTACTGTACTGTGCAATCTACTAATAAAAGTTTCAATCAATCAAAAATATTTATGTAGGATATACACATGTATATATAACCTAATCATATTGTTTCTTCAATTTCACAATAGCTGACCTTTTTGTTCCCCCTTCTCTGGGATTACATTCCCAGTTTTGATCTTGGACGTCTGGTCACTTATAGCATATAAGAATATTTTATGACTATTAAGCAAACTGCTTCCGCCCGATTGTAGCTGAGATAGGCGCCAGCGCCCCCCGCGACCCCGAAAGGGAATAAGCGGTAGGAAATGGATGGATGGATGGATGGATGAATAATAAAAGACGCCTAAATATTTGTCCCTTCATCATAGCTGCACGTGTGACAAAAAAAAAGCATGTGAAAATGAGTGCTATTCAGTGAGGTAAGATGAGTTAAATGCGCTGACAGTTGATTGCTCCTGACGAATGAATTAGATAGAGTGGCGGCCCCGCGTCTCGTCAGCGCCAGTAGGCAGTAGCGCTCCATGCTGCGTACCCTTAGAACATCCATCCATCCACTATCTACCGTTTGTCCCTTTTGGGGTCGCATTGAGCCTATTTTAGCTGCATTCGGGCAGAAGTCGGTTTACACCCTGGACAAGTCGCAGCCTTATAACATTTCTATGGTTAAAGTTGTGTATATGTACCAGAAATCACTTCCTGGTTGGTGCCGAAGTACACCGGACGTAGGACGGTTTCAAAATACAGGTACTTTCACTCTCGTGGACGAAAGCCACTGTTTAAACGAATATACCAGTTGTAAATATAAATCATATTTTCATAACATGAATATAGATGATCAAATTAACAAAATAACGGAACGTTGCACTTTAACTTATGAATTAATTAAAACATTTTATTTTGAAGAGTAAATCAGAACGGATATGTGTTTGTTTTTTCGGTTGATTTGACGGATTACAGCCAGGTGGCTAGTGGCGACATCGACCTTGGTGGCTAGCTAAGAATGGCGGGGAATGCGTTGAGGTCAGCGGTAAGTACAGGGACATACCTTACCCTTCTTTTATTGTTTTATCATATAAACAAACCTTACGTTAAAATGTCACATCAAAGTTAAATAGTTTGTCAAATTCCTTGAGAAAGCTACAGTAACTTTAGCTAGCCATTTTTTTTTTTGCTATGCACGCCCTTGCGGTGCTGCGGGTTACTGTGGCAACCTGAAACTTGTTTACATTTTAAACTCACTATTTCCATAGCGTTATTTCTGTTTTTTTTTTTTTTTTTAATAAAGCTAAATAGCCATAGTTTAGTGTGACAGACAATTGTTGAAATGGACTACTTCCTTATCAGGCTACAACTGTGTGTGAAATGTTCCTCACCTACAGATTGTTAATCTACTAAGAAAGTGGCGTTTATCGATCAATGGCCAGGATAAATTCAAGGCAAAGGAAGTAAGTTGAGCCTAGTTATGTTTTAAAGGCCTACTGAAATGAGATTGTCTTATTTAAACGGGGACAGCAGGTCCATTCTATGTGTCATACTTGATCATTTCGCGATATTGCCATATTTTTGCTGAAAGGATTTAGTAGAGAACATCGACGATAAAGTTCGCAACTTATGGTCGCTACTAAAAAAAAGCCTTGCCTGTACCGCAAGTAGCAGACGATGTGCGCGTGACGTCACGGGTTGTGGAGCTCCTCACATCTGAACATTGTTTACAATCATGGCCACCAGCAGCGAGAGCGATTCGGACCGAGAAAGCGACAATTTCCCCATTATTTGATCGAGGATGAAAGATTCGTGGATGAGCAAAGTTAGAGTGAAGGACTAGAAAGGAAAAAAAAGACGGCAGTGGGAGCGATTCAGATGTTATTAAGACACATTTACTTGGATAATTCTGGAAAATCCCTTATCTGCTTATTGTGTTACTAGTGTTTTAGTGAGATTATATGGTGCCTGAAAGTCGGAGGGGTGTGGCCACAGGTGTGGTGACCACCGGTGTCTCTGAGGGAAGCCACGTTTCTCGACCAGACAAAGCGAAGGCAGCCGTTGGGGTCGGTCTGAGCTTTTTTTCCCCCTCCTCCACGGTGGAAGCATCCCACGTTTGGGGGCGGCCGGTCGGAGGAGGCAAGAGGGCCCGCAGCTGCCTCTTTGACAGGTGCACGAGGAACGACGCAAGCTCTCCGCTCATGTCTACGGTAAGAGCCGACTTATTACCGCAATTTTTTTACCGTAATCTGCCGTTTGACATGTGGAAGGAAACCATGTTCGCTTGACCGCTCTGTTCCATAGTAAAGCTTCACCGTCATCTTTCGGTAATGTCAACAAGGAAATACCGGCTGTGTTTGTGTTGCTAACATCTTTTTTCTTTGTAGTCTCCATTATTAATTGAACAAATTGCAAAGATTCAGCAACACAGATGTCCAGAATACTGTGGAATTATGCGATTAAAGCAGACTACTGAGGATCGGGGCTGGAACAACATGTCCGCTACAGTCCGTGACGTCACACGCACACGTCATCATACGTGTCATCATACCGCGACGTTTTCAACAGGATACTTCGCGCAAAATTTAAAATTGCAATTTAGTAAACTAAAAAGGCCGTATTGGCATGTGTTGCAATGTTAAGATTTCATCATTGATATATAAACTATCAGACTGTGAGGTCGGTAGTAGTGGGTTTCAGTAGGCCTTTAAAGCAGTGCATTACTCTTGATGTTTGGAGGAAGGGTAATACTATTAGTTTCCCATTAGTCATGTCAACTACAGTACGTGTCGGTCATATTTTATTTAAAATGACACCTTCAATGAGATTTTTTTTCCTGGGTTTTGAATACAAACAACACATTCGAATGTACGTCTATTTTCATACTTCTCAAATTCACACTCAATGTTGTTGTTTTTAATCTGCTTGACAGGTGCTGCGGGTGGCAGCCGCCTTAAAGAAGGACACCAGAATGTTCTCCAGTGGGGTATGCTTCTTCCATGTGGGATGATGATGAATTGTTATTTTTGTATTGATCGGAATGCATTTTACTTTTTTGTGCAGATGCAAACTGTTACTTTGATACCGGGTGACGGAATTGGACCAGAGATCTCCACCGCTGTCATGAAGATATTTGAAGCAGCAAAGGTTTGTATTGTACAAAACCCAAAAGCAGTGAAGTTGGCACGTTGTGTAAATGGTAAAATAAAACACAATTAAATGATTTGCAAATCCTTTACAACTCATATTCAATTGAACAAACTGTAAAAACAAGATATTGGCAAATAATCATTAACTTAGAATTTAATGGCAACAAAATATTGCATAAAAGTTATCTTCAGGGGCATATTTACCACTGTGTTACATGACTTTTCCTTTTAACAACATTCAGTAAACGTTTGGGAGCTGTGAAAACACCTTTTTGAAGCTTCCTATGTGGAATTCTTAAGTTGTTCAACAGTCCGGGGTCTCCGTTGTCGTATTTTAGGCTTCATATTGCACCACACATTTTCAATGGGAGGCAGGTCCGAACTACAGGCAGGCCAGTCTATTACCCGCACTCTTTTACTAAGAAGCCACGCTGTTGTAACACTTGGCTTGGAATTGTCTTGCTGAAATAAGCAGGGGCGTCCATGATAACTATGGTTGGATGGCAAATATGTTGCTCCAAAACCTGTATGTACCTTTCAGCATTAATGGTGCCTTCACAGATGTGTAAGTTACCCATGCCTTGGGCACTAATACACCCCCATACCATCACAGATGCCGGCTTTTCAACTTTGCACCTATAACAATCCAAATGGTTCTTCTCCTATTTGTTCCGGAGCACACGACTTGCACAGTTTTCAAAAACAATTTGAAATGTGGGCTAGTCAAACCACAAAACACTTTTCCACTTTGCTTCAGTCCATCTCAGATGAGCTCAGGCCCAGCAAAGCCAACTGCGTTTCTGGGTGTTGTTGATAAATGGCTTTCGCGTTGCATAGTTGAGTTTTAAGTTGCACTTACAAATGTAACGACAAACTGTAGTTACTGACAGTGGTTTTCTGAAGTGTTCCTGAGCCCATGTGGTGACATCCTTTACACACTGATGTCGCTTTTTGATGCAGTACCGCCTGAGGAATTGAAGGTCGCGGCCTTGTCGCTTATATGCTGTGATTTTTCAAGATTCTCTGAACTTTTTGATATTTACACACCTTAGATGGTAAAATCCCTAAATTATTTGCAATAGCTCGTTGAAAAATGTTGTTCCTAAACAATTTGTGCAGGCATTTGTTGACAAAGTGGTGATCCTCGCCCTATCCTTGTTTGTGAATGACTGAGCATTTCATGGAAGCTGCTTTTATACCCAATCTTGGCACCCACCTGTTCCCAATTAGCCTGTTCACCTGTGGGATGTTCCGAATAAGTGCTTGATGAGCATTCCTCAACTTTCTCAGTCTTTTTTGCCACTTGTGCCAGCTTTTTTGAAACATGTTGCAGGCATCAAACTCCAAATGAGCTAATATTTGCCAAAAATAACAAAGTTTACCAGTTCGAACGTTAAATATCTTGTCTTTGCAGTCTGTTCAATTGAATATAAGTTGAAAATGATTTCCATATCATTGTTTTCTCTTTTTATTTACCATTCACACAACGTGACAACTTCACTGTTTTGTAGAAGCAGTAAAAGCTTTTAATTTATCTTAAGGCGACTCCTACATTTGTTACAATGCTTGCTTATAGGTCCCTATTCAGTGGGAGGAAAGAAACATTACAGCCATCAAAGGTCCTGGAGGGAAGTGGGTGATTCCTTCAGATGCCAAAGAATCAATGGACAGAAACAAAATGGGCCTAAAAGGTACCATAACATTATTTGTAATTACATTACTTTGGACCACAGCGTGCCTCCTCTAAGATATTATAAAACATGGTTTCATTTCATGAAATACTTTTTTTGTTGGGCATGTTTTGTGGAGTTTGCTCACTCTAGATTCTGTGACACCTGTAGTCATCTGGCACCTCACACTTAAAAGGAAATATTCACTAAATTTCATGCCATTTCACTAAATTTCGTACCATCTCATGTGTGCTGCAGTGCTGGCGCTTGGAATTTTCAAATTGGGGTCGTAGGGACCCCGTCAAGTCATAAGAATGGGGTCCCACAATACATTTTTGGGGTCCCACATTTTTTTAACATTTGAAAAAAAAATTATAAATGTATGAATTATCATGTTTTATCTCACAATATATATTGTGTTTTGGAAAAAGGTTGTCATAAACGGTACAGGGTATTCTAGTAAAATATGCAGAGATGACATGTGTCGCTATCAAATTATTACCGTAATTTCCAGACTATAAGGCACACTTAAAATCCTTTTTCCCCCTCAAAACTCGACAGTGCGTCTTATAACCGGTGTGCCTAATGTACAGAATAATTCTGGTTGTGCTTACCGACCTCGAAACAATTTTATTTGGTACATACTGTAATGGTAAGTGTGACCAGTAGATGGCAGTCAAACATAAGAGATACGTCTAGACTGCAATATGACTCAAGTAAACAATGCCAACATTTTATATGTTCCATTGAAAATATAGAACATTACACACGGCGCTCAAAAATCTATCACAACTTTGGTAAGCTATGAAGCCGCAGCGCTTGATGGATTGTCGGCGCATTAAGGTATTATTATTGTGTGTATATAAGACATATCTGGCGTTTTGTTTCGCAATATTATGCAAAATAAACTTTTCTTACCTCCTGGTATGCTGATCTGTATTTGGGATCTGCATAAATCCTGAAAAATTGCGCGCCTCAGCCATAGTCGATAAGCTTCTTCTTTTTCTCTATCTTCTATAATCCGGTGTGCCCTATGGTCCGGAAAATACGGTACGTGAAATCAATTTTTGGCAGCAGCAAAGTGGTCGTTTGGGTAGATTTTAGTCTTGTAGGGGGTATTTCAACAAGTAAACAGTACAGTAGGTACTTGATTTTGGTGTATGTAATGCCCAGAAGGGCATTCTGGTAAAATATGCAGAGATAAGATGTGTCAGTATCAAAATATTACTTGAAATCAATTTTTGGCAGCAGCAAAGTGGTCGTTTGGTTAGTTTTTCGTCTTGTAGAGGGTATTTCAACAAGTAAACAGTACAGTGGGTACTTGATTTTGGTATATGTAATGCCAGAATTCTAGTAAAACATGCTAGTGTCGGGTTGCAGCAGCACAGGCATATATGTGTGCTTCAAACAAATAATCATATATTCCAAGGGCTCTGTGAATAAGTGCAGCCTAGTTTTAAAGATAATATATGTCATTGTTCATCTAGTATATCAAAATAAACATTATAGTAACAGAGGTGTCATGCCACCAAGTCAATTGTAGCTGCTTTTCGAAGGCTTCTGATTGAACAAAATGTGCACAACAGCTAGTGTACGCATTTTTGTGTAAACATAGATAGTTTTGTGTGTATGAAGATTGTTTTAACCCCGGATATGCGTTTTTGAAAATCTCCGTGTTCCTGTGGACATGGCCTGAGATTACTTAGTTAGTGTTAATATTTGAGTGGGCCCTGGGCCCCTCTGTAGTGGAAACATGGGGCTCCGAGGTCAAAAAATTTAAAGGGGAACATTATCACAATTTCAAAAGGGTTAAACAATAAAAATCAGTTCCCAGTGGCATGTTGTATTTTTTGAATTTTTTTTCAAAATTTTACCGGTCTCCGAATGTCCCTAAAAAAAGCCTTAAAGTGCTTGATTTTCTCTATTTGCGATGCGACTATCTATTTCCCTGTGACGTCATACAGTGCTGTCAATTTTAACAAACAATGGGAATACCACAGTAAGATATAGCGACATTAGCTCGGATTCAGACTCGGATTTCAGCGGCTTAAGCGATTGAACAAATTACGCATGTATTGAAACGGATGGTTGGAGTAGGAAAGTATTGAAGAAGAAACTGAAGCTATTTAGCGAATAGCTATTGACGCTATTCATAGCCATAGCATGGCCGAATAGCTGCGTTAGCATCGCCGGTAAAATGTGCGGACCAAACGATCAGGACTTTCGCATCTTGTGACACTGGAGCAACTTAAATCCGTCGACCGGTAAGTGTTTTTTTCGCATTAAATGTGGGTGGAAGGAAACGTAATATAGTTGCAAATGCATCTGCAGCTTATCCATACATCTCTGTGCCATGTCTGCTTTAGCACCGCCGGTAAATAGCATGTTAGCATCGATTAGCGTAACATGTTAGCATCGATTAGCTGGCAGTTAACATCAACAAAACTCACCTTTGTGATTTCTGTGACTTTATCGTTGCAAATGCATCTGCAGGTTATCCATACATCTCTATGCCATGTCTGCTTTAGCACCGCCGGTAAATAGCATGTTAGTGTTGATTAGCATAGCATGTTATCATCGATTAGCTGGCAGTCACGCCGCAACCAAATATGTCTGATTAGCACATAAGTCAACATCAACAAAACCCACCTTTGTGATTTCGTTGACTTTATCATTGCAAATGCATCTGCAGGTTATCCATACATCTCTGTGCCATGTCTGTCATCGCTGGTAAAATGTGGAGACACTTTGGCACATTCAATGGGGGTCTGGCTGCAGACACTTTCGCATCTTCGGGCCAGTGGTGCAACTTGAATCCCTCCCTGTTAGTGTTGTTAGACCCTCCGACAACACACCGACGAGGCATGATGTCTCCAAGGTTCCAAAAAAAAGTCGAAAAAACGGAAAATAACAGAGCTGAGACCCAATGTTTACAATGTGTTGAAAATGAAAATGGCGGCTGTATTACCTCGGCGACGTCACATTCTGACGTCATCCCCTCCAGAGCGATAAACAGAAAGGCGTTTAATTCGTCAAAATTTACCCATTTAGAGTTCGGAAATCGGTTAAAAAAATATATGGTCTTTTTTCTGCACCATCAAGGTATATATTGACGCTTACATAGGTCTGGTGATAATGTTCCCCTTTAAGAACCCTTGCTTTAGAGCGTGTTGGCTCTCCACATAATATACTAAAAAAGATAATTGTGATAAATGTGGCCCCCAAAACAATTTTGTTGAATTTTCCTGTGGTATGAAAATAAAGTTCCTTGAATCCATGGAAGAAACAAAGCATAAAATAATATATAAAAAAATGCTCTTAGCCGAAATGAAGAAAATGAAGTAGTTTTTTTCATGTATAAATAAACGATAAAGCAGAATGACCACTTCATCCGCAGGTCCTTTGAAGACGCCAATCGCTGCAGGTCATCCCTCCATGAACCTCCTGCTGAGGAAAACCTTTGACCTCTACGCCAACGTGCGCCCTTGTGTTTCTATGGAAGGCTACGAGACGCCCTACGCGGATGTGAACTTGGTCACCATCAGGGAGAACACAGAGGGGGAATACAGTGGGATTGAACATGTGGTAAACACCTTTATGCCCTTTTGCCTTTTTAACTCAAAATGTCGCTCCAATTTGACCTAATTGAGTTAATAGTGGCCAGTGTGTATTTTCAGATTGTTGATGGCGTGGTGCAGAGTATTAAGCTCATTACGGAGCGAGCTAGCAAACGCATTGCCGAGTATGCGTTCGAATACGCCAGAAACAACAAGAGGGCCAGTGTCACGGCTGTCCATAAGGCCAACATTATGTAAGTGTCACTCATGGTACGAATATATTTCAATTAATTTATTTGTGCTCATCTACTGGGGGTATTCCGTCAGGCGCATGTCAGATGGGCTTTTCCTTCGAACGTGCAGAGAGGCTGCCGAAAAGTACAAAGATATTAAATTCACTGAGATGTACTTGGATACCGTGTGCCTCAATGTAAGTTAGTAGTTGTTTTGTTGTCATTTTTGACAACAGCCAATGCCGTTGTGTTGATGCTTTTTTAACAGATGGTGCAGGACCCTTCACAGTTTGATGTTCTGGTGATGCCAAATTTGTATGGAGACATCCTGAGGTGAGAACCGTAGTTTTAGGACTATAAGGCGCACTTAAAAGTCCTTTAATGTTCTTAAAACTCAACAGTGTGCCTTATAACCCGGTGCGGCTAATGTACGGAATAATTATTGTTGTGCTTACCGACCTCGAAGCAATTTTAATTGGTACATGGTGAAATGATACGTGTGACCGGTAGATGGCAGTCACACATAAGAGATACGTGTAGACTGCAATATGACGCCAGTAAACAACACCAAAACTTTAAATGTTCCATTGAAAATAAAGAACATTACACGCGGCACTAGAAAATCTTTCGAAATGTTTTAGTACGACTTTGAAGCCGCACCGCTTGATGGATTGTCTGCCCATTCCGGCTACCGTAGTCAGAGATACAAGTATTACTATGGTGTGTGTGTATAAGGGCCGCAAAATGGAGGCATATTATCTGGCGTTTTGTTTCACAATATTATGCAAAACCAAGTTTTCTTACCTTCTGGTACCTGCTGATCTGTATTTGAGATCTGTATAAGTCCTGAAAATTTTCTCACGTCTGCCACTGTAGTCCATAAGCTTCTTCTTTTTCTCTATCTTCTTGTTATGGGACATTTATCCTCCACTGTTGCCATTTCTAATATAAAGTAGTGTAAAGTTCTAACTTATATCTTGCTATGTAAGCGCTAAAAACATACCGCTGTAGTGAGTTTACATTATTCACCCACGGGACTTTAGATATTAGAGATTTCCGGTCAGACGGTTATTCACGGGACACATTTCCGGCGTTGTTGTTGCACTAGTGAGCCACTGATGAGGAGATGCTGCTCCGTTATTGATTGAAGTAAAGTCTGAATGTCATTAAAACAGTTAGCTCCATCTTTTGAGAATTCTTCCACTCCAGTCCTTGCACGCTACACCGCTACAATAAAGATGACGGGAAGAAGACGATGTCAAAGGTGAGGCACGTAAATAAGACCGCTCACAAAACGGTGTTTTCCTAAAGCGACTGTCAAAAAGTGACTTGGAAATGGTCTGTAAAACATCATCTATGCAACATTTTGACCAAAGAACCACCATCACATGTTATGTAGACAACAAGGAAATGTTTTACATTTAGAGAAAATATAAATAAATATATATATATATATATATATATGTATATGTATGTGCATATATATGTATGTGTGTATATATATATATGTGTGTGTATATATATATTTGTATATGTATGTGCATATATATGTATGTGTATATATATATATATATATATGTATGTATATATATATAAATATATATATATATGTGTGTGTGTGTATATACTGTATATGTGTGTGTATATATGTATGTATGTGTATATAGCGTATTTCCTTGAATTGCCGCCAGGGCGCTGATTAATTTAAAACCTCTTCTCACTCCGGCGCTTACCAAAGGCATGCGGTAAAGGTAAGCTTGCGCTAATTATTTTAAAACCTCTTCTCACTCCGGCACTTACCAAAGGCATGCAGTAAAAATTTGAGTGTGATGTAAGGATGCCCTCATGAAAAGCAAATTTAATTAAAAAAACGTTATTATGGTCTCAGCAACAGCTGCGATGACCAAGAAGAATGCGGAGTTGGAATATAATTAAGACACTTTATATACATATTTATATAATATTTATATATTTACAGTATATAATATGTAACTACTAGTTCCATTCACAGACAGAGTCCCATTGCTTTTATGAGCGGTCGAGCGAGTCAAAAGCCGAAAAAAAACAAAACCTTTTTTTTTTTTTATTGTTTTTATTTGTGGCGGCCGTAATTCTTTCGTGGCGGGCCGCCACAAATAAATGAATGTGTGGGAAACCCTGATATATATATAGATATATATGAATCCTTTTAATGCCCCTATACTGTATGACCATTCATTGGCAATGCGCTTTATGGTCCGGAAAATACGGTACATTAAGCGCGGCACAGGTTGTACGTACAGAGATCAGGTCAATGCATATGTCAGTGCAAAAATGAGTCAGGAGACTCTGACTGTTGGGCTCTCTGGTAAATTTCACTTCAAAATACACCCCAGGTGTACTGTTACCAAGTTTTGAGCAAATAAATGACGTGCATTCAAGTAAGTTAAATCATTTTTAAAAAAAAAGTTAGTTTATGACATACTACAGCAAAATAACATTGCTTTGTGTGTAATGTTGCAGTCAAGTGAATTTACTGTGATTAATTACAATTACAATCAGCACCACCAAGTCCATGGTTCTCGCTCGGAAAAGGGTGGAGTGCCATTTCCGGATTGGGGCGGAAACCCTGCCCCAAGTGGAGGAGTTCAAGTACCTCGGAGTCTTGTTCACAAGTGAGGGAAGAGTGGATGGTGAGATCGACAGGCGGATTGGTGCGGTGTCTTCAGTAATGTTGACGTCGTACCGATCCGTTGTGTTGAAGAAGGAGCTGAGCCGAAAGGAAAAGCTCTCAATTTATCGGTCGATCTACGTTCCCATCCTCACCTATGGTCATGAGCTTCGGGTCATGACCGAAAAGAAAAGATCACGGGTACAAGCGGCCCAAATGAGTTTCCTCCGCCGGGTGGTGGGTCTCTCCCTTAGAGATAGGGTGAGAAGCTCTGCCCTCCAGGAGGAGCTCAAAGTAAAACCGCTGCTCCTCCACATGGAGAGGAGCCAGATCAGGTGGTTCGGGCATCTGGTCAGGATGCCACAAGAACACCTCCCTAGGGAGGTTTTTAGGGCACATCCAACCAGTAGTAGGCCACGGGGAAGACCCAGGACACGTTGAGAAGACTATGTCTCCCGGCTGGCCTGGGAACGCCTCGGGATCCCTCGGGAAGAGCTGGATGAAGTGGCTAAGGAGAGGAAAGTCTGGGCTTCCCTGCTTAGGCTGCTGCCCCCGCAACCCGACCTCGGATATGCGGAAGATGATGGATTGATGAATAATTACAATTAATGAATCTGATTTACCTGGGGATAGGTTGATTGGCAACATTAAATGGGCCCGAGTATGTGAACGTGAGTGTGAATGTTGTCTATCTGTGTTGGCCCTGTGATGAGGTGGCGACTTGTCCAGGGTGTACACCGCGATCCGCCCGAATGCAGCTGAGATAGGCCCCAATGGACGGGTTCTGATTTTAAAGATTAATCTAGTTTTTAGCACCAACATTTCAACTTTATCTTGTTATATTACACTGTTTTGTTATTAAGTCACTTGTATTTATTTTTTAATAGTATTTATAAAGTACCTAAAATAATCTGCACTCTGGGCATCCCTGGTTTTGTGCTTTGAGACAACAGCGTGACATTTTGGCTATATCTTTGCTTTTGTGCCTATGATCTTACATACTGTCTGTTCATATGCAAATCATTATGTAGGTTTTTTTTAATAAAAGGAGCATTTAAAAAAAAAAAAGTATTACAATGCACTTTTTATATCAAACGATACAAGTGTACGACAATATACTTTATGTCAAAAAAGAAATGTATTTGTTTCCCCTCAGTGATCTTTGTGCTGGGCTTATTGGAGGACTCGGAGTGACCCCCAGTGGAAACATTGGCGCCAACGGTGTTGCCATTTTTGAGTCTGTATGTATTTGGACTACTACTGTCCATTTTAAAACTTATAAAAAGTGATTCTTTATTTTTTTTATGTAGCAATTTCAAACTAATGATGATCCATGGATGTGTTTCTCTCAGGTTCACGGAACTGCCCCAGATATAGCAGGAAAGGACTTGGCCAACCCCACCGCCTTGCTGCTCAGCGCGGTCATGATGCTGCGCCACATGGGCCTGCACGACCACGCCAGGAGGATCCAAACTGCCTGCTTTAACACCATTCGAGACAAAAAGGTTGTTGTCGTGTTTTATTGAGGTTTGAGCTGTTCTACACGTTAATGTCTGATGTTCAATTGCTTCTGTTTTCAAGGCTTTGACCGGAGACCTCGGAGGATCTTCAAAATGCTCAGAATTCACGGAAGCCATATGTCAACAATTGGGGTATATCGAGTAGAAGGGTCTGATCGTTTAGTTTTTTTGAACACATGCACATGAACCAAAACATATATTGAAATGGTCTTAGGATTTGTGTTTCTGAATGTCTGCTTTTTTTATTTGCACTTTATATTTTCTATAAACCCCGTTACTTTTTATGCGTTATTCTTTTTATTCTGCTTTTAAGGAAAACTGAATGTGGACCATTTTATAGTGATATCGGTCTTACTGTCTATTCCTGTATTGATAACTATAGTTTATATTTTATTATGTACTATACAGCTGCTTCGAATCTACAAACCCCATTTCTATATGAGTTGGGAAATTGTGTAAGATGTAAATATAAACGGAATACAATGATTTGGTAAATCCTTTTCAACCCATATTCAGTTGAATATGCTACAAAGACAACCTATTTGATGTTCAAACTGATAAACATTTTTTTTTTTCAAATAATCATTAACTTTAGAATTTTATGCCAGCAACACGAGACAAAGAAGTTGGGAAAGGTGGCAATAAATACTGATAAAGTTGAGGAATGCTCATCAAACACTTATTTGGAACATCCCCCAGATGTGCAGGCTACTTGGGAAAAGGTGGGTGCCATGATTGGGTATAAAAACAGCTTCCCAAAAAATGCTCAGTCTTTCACAAGAAAGGATGGGGCGAGGTACACCCCTTTGTCCACAACTCCGTGAGAAAATAGTCGAACAGTTTAAGAACAACGTTTCTCAAAGTGCAATTGCAAGAAATTTAGGGATTTCAACATCTGCGGTCCATAATATCATCAAAAGGTTCAGAGAATCTGGAGAAATCACTCCACGTAAGCGGCATGGCCGAAAACCAACACTGAATGACCGTGACCTTCGATCACTCAGACGGCACTGTATCCAAAACTGACATCAATCTCTAAAGGATATCACCACATGGGCTCAGCAACACTTCAAAAAACCACTGTCACTAAATACAGTTTGTCGCTACATCTGTAAGTGCAACTTAAAGCTCTACTATGCAAAGCCAAAGTCATTTATCAACAACATCCAGAAACGCCGCCGGCTTCTCCAGGCTCGAGATCATCTAAGATGGACTGATGCAAAGTGGAAAAGTGTTCTGTGATCTGATGAGTCCACATTTCAAATTGTTTTTGGAAATATTCGACATCGTGTCATCCGGACCAAAGGGGAAGCGAATCATCTAGACTGTTATCGACGCAAAGTTCAAAAGCCAGCATGTGTGGGTATATGGGGGTGCATTAGTGCCCAAGGCATGGGTAACTTACACATCTGTGAAGGCACCATTAATGCTGAAAGGTATATACAGGTTTTAGAACAACATATGCTGCCATCTAAGCACCGTCTTTTTCATGGACGCCCCTGCTTATTTCAGCAAGACAATGCCAAGCCATATTCAGCACGTGTTACAACAGCGTGGCTTCGTAAAAAAAGAGTGCGGGTACTTTCCTGGCCCACCTTAAGTCCAGACTTGTCTCCCATCGAAAATGTGTGGCGCATTATGAAGCGTAAAACACAACAGCGGAAACCCCGGACTGTTGAACAACTGAAGCTCTACATAAAACAAGAATGGGAAAGAATTTCATTTTCAATTAGTTTCCTCAGTTCCCAAACGTTTATTGAGTGTTGTTAAAAGAAAAGGTGAGGTAACAAAGTGATGAACATCCCCTTTCCCAACTACTTTGGCACATGTTGCTGGCAAGTTAATGATTATTTGCAAAAAAAAAATGTCTATCAGTGTGAACATCAAATATTTTGTCTTTGTAGCATATTCAACAATATGGGTTGAAAATGATTTGCAAATCATTGTATTCTGTTTATATTTACATCCAACACAATTTCCCATGGAAACGGGTTTTATACATTATTACAACATGAATACTACATGACATCAGAAATGTCTTCAAATTGTATTGTGTTGTTTATCTGTCAACTGTTACAGGGTTGTGGGGATTGATCACTCTTTAAAGTTGTATATTTGTTGTTCCTTTTTGACTTTTGGTCTTACACAGTCCGTGCACAAGAATAAAGAGGTTTGTTGAGGTGGAAATGTGTCCCATTCAGGCTTCTGTAATGTAAAGGGTGGGCATTTGGGGCAAATAACCCAGCTGGAGTCTTTCCATCGTCCTAAAAAAAAAGAACATAGTCTGAGCTCAGGTGATGTCAGTGGAAGAGATTGGAAGTTATATACTATGTAAAGACTGCTACCCATTCACTTTTAATCAAACAAAGGATATCAAAACATTTTCAATGTGGACCCATTTCCAGTGAGGGTTGGACTTTGCCAAGGCTGCCCTTTGTCTCCGGTTCTGTTCATAACTTTTATGGACAGAAGTTCTAGGCACAGTCAGGGCGTTGAGGGGATCTGGTTTGGTGGCTGCAGGATTAGGTCTCTGCTTTATGCAGATGATGTGGTCCTGATGGCTTCATCTGGCCAGGATCTTCAGCTCTCACTGGATTGGTTCGCAGCCGAGTGTGAAGCGACCGGGATGAGAATCAGCACCTCCAATTCCGAGTCCATGGTTCTCGCCCGGGAAACTATGGAGCGCCATCTCTGAATTGGGGAGGAGATTTTTCCCCAAGTGGAGGAGTTCAAGTACCTCGGAGCCTTGCTCACGAGTGAGGGAAGAATGGATCGTGAGATCGACAGGCGGATCGGTGCGGCGTCTTCAGTAATGCGGACGCTGTATCGATCCGTTGTGGTGAAAGAGGAGCTGAGCCGGAAGGCAAAGCTCACAATTTAGCGGTCGATAAACGTTCCCGTCCTCACCTATGGTCACGAGCTTTGGGTTATGATCAAAGGGACAAGCGGCCAAAATTAGTTTCCTCCATCGGGTGGCGGGTATCTCCCTTAGAGATAGGGTGAGAAGCTCTGTCATCCGGGAGGAACTCAAAGTAAAGCCGCTGCTCCTCCACATTGAGAGGAGCCAGATGAGGTGGTTCAGGCATCTGCTCACTATCCCACTTGAACGCCTTCCTAGGGAGATGTTTTGGGCACGTCCGACCGGCAGGAGGCCAAGGGGATGACCCAGGACACATTGGGAAGACTATGTCTCCCGGCTGGCCTGGGAATGCCTCAGGATCCCCCGGTAGGAGCTGGATGAAGTGGCTGGGGAGAGGAAAGTCTGGGCTTCTCTGTTTAGGCTGCTGCCCCCGCGACCTGACCTCGGATAAGTGGATATAAATGGATGGATGAATGGATATGAGTGTGAATGGTTGCCAAACTACGGTCTGTGTTTGTCAACCAGTTTAACCAGAAGTATTCGTCCAAAGTCGTTTTGATAGCCTGCAGATTAATTTTGAGAGCGTTTTCCATTGGGGCTCCAGTACTCTGGAATGCCCTCCCGGTAACAGTTAGAGATGCTACCTGAGTAGAAGCATTTAAGTCTCATCTTAAAACTCATTTGTATACTCTAGCCTGTAAATAGACCCCCTTTTTAGACCAGTTGATCTGCCGTTTCTATTCTTTTTCTCCTATGTCTCCCCTCTCCCTTGTGGAGTGGGTCCCGTCTGGTGGCCATGGATGAAGTACTGGCTGTCCAGAGTCGGGACACAGGATGGACCGCTCGCCTGTGTATCGGTTGGGGACATCTCTGTGCTCCTGATCCGCCTCCGCTTGGGATGGTTTCCTGCTGGCTCCACTTTGGACGGGACTCTCACTACTGTATTGGATCCACTTTGGACTTGATTCTCATGGTTATGTTAGATCCACTATGGATTGGACTTTCACAATATCATGTTAGATCTGGTCGACATCCATTGCTTTCGGTCTCCTGGGGGGGTTCCCAAATATGCGGTCCTCTCCAAGGTTTTTCATAGTCATCATTGTCGACGTCCCACTGAGGTGAGTTTTTCCTTGCCTTTATGTGGGCTCTACCGAGGATGTCATTGTGGTCTGTGCAGCCCTTTGAGACACTTGGTATTTATGGCTATATAAATAAACATTGATTGATGATTGATTGACAACAATTAAACATTGGAGGAGTTGTACGCCGTATTTTGCTCCAAATGTATTTTGTCAACAGAATATTGTCCCATCGGGTTTTCCGTACCCTTCCCTGGTCTTACTGGTCTTTGCCGGCATTGCGTTGCCAAATGTACAATGACTATCAAATGTGTACGATAACGTCACCATTTGCACAAAATATATATATTTCAGAAATTCTCATAACTGTACGATAAATTTACCTGTTCAAGTCATGGATGACAAATAAATTAAAAACATTGCGTACCTCTTTACAGCCATTATCCCGGCGGCCTTTTTTTCACCCCCAACAGTGCTTTTTGTTGATTTAAAGGTAAAATTCCATTACAATCTACTCTATACAATCTACTCTATATATATTTTTTTACCATTTAAGACAGTCTTGAGCAACGTCAAATAGGGTATGTACGATACTTATTTTTAAAAATACGATAATTTTCAGATACTGATACGATAATGTGTCTTTTCCCATCTGGCAATGTGGATTTCTCGCTGAGGGCACTGTTATCCCGGTGGCCTTTTTTTCACCCCCAACAGTGCTGTGTGTTTATTTAAACGTAAAACTCCATTACAATCTACTCTATACACGATATATAGTGTTTTTACCATTTAAGACAGTCCCGAGCAACGTCAAATAGGGTATGTGCGATAATTATTTAAAAAAAAAATACGATCATTTTAAAATACTGATACGATAATGTGTCTTTTCCCATCTGGCAACGTGGATTTCTTGCTAACGAAGCTTCCGGTGTGGTTTGCTAGAACACTCCAGAAAGTTCCACGCGGAGGAACAGCAGCTATATTAAAGGCCAGACTTCTTGCCTACACCGGCTTCGATTTTGCCAAAAATACTTACCTTTTTCTCCTGAGAGGAAAACATCTAACAAGTAAGGAACCTGGGCAATACAAGGGAGTGTGGGTTGATTCACACATTTATTTTTAAAGCGACTCTTAGGCGTTAATTAAAATGTAAGATGACTAACACGTGTTTGTTACTATCAAGGCTTTTAAGTTCCATTAATCCTAATGCCGCTAATATCCTAATTTTTTCCCTTAATGTCGGTGTTATTGTATAATGTGACCGTTGTGGGGGTTATTTGAAATAACAACGCTTTTCTAGCTTTGTTTCCACAAACCTGTTCGTTGGTATCCAACGTTACCAAGTTAACATGGTGACCACTCACAATCACCCGGGATGTATTCAGTCAAATATATTGAAATTTCGATGATTTGGTAAAATTGCAAACAGCTACAATGATGTACAGAGCAAACTATAACCTGCTATCAAAGAATGTACAACGATTCTTCTCTACTAAAGAGGAGAAATATAACCTTAGAGCAGGGGTGTCAAACTCCTTTTAGATGGGGGGCCACATGGAGAAAAATCTACACGGCACCATAACTTAAAAACAAAGACAACTTCAGATTTCACAACAAAATTAGGCATAATAATGTGTTAATTCCACAACTGTATATATTGGTGTCGGTTGATATCGGAATCGGTAATTAAGAGTTGGACAATATCGGATATCGGCAAAAAAGCCATTAACGGACATCTCTAGTCATTATTTATGCTTTCCGTGTGTTTGGTGTTGGCGGAGTTTGGTGGTAGCGGGGTGTATAGAGTTAGGGATGCATGGGATTCTGGGTATTTATTCTGTTGTGTTTATGTTGTGTTACAGTGCGGATGTTCTCCCAAAATGTGTTTGTCATTATTTTTTGGTGCGGGTTCACAGTGTGGCGCATATTAGTAAGAGTGTTAAAGTTATTTACCGTATTTCCTTGAATTGCCGCCGGGGCGCTGATTAATTTAAAACCTCTTCTCATTCCTGCGCTTACCAAAGGCATGCGGTAAAAGTAAGCATGCGTTAATTATATTAAAACCTCTTCTCACTCCGGCACTTACCAAAGGCAGGCAGTAAACATTTTATTGTGATGTAAGCTTGGACCTTAAATCCTATTGAATAGCTCTTAATCTTCTTCCCTTTATGCGATTTCAAATTACCAGTATTGAAATCAGCCTCCTCCATTTTGAAAATGATGACAGTGGAAGTGTCAATCGTGACGTCACAAGTTTGACCAAGTGGTAATACTAAGCATGCGCTAATTATTTTGCGAAGCGAGTTTGACCCGGCAGTAATTCAAGGCAGGCGCATACTATATGCCCTGCGGCAATTCAAAGAAATACGGTATATCGCAACCATCAGTGTAACCTGTGTGGCTGTTGACCAAGTATGCCTTGCAGTCGATGCTGTGTGCTATCAGGGGTCGCATGCTACATGTGACCGGCCGGCACGCTGATAGCATGGCATGAAGGCGGGCGCGACGATATGTTTTAGAGAACGTTGCATTGTCACCACGACACACCCTTAAAATAGTTATGCGGGTGAAAACTGGAGAATGTTAGCCCAGGGATATTTCTGGGAAAGGCACTGATATCCGGACAACCTCCCGGAAAAATCTTGAGGGTTGGCAAGTATTCAGCTGAGCCACATGAAAGTGATCAAAGAGCCACGGGTTGCCGACCCCTGATCTACAAAGGTACACAGAATTGCTATTGTGACATCTAGTGGACACATTCAGAACAGCCGTTTCTTTCATTCAAACATTTTGTCTCATTTTTATATTAAGCAAACTCATCCCGCGGGCTGGATAAAACCTGTTGGATCAGGCCTCTCGGGCCGTACGTTTGACACCCCTGCCTTATAGGAAAATCCAATTTAAAACATTTGTATGCACGTACAACACTTACAACCTTTAGCATATCTGTATGTGGAATTAAATGATGGTATTGATTAAGTAAAGAAGTTAATGTACTGATATGATCCAGTTTTAAGAGGTTGTTCAAATTTAATAGTGCTTACAAAGTACAAAGAGGAAGAGTTATGAGAAGCACTTTCAACCCTATTGAAAATACCATTTTTTAGCTCAGTATGTGTAGCATGACTGACTTAAAGGCCTACTGATATGAGATTTTGTTATTTAAACGGGGATAGCAGGTCCATTCTATGTGTCATACTTGATCATTTCGCGATATTGACATATTTTTGATGAAAGGATTTAGTAGAGAACATCGACGATAAAGTTCGCAACTTTTAGTCTCTAATAAAAAAGCCTTGCCTGTACCGGAAGTAGCAGACGATGTGCTCGTGACGTCACGGGTTGTGGAGCTCCTCACATCTGAACATTGTTTATAATCATAGCCTCCAGCAGCAAGAGCTATTCAGACCGAGAAAGCGACGATTTCCCCATTAATTTGAGCGAGGATGAAAGATTCGTGGATGAGCAAAGTGAGAGTGAAGGACTAGAAGAAAAAAAGACTATACAGTGGGAGCGATTCAGATGTTATTAGACAAATTTACTAGGATAATTCTGGAAAATCCCTTATCTGCTTATTGTGTTACTAGTGTTTTAGTGAGATTATATGGTCGTACCTGTACAACCTGAAGGTCGGCCCCGCACCTTTCTTCAGCACCAGTCGACGGGTGGTGGCGATGTCCATCTCTGCCCTTCGCAAGGGACCCTCTTCGAAACACGATCTTTCGAAATGATCGCTGCATAATACGCTGTACTTTGTGTGTGTGGTCCTATCCAACCGTGTTCGCTTGACCGCTCTGTTCCATTGTAAAGCTTCACCGTCATCTTTCGGAAATGTAAACAATGAAACACTGTCTGTGTTTGTGTTGCTAAAGGCAGTCGCAATACACCGCTTCCCGCCGCTTCTCACCTACAGCTTTCTTCATTGAACAAATTGCAAAAGATTCAGCAACACAGACGTCCAGAATACTGTGGAATTAGGTGATAAAAATAGACGACTTACAGCTGGGAACGATGCTGGAACAAAATGTCCTCTACAATGTGTGACATCACGCGTCATCATACCGAGATGTTTCAGCAGGATATTTCGGCGCGAATTGGCAGACTGTGTGGTCGGTAGTAGTGGGTTTCAGTAGGCCTATAAAAGGTTGTTCAAATTTAATAGTGCTTAAAAAGTACAAAGAGGAAGAATTATGAGAAGCACTTTCAACCCTATTAAAAATAACATTCTTCATCTCAGTATGTGTAGCATGACTGACATAATTACAAAAGTGCTGTAATAATCATTCACGGATGTCATTGTGCTACAAAAAGAAGTCAGTAAATGAATGTATATGTTTGTAAATGCTCTAGGAGTAGGCTTAAATAAGCTTTGCTTCTTCCTACTCCTTTTCGGACATGATGTAAAGTGACATGACATGAAATTGTGTGATGTAATATGCTGTAAGTGTGTTCATGTTGGAAATAAACTAAATTAATAATTTCTCAAGAAAGCCTTGTTTTTTTTTAAATGTAGGTTATAATAATGGTTCGCGAAACTGGCTTCTACGATCTTTTGGGTGTCGGCCCAAAAGCATCTGCCGACGAGATAAAGAAAGCCTACAGAAAACTGGCCCTGAAATATCACCCCGACAAGAACCCCAACGAGGGAGAGAAGGTGAGTGAACGCTAAATATAGACATCTCTGGGCCTCCATCTAGGGTTACACAGCCAGGATCTCTCTGGAAAGATCTGGAAGCTTCTCTTTCTAGCCACTACTGGCTAGGTTGTTAGCTCTACGTCACAACCTGAAAAACTACAGGATGCAAAACTTATTATGCATTTTTTCAGCTTAATATAACTGATTATGGCCCGCATCGCCAAATTAAAGCTGCCACACTTTAAAAATAAGGGATCTTTACAAGAAATCAAATTAAAGTACCGTATTTTTCGGTGCTCTCAAGATTCTTAATTTTCTCAAAACTCGACAGTGCGCCCTATGAACCGGTGCGCCTAATGTACGTAATAATTTTGGTTGTGCTACCGACTTCAAAGTTGTTGTTTTGGGACATGGGGGAATGATAAGTGTGACCAGTATATGGCAGTCACACAAGAGATACGTGTAGACTGCAGTATGATGGCAATCACACATAAAAGATACGTGAATGAAGCCACACCGCTTGATGGATTGTACTGTGCTTCAACATACGAGTATAAGGTAGTATAATGTCGTATAAGGTAAGACATTATCTGGCATTTTGTTTTGCAATATTATGCAAAAGCAACTTTTCTTACCTTCTGTTACCTGCTGATCTGTATTTGGGATCTGCATAATTCCTGTAAATTGCACGCACACCTCTTTGTAGTCCGTGTAGACTACAAACTGTTTAACTGTATGTCACCTATTTTGTAAAGGGCGCCGGAAGTTGGCAGACCCGTCAGCAATCCTGTTCTGTCTCCCTGTAATGTTTGTCACACTATATTTATTAATTTTTTTCCCTCAAGTGACTCAGAGTGGCTTTTTTGCTCGTCAAAACGCTCCAAAGTGCTTCAAATCTGATCTTTTCACATCAGATCCAGGCCACATCAGGAAAAGAGAAGTGTTTTCTTGTCTTTCGTAATGATTGAAAGATAGGCAATATTCCCAACAAAGTGCAGTTCCCATTTAAGAGGACACTAGTGGCTTTTAAGGAGAGAAAGTCCAACTGGAGCAGCAGGGCGAAGCAATTGTGACATCATACTCGCTGCAGCTCGCTGTTCAGACGTCTCAAAACACAAATACAGTCTACAATAACACCAGAAAATTATGCTAGATTTGTTGCTAGTCATTTTTGATGAAAAAAAGTCACTGAAAGTCTGTGGGCACTTGAAAACATTCTAAACAAAGTACATTGTACCATAAGCTGCAACAATTGAAAATAGAGCAAACTTATACCATTTAAAAATGTTAACACTAATAATAAAACAGATTTGTCTTTGATTTATGTAAACTTTTTTAAAGACAATCATATCATCAAATTACGCAAATTAGAAAATATTTCATAGTGACCACTATCCCACCACCACAGGTGTATGTTAGCAATGTAGGGGAAACCCTGTTATGCAATGCCTCTTTGTAGTAGTCTTCCTTTCCAAATACTTGTTCCTCCTGTGGTCACTGGGGAGCGGCTTTACCAAACTACAGGGCTTCGCGGGCGTAGGGAGGCCTTTCTTTACGGGGCACAAAGTTCAGGTTGTACCCCGCCTGCCGCCCGATCACAGTTGGGTAGGCTCCAGCCACCCCGAGAGGGACAAGTGGTAGAAAATGGATGGATTGATGGAAGGGTTTTCTGTTGCTGAATTAGTCATTTGTTGCTATATTTAGCAAGAAAGTTGACTAAAAACCCATAGAAGACTTGTTACAAATCAAGTAAACAGATGGTTTGAGACTGACATGACAGCAAGTATTGCTTATCTCATTAAGCTGTCAGTGCTGCTGTGGGCCCCTCTCATCTTAAAGCACTGACAGGTGTCTTTAAAAAAAAAAAAAAAAAAAAGGGACATATTTGTTTTGCGTCCTGTGTTTTGTTTTTTTTAACTTCTTGCAATGCATAATGAATATACAGCAAGCTATGCAAAATGACATCATTATAGTGTCACATGTATGGTCATATCAGTAGGGGTTATTCAACTGGTAGCTTAGGGCCCAATGCCAGCCCGGTAATGACACCAGACACGGCCCGCAAATTTAGTTCAACAGACTTTGCAAATACTATTATTCTTGTCGCATATTCTTAAAAACATTTGAGGGCTGTCATATAAAAGATCTTTGATCTTCAACTTTGAAAACGGCAGATTCTCAGGTATATACAAAATAAAAATAATAGTTGAGAGAAGTCTGGCCGCCTTTGGAAATGTGGTCCCCAAAACAAATTAATCTTTTTAAGACCAATTAAAAAAAACTTTAATTTAATATGTTTTATTTTTCATATTTCTTAGCTGCTCGATAGTGGGTGACTTTGATTAACGTCGTTACTGTTACTAGTAACGAGTAATCTAGTTAATTACTTTTACGGACGTTATGCGATTATTGATTTTCAAAAGGCAGTTAAACACGTTTTTTTTATTGTGCATTCCTAATATGTTAAATTTTTTAATTGTTTATTTTATATAGTTTTTTTTATAACTTTTTTTCATTTAGCCGTCTTTGTTGTTGCATCCATGTATTTTAACCATTTGAAGCACCTTGTGAGCTCTCTGGGAGAAGTGCTATAAATACAATGTACTTACTCAAGTTGGATGTTACGTGGCATGCTACTTTTGATGTAGTATAGCAATTACGTTGCGTTCCATTTACCTGGGAAGTCGGAGCTGGTAATGACGTCACTCCAGACTTGAAAGCGTTCCAGTTACAAAGTCGGAAATAAAGACGGCCACATCCACGAAAGCTATTTTCTTTTTGCAACTTTCGAACACGCTGGATGAAGAGAAAACACAGGCGCTATTGGTAGCGATATAGAATGTATATACCACATGAAATAAATGTAGTTTAGAATCAGAAGAGTTTTTATTGCAATTGAGAACTGGTTCATAAAGTAGGAATTTTACTTAGCGCAATCGTGCAACATAAAACACAGAATAGAATAATAACATGAGCTGTAACACTACGGTAACATTACTACAGGCCTCAAAATTTAACTTTTTAAGGTCAAGGCTAGTGTTGCCTTAACGGGCTCATATTTTAGGGCACCAGGAAGACATGATTTTATTTCGAGGCAGGAGATCGATATGTATATATATATATATATATATATATATATATATGTATCTATTGATCGAGATGTTTTCATGTATGACATCTAGGGCTGCCAATTATGGCCAAAGTAATAATTAAGATTATTGTTATCAATATTGACCTCATGATTACATGATTACTGATTAAGTAAACACTGTTGACATGTAATCGTGTCATTTGTAATGTCTAATAAAAAGACTATAGATAAACGTTATCCATATATACATAGACAAATATTAGATTTTTAAAAAATTCTTTAATAACATCAACATGATACCTTTTTATCTCTTTTTTTTATTTTTACATTTTGATAATTTTTATTTTTTAAGTGTTGTACATCATTTACATTATGTATCGGGACAGATCCATTATGAGTTTGAGCAGAAATATGTCGTATTTAACTTATTGCAATGCATTTTGTATAACACATAAACAAAATGTGGTAATGTCTACAACACATTTTGTTAATGTGTTATACACGATAACACATTAACAGAATGATGTCACATGAATGATTTTTGAAGTGACATGAAAAAAAACACAAACAATGTAAACAAAACCGGTGTTTATTTTTTAATATCAAAATAAAACACAAAGCAGTTTGGCTAATGAAGATAAAGTCTAATAAACTAGCAATGTTCTTCCCCAACACCTCTCTAATGTTTCAGTACAACAGTTTGGCCAACAAGAAAACCCCGGAGTGATGCCTCTCATATCAAATACACAATCTACGCCAACAAAAAATCCCCGGAATGATGCCTCTCATTTCAAATACACCTCTGCGTTCAATTCAATGAGATGACAAAACATTATAGCTCGTATTGATGTTATTTGAACACTGAAAGAGTTTGCAGTTAATTAAAGGAGGCGTGAACATCCCAGTAAACAAAGTAGAGACTTCATAAACAAGTTGTGACAATGTTCACGGCGCATCGCCTGCTGCAAAACATCAGTTTTCTCCTTCGCTGTATACTTTTAGTGTGGGGACAAGTGCGTCCGTCTCCAATATTGTCCACACCTTTCGCCATGTAAACACAGCCATGCGCTGTTAAACGCTTGGCGGGAAGCAAGGGAAAATGACATTAAACCAAGCGCTTAATCCGAGAGGAAATCTCTGCAGGAAAGTCGGTGTCGTTGGTCCGCCATGTTCATCAAGCTAAACGACGCTAGTGCGCATGCGCCTGACTTTGTGTTGCCAAAAATACATTAATAGATGAGGATTTTTCGGTCAATAAAAAATTTAACTCTATTACTAACCGTTGGGAATTATTGCAAAATATCATTATTCTGTTTACTGTTACATCCCCTGTCCATTAACAAGTAAAAATTAAAGGGCGGTCGCGGCCTGTTCTTGCCACAAATGTTGGTCAATTTTTTGGGCATTATGGCAAAGGACGGGGGCGGTCGTGGTAAAATTTGAGCGCTGTTACTATGTATAAACGTACAACAATACATTATACATAGCTGATTTACTGCAACAAAAACTAATCGGAAGTCCTAATAACGGATGTTAGAGAAACGGATTTAATTGTTTACATTCAGAGCAGCCATCTTTGAAACAAATTCAGGGGTGGTGAGAATGCTATGACATTCCGAGTCGGGAATCTGACTTCAAGGGCCGTTCCTTTTTATTTTGTGACTAAGAACTCGGAAATTCTGACTTGCCAGTACAAATTGAACACAACATTCGACGGCGTCCGAAGCACAGCAAGTTCAATGCTGGAAGCCTATTTTTACTATTGCAAGCAACAACCACCGCCACACTCCAAACCAATGTGATATCCTTCATTAACTCGTGCTCAAACAATTCAGTGAACACATTCCACACAGCTGCCGTCACTCTCCACAAACTGCCAGTGCCGAGGTAAATGAGCTTTGGCGGATGTCTCTCGTTGCTTGGCAACAGGCCCCGCCTTTTAAAAGAACACATTTACACACTTTGCCCTCATGAAACATCTCTCAACTGCTTCGACAGATATTTAATAAAATGTTTACAGTAATGTATTAATTTATTTACCTGCATGTCCTGCCTGTGAATGCGTGGGTTCCCTCCGAGTACTCAGGCTTCCTTCCACTTCCAAAGACATGCACCTGGGGATAGGTTGATTGGCAACACTAAATTGGCCCTAGTGTGGGAATGTGAGTGTGAATGTTGTCTGTCTATATGTGTTGGCCCTGCGATGAGGTGGCAATTTGTCCAGGGAGTACGCCGCCTTCCGCCCGATTGTAGCTGAGATAGGCACCAGCTCCCCCCGCGACCCCAATGGGAATAAGCGGTAGAAAATGAATGGATGAATGATATTAATTACATTTATTAAATAGTGATTCCGTAAATAATTCAAATACTCTTTTCAGAAACTTCATTTACTTATTAGAAGTCATTTTTTTAACATTGCTTTCAAGCCACTTTTTTTGAGCTGAGTCTTGAATGAATCTTTGGTGTGTGTAAGTGATGGAAAGAAAAGCTCTAACTGGCTTAGGGTGGAGGTGTTTGGTGACACCTGTTGGTTTCCATGTATAAATTTAAAACCGAAAAATAGACAACCCATCTTTTTCAGACCGTTTTCATTAGCGCCTGTCTATTAAAGCAAAGGCCAGTATTTGCATGGTAATGACATGTGGCAGCAGTTATAAATGTCTTACATTCTCACAAATAAGCTAAATTATGCTTTTACACATAAACCTTCAGCCATCATCATAATTAAGACTCATTTGTGTCATTTCCTGTCTCCTATGTCTGCAGTTTAAGCTTATATCCCAGGCGTATGACGTGCTTTCGGATCCCAAAAAGAGGGATCTGTACGACCAAGGAGGGGAACAGGCAATTAAAGATGGCGGCATGAGTGGAGGATCATCCCCCATGGACATTTTCAACATGTTCTTCGGCGGAGGAGGAGGCGGAAGGATGCAGAGAGAAAGGAGAGGTTAGTGCAAATATCACAAGCTTAAATAATGCACTGATAGCCAATAGTTCACACTATTTGATGGTTTTATAGGGAAGAACATTATCCACCAGCTCAGTGTTTCACTTGAGGACATGTACAACGGCAGCACAAGAAAGCTGGCACTCCAGAAGAATGTCATATGTGAAAAGTGTGAGGGTATGTGTCGCTTTAAACACCTGTAACTTTCTTTAAGCATTTTGATCCATTCACATGCTTACTGTTTGTATTCCAGGCTATGGTGGTAAGAAGGGTGCCTTGCAGAAATGTTCCAACTGCAAAGGTAGAGGAGTGCAGATCAAAGTACAGCAGATAGGACCAGGCATGATTCAGCAGATTCAAAGCATGTGTGGAGATTGTCACGGTCAGGGCGAGTCTTTTAGTGCTAAGGACCGCTGCAAGAACTGCAATGGGCACAAAGTAGAACGCAAGAAGAAAATTCTTGAAGTCCACATTGACAAAGGTAATACTTATTCTCAATGTGAAACATGAGTGGTAATGAATATCCACTAAATGGATCATTTTTGGCTCCCAGGTATGAAAGATGGACAAAAAATTACATTTCACGGGGAAGGTGACCAGGAACCTGACTTGGAGCCTGGCGATGTCATCATTGTGTTGGATCAGAAAGATCACAGCGAATTTAAACGAAGCGAAGACAGTCTGATAATGAAGATTAACATTAAACTTGTGGAGTCCCTGTGTGGATTCCGCAAGGCCATCAACACTCTGGACAATAGAACACTCGTCATCAGCTCACTACCAGGTCAGCGCAACATGTCGACTGGTCTTATTTTGCTGTTACTAAGGTCTATTGTTTGTCACAATTTAAGGTGAAGTAATAAAGAACAATGACACAAAGCTGGTGCAGAACGAAGGAATGCCGATATACAAGAGCCCTTACGAAAAGGGACAACTCATCATCCAGTTTGAGGTAAGACCCTGTTTAGCGTGTAGAAGTATGTGTAAATCAGGGGTGCCCATAATGTAAATCGCGAGCTACTGGTCGATCGTGGAAGGTGTGGTGTGTCAGTCGATCTCCAGCCAGGCATTAAAAAAATAGACCTAAAAATAGGCGATCATCAATCTTTACAGAGACGTCACTTTCGTCACTTGATTGACATTCATGGCACCTGAGGGTCTTGCGAGATGATGCTGGCTGCCGAGAGAAGGGCGAGGAACACTTTTTTTTTTTTCCACAGGCTCTCTCGCCGTACCTGCTGTCAAAACTCTAAAGGCCGACCGCACAGTTCCTGTCTTCACAATAAAAGCCATGCTTCATCTTGTCTGCGCTAACAAAAGAATAGTCTCAGAAAGCTAGCGTGCACAAGCTAGCAAGGTACGGAGTTTGCTCCAATCTATTTCTTGTAAAGTGTATAAGAA
The DNA here is from genome assembly GCF_033978795.1 of Nerophis ophidion. NCBI lineage: Eukaryota > Metazoa > Chordata > Actinopteri > Syngnathiformes > Syngnathidae > Nerophis > Nerophis ophidion. Next base: position 15,832,473 of record NC_084622.1, read on the forward strand.
GGAGTATAGAAGCTAGACAAATAAGATGCTAAAAAGCAACCACTTTCATGTGGTATTGGACAGAAAGGAGGGTTTTTTGTCCTCCATTCAAAAATGTGGATGTTATTATCACTGACTGCTGTCTGATTCCAATCCATGTAAGTCATCAGAATCAGGTCATACACCAACTTATATTCTTGTCTTCATGAAAGAAAGGAATCTATATGTGTTAAACATGCTTGTATTATTATTAAACACATTTGACTTAACAAAAATGTCTCTTTGATAAATAAATAAATATAAATTATATATATGAATGAGGTAGATCCCTTCGACTTGGTCAATTGAAAAGTAGCTCGCCTGCAGAAAAAGTGTGGGCACCCCTGGTGTAAATGGTAACAGAGGGCTTCATATGCAATTTCATCGTAGACGTGCTCCTGCTCTTCCTGTTTCGTCTCTGATATAAATATAATGGCACACGTTGACTATTGAACTCTGAGACTCGTTTGTTAAATTGACCACTCTGGAGTACCGGTCAGAGAACACAGTCATCAGCTGGACTTGTTAAAACATGGTATAGCTCGGTTGGTAGAGCGGCCGTGCCAGTAACTTGAGGGTTGCAGGTTCGAATCCCGCTTCCGCCATCCTCGTCACTGCCATTGTGTCCTTGGGCAAGACACTTTATCCACCTGCTCCCAGTGCCACCCACACTGGTTTAAATGTAAAAAAAAATAGATATTGGGTTTCACTATGTAAAGCGCTTTGAGTCACTAGAGAAAAAGCGCTATATAAATATAATTCACTTCACTTCACAAATGTCAGAAAATATACATGTAAAAACAAGCTGTTAATATTCTGTAGTTTCTAAATAGTATGTGTAAACTAGTCGCAATAATGATGTTAGCCCACAGGCATTAAACAACACAGTTAAAGTTAAGTTAAAGTACCAATGATTGTCACACACGCACACACACTAGGTGTGGTGAAATTTGTCCTCTGCATTTGACCCATCACCCTTGATCACCCCCTGGGAAGTGAGGGGAGCAATGGGCAGCAGTGGTGCCACGCCCGGGAATCATTTATGGTGATTTGACCCCCAATTCCAACCCTTGATGCTGAGTGCCAAGCAGGGAGGTAATGGCTCCCATTTTTATAGTCTTTGGTAAGACTCGGCCGGGGTTTGAACTCACAACCTACCGATCTCAGGGCGGACACTCTAACCACTAGGCCACTGAGTAGGTGAACCAGTAATGTTATTAGAACACCACTAAAATATTACACAAACACAGTAAGGTCTATTAAAAATGTAAATGTGTCTTATGCAATTATCAGAGTAATCACATCGTCAAAGATTAGTGCACCGATTGTACGCACCAGAGAGAACTCAAGCTGCCGTAAGTAACACAAGACAGGCAGGAAGCGGAAGTGACACTGTCAAAGATAATCTTTCAAAATAAGTCTCTGCACAACGTACACAAACATGGAGAACATATCTCCATCGCCCAAGGTGCAGCGTTGGTGCTAGGGTAAATTATTTTTAGTTTATTTGTTAAATTTATTTAGAACTAAAAAAATATATATTTACAAAATTTATTTCCAGTGAATTTATTTTCGTAAAAAACTTGCATCTAATTAAATTCAAGTTGGTTTAAAAAATAAATATATCACATCGCAGGGCCAACACAGATAGACAGACAACAGTCACACTCACATTCACACGCAGGGCGACTTGTCCAGGGTGTACCCCGCCTTCCGCCCGATTGTAGCTGAGATAGGCGCCAGCGCCCCCTGCTACCCCAAAAGGGAATAAGCGGTAGAAAATGGATGGATGGATGGATGGATATATCACATGTGACTAATATTGCTATTTATTTTTAACTATGCTCTGTTGGGAAAGAGGCAGTGCCAGCAACCTGAAGGTTCCTGGTTCGATCCCCTGCTCCCACCACCCGAGTCCCGGCCGTTGTGTCCTTGGGCAAGACACTTCACCCTTGCTCCTGATGGGTCGTGGTTAGGGTCTTGCTTAGCTCCCGCCATCAGTGTGTGAATGTGGAAATAGTGTCAAAGCACTTTGAGTACCTTGAAGGTAAAAAAGCGCTATACAAGTATAACCATACTTGCCAAACTTGAGGCCTCCGAATTTGGTAGATGAGGGGGCGGGGTATATATCGTCGTGTCCCGGAAGAGTTAGTGCTGCAAGGGTTTCTGGTTATTTGTTCTGTTGTTTGTTGTGTTACGGTGCGGATGTTCTCTCGAAATGTTTGTCATTCTTGTTTGGTGTGGGTTCACAGTGTGGTGCATATTTGTGTTAACGTTGTTTATACGGCCACCCTCAGTGTGACCTGTATGGCTGTTGACCAAGTATGCATTGCATTCACTAATGTGTTTGTAAAAGCCGCATATACAATGTGACTGGGCCAGCACGCTGTCAGTAGGAAGGAAAAGCGGACGCTCCTGATATTGTTGTCCAGGTGGAAATTGGAAGAAATTCGGGAGAATGGTTGCCCTGGGAGATTTTCTGGAGGGGCACTGAAATTTGGGCGTCTCTCTGGAAAATCGCGAGAGTTGGCAAGTATGAGTACCGTATTTCCTTGAATTGGGCGCTAATTAATTTAAAACCTCTTCTCACTCCGGCGTTTATCATAGGCATGCGTTAAGGGCAAGCATGCGCTTATAAATTTGAGTGTGATGTAAGGATACCATCATGAAAAGCACATTTAATAAAAAAGTTATTATGGTCTTACCTTTACTTATAAATGAAGTCCATGCACAGCTCCTTCTGATCAAAAGCATTGATAACTTGTTTATAGATGTCTGCCTTATCTTTCATCAGGTTTAAAAGTTTCTCTGTCTCGATGGAGATCTTCCTTTATTACCTCCTGCTTCAATTGAAAGTTCAGTTTAGAAAACTGTTTTATTTTAGATATGTAATCCTCCATGTTAAAAGTGCAAGCGAGATGAATTAATAAATGATCGCTGCTCACTCTTGCTGCTTGTTGTCACTTCTTCTGCAGCCAAGTAGTTGCAAGAAGGATCACTAGCGCCCTCTACCACCAAGAGGCGGGAATCATTTAATGACTCCTATTTGACACACGCAGCTATGGTATATTAATAAAACATAGCTGCTTATTGTTCTTTTTAACATATTTAATAGCTCAGACCTGAAATCCTACTGAATAGCTCTTAATCTTCTTCCCTTTATGCGATTTAAAATTATTGAAATCAGCCTCTTCCATTCTGAAAATTATAACAGGTGAAGTGTCACTCGTGATGTGATGAGTTTGACCCGGTGGAAATTCTAGGCATATGCTAATTATTTTGCGAAACGAGTTTGACCCGGCGTTAATCCTGAGCCGGCGGTAATGCTACTTATGCGCTAATTATTTTGCGAAACGAGTTTGACCCGGCAGTAATTATAGGCAGGCGCATACTATATACCCGGCGGCAATTCAAGGAAATTTGGTATACCGCGTGACTGGGCTGGCACGCTGTTAGTAGGAAGGAAAAGCGGACGCCCCTAATATTGTTGTCTGGGAGAAATTGGGGCGAATGGTTGCCCCTGGTGATTTTCGGGAGGGGCATTGCAATTCGGGAGTCTCCCAGGAAATTCGTGAGGGTTGGCAAGTATGAGTATAACCCATTTCCCTGGCTGTCTAGGTGGAGTTTCCAGAGAAAAACTGGATCCCAGAGCATCTCATGTACCAGCTGGAAAGGCTGCTTCCTCCCAGAGAGGACGTGATGATCGCCGACGACACAGAGGAGGTAGAACTCTGCGATGTGGACGAGCGGACGCAGCAGCGGAACAACAGAGAGGCGTATGAGGAAGACGAGGGCAGTCCCAGAAGTGGCGTGCAGTGTCAGACACAATAACTGTTGTCTTGTCACACGACGGACAAGGTGACCTAAATCTAGTTTGACCAATGCCTTTGTTGAAAGTAGCCATTGAGATTTAAACAAATTCATTTGCAACCAAGTATTACAGTTCAGTTTGTCTTTGGAACAGCAAAACTTCCTCTGCCTGCTACCCACTCCCGCAATTTACTAAATGATCTGAACTGCTACTTCACAAAAACACTGCTTTTATTTAACTTTCCATGGACTCCGTTGTGCAAGGTTTGTCTTCCTGTTCTGCCATTGTTATGTTGGCGCTTCTTTTATATATGTATTTAATAAAGTCCCCGTGAGCTGGATTGATAGCTGTATTGTACGGAAGCTTTAAATGACTTGCTTTCTGTGAAGGTTATTTCAGTCACCAACCAAAACAATGTTTCAATTATGAATAAAAGTCCCTGTGTGCTTTAGGTTTTCACATTTTTTATTGACTTGCAAATTCATTATATAAAGGCAGAGCAAGCTTATAAAATCACAAATATGATTTGTGTCCTCAGCATAGTGACATTCCTCAACCAGCGATTGGAATAATCTCTTTTTTAGTGTTGCTTCCTCCTGAAAGAACAACCTGTAAAGGCAAATTTAGAAAAATGTCTTGAGGCTCAGATGCAAGTGTTATGTTGTGCCATGTTGCACTTCAAGTAGTACCTTCTGTGAGTCTGGCCTTTCCTCCTTTAGGCTGACATAGCACTGTGGAGCATCCCACACACAGAACCACCGTCTGGGCATGGCTGAACACCGTTGTGATCTTGTAGCAGCCTGCGACAACACAATTAGTACACAACTACATGATCACTAGGGCTGTGACGAGTAATCCATACATAGATTTATATTCCTGAGCTTTACTACATTGATCTGGGCTAGGTAAGTTTGCCTTCCGGAAGATGGGTATTGATCCAACATCGTTTTGACAGGCATACGGTTTTATGGACACTGGGATAAAAACCATTTCATTTAAAGGCCCTACTGAAATGCGATTTTCTTATTCAAACGGGGGTAGCAGGTCCATTCTATGTGTCATACTTGATCATTTCGCGATATTGCCATATTTTTGCTGAAAGGATTTAGTAGAGAACATTAACGATAAAGTTTGGAACTTTTGGTGCTAATTAAAATATCCTTGCCTGTACCGGAAGTAGCAGACGATGTGCGCGTGACGTCCCGGGTTGTGGAGCTCCTCACATCTGAACATTGATTACAATCATGGCCACCAGCAGCGAGAGCGATTCGGACTAAGAAAGCGATGATTTTCCCCATTAATTTGAGCGAGGATGAAAGATTTGTGGATGAGGAAAGTGAGAGTGAAGGACTAGGGAGCGATTCAGATGTTATTAGACACATTTACTAGGATAATCCTGGAAAATCCCTTATCTGCTTATTGTGTTACTAGTGTTTTAGTGAGATTATATGGTCGTACCTGTACAACCTGAAGGTCGGCCCTGCACCTTTTTCTTCAGCACCAGTCGACGGGTGGTGGCGATGCCCATCTCTTCCCTTCGCAAGAGACCCTCTTCGAAACACGAACTTTCGAAATGATCGCTGCATAATATACTGTACTTTGTGTGTGTGGTCCAATCCAACCGTGTTCCCTTGACATATCTTTTCCATAGTAAAGCTTCACCGTCATCTTTCGGAAATGTAAACAATGAAACACCGGCTGTGTTTGTGTTGCTAAAGGCGGCCGCAATACACCGCTTGCCACCTACAGCTTTTTTCTTTATGTCTCCATTATTCATTGAACACATTGCAAAAGATTCAGCAACACAGATGTCCAAAATACTGTGGAATTATGCAATAAAAACAGACGACTTATAGCTGGGAACGATGCTGGAACAAAATGTCCTCTACAATGCGTGACGTCACGCGCACGCAACTAACCCACCCGTATTGGCATGTATGGCAATGTTAATATTTCATCATTGATATATAAACTATCAGACTGCGTGGTCGGTAGTAGTGGGTTTCAGTAGGCCTTTAACACTTAATGACAAGGACGTTAAACATTACTCAAATATGTCTGTGGTGTCATCGCCATCAGTCGGCAAAACAAGAACGGCGGATAACTACGGTGGCTGACAAAGGTCACAACAAAACGGTATCATTAATTACAATACAACTTTCAGCTGCAGCACGATTGCAAAAGCTGCAACGCCATAAAATAAAAGCTGCAACACAACTTAAAGGACGTGACAGAGCTGGTCAGCTGTCACTTACGGAACGTCATTTTGTTGTGTTGTCCGTATGTTGCTGTGCCGTTTGCATTTGTTGTGACTTTTCTCCGCTACTACAGCTGTTAATGATGTGTATTTCTGGTCTTGTCATCCTCGTCCGGACTGAGGGATGACACGGCAGTGCGGCCAGATCTTTTTTTTACTGAACTAAAAGTTGCTTTATTACAAGCGAGTGTCATTACACAGGACTGCAGTTCCTGGAGGAGGTCAAGTCAAAAATGAGGCACTGCTAACTTGGAAAAGCCAAACCCTCAGTTTTATATTCCTACCTCTTGTCTGTCTGTCTGTCTGTGTGTGTGCGCGTGTGTGTGTGTGCGTGTGCACACAGTCCAGTTTTATTGCCTTTTCTTCTGCTCGAACCAACCAATCCACACACAAATGTCCGTATTGAAAGGCCCTATGTTGTGTACCCAAAATGAAACACCTACTAGTCAACGTGGTGGTTTGCATTCTCCAAGATGAATATAAGAATTCACCATATGCAAAACAATATGAGGTAAGTCACTTCATTAATTGCTATTAGAGTAAAAAAAAATACCATTAGTATTTCTCATAATTTTTATTTTGTGTTTGTAGTATTAGCATGTTGAAAAACCGCAAGAGTAGCAGGTCAATGTACCGTTAATTCAACCTGACGAGATGTTGGTTGCGCCTTCATTTTTAATATTGGTATTCTTTGTTGGAAAAGCAGAAGGAGCGGGTAAATGTACTGTTTGAATGTTGGTTATTGTACTTTTATAGAAAGTTGACTTGCTTATTTGTTTCCACAATTCCTTTTACAAGAAATAACACGAATGCAGGAAACTTCACCTGTTTATTTTACAGCTACACTGCTTGATTTTTTTTATTTATTTATTTTTTGGGAAAAAAAGTTACTGAATCGTTTCAGATTGTATTATTAGATAAATAATTATCATTCCTGAATTGTTTCACACCCCTAATTATTCCACTTTGCCATGCTCACCTGGACACTTCACATCCATGAAATAGGAGTTGGGAGACTGAACCAGTCTTTTCTTTTTGTGTTGTCTTCTCTCATATTCAATGGAAGGATGGAGCAGATCTTTGGCCAACTGCAACGTTAAAGAGGTAAGAAAACATTTAACAATAACTGTAATATGATGTTGACGCGTTGACCCTGCGATGGGTGGTGACATGTCCCAGGGTGTATCCCGCCTTCCGCCCGATTGTAGCTGAGATAGGCACCAGTGCCACCCCGCGGCCCCAAAGGGAATACCGGTATGCGGTAGAAAATGGATGGATGACGTTGGAGCAATCTTTAACATTAATAACAGTAATATGACGTTGGAGCAATATTTAACATTAATAACATTAATATGACGGAGCAATATTTAAGGTTAATAACAGTAATAAAATGTTGGAGCAATCTTTTAACATTAATAACATTAATAGGATGTTGGAGCAATCTTTAACATTAAATAACAGTAATATGATGTTGGCACAATATCTAACATCCATCCCATCTATTTTCTACCGCTTATTCCCCTTCGGGGTCGCGGGGGGCGCTGGCGCCTATCTCAGCTACAGTCGGGCGGATGGCGGTGTACACCCTGGACAAGTCGCCACCCCATGGCAGGGCCAACACAGACAACATTCACACTCACATTCACACACTAGGGCCAATTTAGTGTTGCCAATCAACTTATTCCCAGGTGCATGTCTAACATTAATAACAATAATATGGTGTTGTAGCAATATTTAACAATAATAATATAGTGTTGGAGCAATATTTAACATTAATAACAGTAATATGATGTTGGAGCAATCTTAAACGTTAACAGTAATATGATGGAGCAATATTTAACAATAACAGTAATATGATGTTGGAGCAATATTTTACATTAACAGTAATATGATGTTGGAGGAATATTTAACAATAACATGATGTTGGAGCAATATTTAACAATAACAGTAATATTTAACATTAATAACAGTAACATGATGTTAGCGCAATATTTAACATTAATAACAGTAATATGATGTTATAGCAATATTTAACAATAACAGTAATATTCAACATTAATAACAGTAATGATTTAAGCAATATGTAACATTAATAACAGTAATATTTAACATTAATAACAGTAACATGATGTTGGAGCAACATTTAACATTAATAACAGTAATAAGATGTTAGAGCAATCTTTAACATTAATAACGGTAATATTTAACAATAACAATAATATAATGTTGGAGCAATATTTAACATTAATAACAGTAATATGATGTTGGAGAAATCTTTAATATTAATAACAGTAATATGATGTTGGTGCAATCTTTAACATTAATAACAGTAACATCATGTGAGAGCAATATTTAACATTAATACCAGTAATCTTTAACATTAATAACAATAATATGATGTTGGAGCAATCTTTGACATTAATAACTGTAATATGATGGAGCAATATTTAACATTAATAACAGTAATATGATGTTAGAGCAATATTTAACATTAATAACAGTAATAAGGTGTTAGAGCAATATTCAACATTAATAACAGTAATATTTAACATTAATAACAGCAATATGATGTTGGAGCAATATTTAACATTAATAACAGTAATAAGATGTTAGAACAATATTTAACAATAACAGTAATATTTAACATTAACAGTAATATGATGTTGGAGCGATATTTAACATTAATAACATTATGATGTTAGAGCAATATTTAACAATTACAGTAATATTTAACATTAATAACAGTGACATGATGTTAGAGCAATATTTAACATTAATAACAGTAATATTTATAATTAATAACAATCATATTTAACATTAATAACAGTGACATGATGTTAGAGCAATATTTAACATTAATAACAGTAATATTTATAATTAATAACAATCATATTTAACATTAATAACAGTGACATGATGTTAGAGCAATATTTAACATTAATAACAGTAATATTTAACAATAACAGTAACATGATGTTTGAGCTGGCAGAATGCAAAACTGCGTGGACATAAAAAAAACAATCCTGGTGCAATCAACAGGTTTGAAGAGTTCGGATTTGATCTTTGATGACGTCAGTCACCGTTAGGTTGGAATTGTTATGAAATACTTTGCATTCCAGACGACACGCAGCACGTAGTGAAGGGGCGATGATGACGCAACACTAACAACATCACGAATGTAGCTACAATTAATGTAAACAAAACGTGGCGAGTTCGTTCGAAGATTCAAAACATGACGCGCATCACGGAAATGAGCAGCGACTTCAATGTCAAACACACATTTAGCTCTCATTAAAAAGCGCTAAGTAACGCAGGAATCGTGTGAGGGGAAAACAAATAAGTGGGATCCGACTACTTCCTGGAGCGACCCGCCGCGCCGCATCCCCTCCAGCACATAGACGGCCCCCATCCCCGATAAATACCATGTGCTTGCTTGGCCCCTAAATACGCACTTTGTGGTCCCGCCATCCCACTCCGCGTCTACAAGACACGCGTGGGCGAACGTATTGTTGCAATGATTAAGAAGCCAAAGGACGAGCATTTATTAAAATAAAAAAAAGTCAACTTACAGGCATTTTGCTGTCGTGGTTTAACGTGGACGTCTTGTCGGGAAACAGCTGGGGAGAAACTGATGACCGCACTTCTCATCTTCCTTTAAAAAAGAAAAAAAAACAGTTGAACTGCAGATAAAACACACGAAACACAACTGCTCGTTTATTGATTAATTTTAATTACACATAATGAGACCATATTGAAGTTTATTGGACGCAAACACGTGACTTCAACAGCAACGCTAACCTAGCAACTGCGTAATTAAGTGGATTTTTTAAATTTTTTATGACCCCAAAAGGGACAAGCGGTAGGAAATGGATGGATAGTATGAATATAAATACTAAAACAAGATATAAATCATCTAAAAAAACTACACGGCCGATAATGCACTGCGCGTGCATTACGTCACTAGTCCGCTGGCCCCAGCTAAACCGCCTCAGACAGCTGAGGGTCTAAAAAAGAAAAGGAGGCGTTTCTTTTATTTTTTTTTATTGACCTCGTCCTTCCTCTTTCCTTCGTGTACAATGGCGAAGACTTACGACTATCTGTTCAAGTTGTTGCTCATCGGCGACAGCGGGGTCGGCAAGACGTGTCTGCTGTTCCGATTCAGCGAGGACTCCTTCAACACCACCTTCATATCCACCATAGGTGAGTCCCCGCAACACCACCTTCATATCCACCATAGGTGAGTCCCTGCAACACCACCTTCATATCCACCATAGGTGAGTCCCCGCAACACCACCTTCATATCCACCATAGGTGAGTCCCCGCAACACCACCTTCATATCCCTGCAACACCACCTTCATATCCACCATAGGTGAGTCCCCGCAACACCACCTTCATATCCACCATAGGTGAGTCCCCGCAACACCACCTTCATATCCACCATAGGTGAGTCCCTGCAACACCACCTTCATATCCACCATAGGTGAGTCCCCGCAACACCACCTTCATATGTACCGTAGGTGAGTCCTCACAACACCACCTTCATATCCCTGCAACACCACCTTCATATCCACCATAGGTGAGTCCCCGCAACACCACCTTCATATCCACCATACGTGAGTCCTCACAACACCACCTTCATATCCCTGCAACACCACCTTCATATCCACCATAGGTGAGTCCCCGGAACACCACCTTCATATCCACCATAGGTGAGTCCCCGCAACACCACCTTCATAGCCACCATTCGTGAGTCCTCACAACACCACCTTCATATCCCTGCAACACCACCTTCATATCCACCATAGGTGAGTCCCCGCAACACCACCTTCATATCCACCATACGTGAGTCCTCACAACACCACCTTCATATCCCTGCAACACCACCTTCATATCCACCATAGGTGAGTCCCCGCAACACCACCTTCATATCCACCATAGGTGAGTCCCCGCAACACCACCTTCATATCCACCATAGGTGAGTCCCCGCAACACCACCTTCATATCCCTGCAACACCACCTTCATATCCACCATAGGTGAGTCCCCGCAACACCACCTTCATATCCACCATACGTGAGTCCTCACAACACCACCTTCATATCCCTGCAACCCCACCTTCATATCCACCATAGGTGAGTCCCTGCAACACCACCTTCATATCCACCGTAGGTGAGTCCCCGCAACACCACCTTCATATCCCTGCAACACCACCTTCATATCCACCATAGGTGAGTCCCCGCAACACCACCTTCATATCCACCATACGTGAGTCCTCACAACACCACCTTCATATCCCTGCAACCCCACCTTCATATCCACCATAGGTGAGTCCCCGCAACACCACCTTCATATCCACCATAGGTGAGTCCCCGCAACACCACCTTCATATCCCTGCAACACCACCTTCATATCCACCATAGGTGAGTCCCCGCAACACCACCTTCATATCCACCATACGTGAGTCCTCACAACACCACCTTCATATCCCCGCAACACCACCTTCATATCCCTGCAACACCACCTTCATATCCACCATAGGTGAGTCCCCGCAACACCACCTTCATATCCACCATAGGTGAGTCCCCGCAACACCACCTTCATATCCACCATAGGTGAGTCCCTGCAACACCACCTTCATATCCACCATAGGTGAGTCCCCGCAACACCACCTTCATATGCACCATAGGTGAGTCCTCACAACACAACCTTCATATCCCTGCAACACCACCTTCATATCCACCATAGGTGAGTCCCCGCAACACCACCTTCATATCCACCATACGTGAGTCCTCACAACACCACCTTCATATCCCTGCAACACCACCTTCATATCCACCATAGGTGAGTCCCCGCAACACCACCTTCATATCCACCATAGGTGAGTCCCCGCAACACCACCTTCATAGCCACCATACGTGAGTCCTCACAACACCACCTTCATATCCCTGCAACACCACCTTCATATCCACCATAGGTGAGTCCCCGCAACACCACCTTCATATCCACCATACGTGAGTCCTCACAACACCACCTTCATATCCCTGCAACACCACCTTCATATCCACCATAGGTGAGTCCCCGCAACACCACCTTCATATCCACCATAGGTGAGTCCCCGCAACACCACCTTCATATCCCTGCAACACCACCTTCATATCCACCATAGGTGAGTCCCCGCAACACCACCTTCATATCCACCATACGTGAGTCCTCACAACACCACCTTCATGTCCCTGCAACCCCACCTTCATATCCACCATAGGGGAGTCCCTGCAACACCACCTTCATATCCACCGTAGGTGAGTCCCCGCAACAACACCTTCATATCCCTGCAACACCACCTTCATATCCACCATAGGTGAGTCCCCGCAACACCACCTTCATATCCACCATACGTGAGTCCTCACAACACCACCTTCATATCCCTGCAACCCCACCTTCATATCCACCATAGGTGAGTCCCCGCAACACCACCCTCATATCCACCATAGGTGAGTCCCCGCAACACCACCTTCATATCCCTGCAACACCACCTTCATATCCACCATAGGTGAGTCCCCGCAACACCACCTTCATATCCACCATACGTGAGTCCTCACAACACCACCTTCATATCCCTGCAACACCACCTTCATATCCACCATAGGTGAGTCCCCGCAACACCACCTTCATATCCACCATAGGTGAGTCCCCGCAACACCACCTTCATATCCACCATAGGTGAGTCCCCGCAACACCACCTTCATATCCACCATACGTGAGTCCTCACAACACCACCTTCATATCCCCGCAACACCACCTTCATATCCACCATAGGTGAGTCCCCGCAACACCACCTTCATATCCACCATACGTGAGTCCTCACAACACCACCTTCATATCCCTGCAACACCACCTTCATATCCACCATAGGTGAGTCCCCGCAACACCGCCTTCATATCCCTGCAACACCACTTTCATATCCACCATAGGTGAGTCCCCGCAACACCACCTTCATATCCACCATAGGTGAGTCCCTGCAACACAACCTTCATATCCACCGTAGGTGAGTCCCCGCAACACCACCTTCATATCCCTGCAACACCACCTTCATATCCACCATAGGTGAGTCCCCGCAACACCACCTTCATATCCACCATACGTGAGTCCTCGCAACACAGCCTTCATATCCCTGCAACACCACTTTCATGTCCACCATAGGTGAGTCCCCGCAACACCACCTTCATATCCACCATAGGTGAGTCCCCGCAACACCACCTTCATATCCACCATAGGTGAGTCCCTGCAACACCACCTTCATATCCACCATAGGTGAGTCCCCGCAACACCACCTTCATATCCCTGCAACACCACCTTCATATCCACCATACGTGAGTCCTCACAACACCACCTTCATATCCCTGCAACACCACTTTCATGTCCACCATAGGTGAGTCCCCGCAACACCACCTTCATATCCACCATAGGTGAGTCCCCGCAACACCACCTTCATATCCACCATAGGTGAGTCCCCGCAACACCACCTTCATATCCACCATACGTGAGTCCTCACAACACCACCTTCATATCCCTGCAACACCACTTTCATGTCCACCATAGGTGAGTCCCCGCAACACCACCTTCATATCCACCATAGGTGAGTCCCCGCAACACCACCTTCATATCCACCATACGTGAGTCCTCACAACACCACCTTCATATCCCTGCAACACCACTTTCATGTCCACCATAGGTGAGTCCCCGCAACACCACCTTCATATCCACCATACGTGAGTCCTCACAACACCACCTTCATATCCCTGCAACACCACCTTCATATCCACCATAGGTGAGTCCCCGCAACACCACCTTCATATCCACCATAGGTGAGTCCCCGCAACACCACCTTCATAGCCACCATACGTGAGTCCTCACAACACCACCTTCATATCCCTGCAACACCACCTTCATATCCACCATAGGTGAGTCCCCGCAACACCACCTTCATATCCACCATACGTGAGTCCTCACAACACCACCTTCATATCCCTGCAACACCACCTTCATATCCACCATAGGTGAGTCCCCGCAACACCACCTTCATATCCACCATAGGTGAGTCCCCGCAACACCACCTTCATATCCCTGCAACACCACCTTCATATCCACCATAGGTGAGTCCCCGCAACACCACCTTCATATCCACCATACGTGAGTCCTCACAACACCACCTTCATATCCCTGCAACCCCACCTTCATATCCACCATAGGTGAGTCCCTGCAACACCACCTTCATATCCACCATAGGTGAGTCCCTGCAACACCACCTTCATATCCACCGTAGGTGAGTCCCCGCAACAACACCTTCATATCCCTGCAACACCACCTTCATATCCACCATAGGTGAGTCCCCGCAACACCACCTTCATATCCACCATACGTGAGTCCTCACAACACCACCTTCATATCCCTGCAACCCCACCTTCATATCCACCATAGGTGAGTCCCCGCAACACCACCCTCATATCCACCATAGGTGAGTCCCCGCAACACCACCTTCATATCCCTGCAACACCACCTTCATATCCACCATAGGTGAGTCCCCGCAACACCACCTTCATATCCACCATACGTGAGTCCTCACAACACCACCTTCATATCCCTGCAACACCACCTTCATATCCACCATAGGTGAGTCCCCGCAACACCACCTTCATATCCACCATAGGTGAGTCCCCGCAACACCACCTTCATATCCCTGCAACACCACCTTCATATCCACCATAGGTGAGTCCCCGCAACACCACCTTCATATCCACCATACGTGAGTCCTCACAACACCACCTTCATATCCCCGCAACACCACCTTCATATCCACCATAGGTGAGTCCCCGCAACACCACCTTCATATCCACCATAGGTGAGTCCCCGCAACACCGCCTTCATATCCCTGCAACACCACTTTCATATCCACCATAGGTGAGTCCCCGCAACACCACCTTCATATCCACCATAGGTGAGTCCCTGCAACACAACCTTCATATCCACCGTAGGTGAGTCCCCGCAACACCACCTTCATATCCCTGCAACACCACCTTCATATCCACCATAGGTGAGTCCCCGCAACACCACCTTCATATCCACCATACGTGAGTCCTCACAACACAGCCTTCATATCCCTGCAACACCACTTTCATGTCCACCATAGGTGAGTCCCCGCAACACCACCTTCATATCCACCATAGGTGAGTCCCCGCAACACCACCTTCATATCCACCATAGGTGAGTCCCTGCAACACCACCTTCATATCCACCATAGGTGAGTCCCCGCAACACCACCTTCATATCCCTGCAACACCACCTTCATATCCACCATACGTGAGTCCTCACAACACCACCTTCATATCCCTGCAACACCACTTTCATGTCCACCATAGGTGAGTCCCCGCAACACCACCTTCATATCCACCATAGGTGAGTCCCCGCAACACCACCTTCATATCCACCATAGGTGAGTCCCCGCAACACCACCTTCATATCCACCATACGTGAGTCCTCACAACACCACCTTCATATCCCTGCAACACCACTTTCATGTCCACCATAGGTGAGTCCCCGCAACACCACCTTCATATCCACCATAGGTGAGTCCCCGCAACACCACCTTCATATCCACCATACGTGAGTCCTCACAACACCACCTTCATATCCCTGCAACACCACTTTCATGTCCACCATAGGTGAGTCCCCGCAACACCACCTTCATATCCACCATAGGTGAGTCCCTGCAACACCACCTTCATATCCCTGCCAGCAGCGAGCTGTCACTCGTGCAAACCTGCAGGGTGAAGTAAGTACGCACCTGCACCACATGTCACTGCAGTTACATTTGAAGGGCAGAGGGTGCAGCAGTGTAGAAAACAATGAGCATATTCTAATTAGCATATTTCATATCATATCAAGTATTTTACACCAATAAACAATATACAACAATATAATAGGTTGGTGCAATATTTAAAAACATCATTTTCTTCTGACAATGAAATATTTGAAAATAATGATGTACATCAGGGGTCACCAACCTTTTTGAAACCAAGAGTACTGATTAATGCGAAGGGCTACCAGTTTGATACACACTCAAATAAATTGCCAGAAATAGCCAATTTGCTCAATTTACCGTTAATAAATACATCTATATATATATAAAAAAATGGGTATTTCTGTCTGTCATTCTGTCGTACATTTTTTTCCTTTTACGGAAGGTTTTTTGTAGAGAATAAATGATGAAAAAACACTTAATTGAACGGTTTAAAAGAGGAGAAAACATGAAAAAAATGTAAATTAAATTTTGAAACATAGTTTATCTTCAATTTTGACTCTTTAAAATTCTAAATTCAGCTGAAAAAAATTCAGAGAAAAACTAGCTAATTCGAATCTTTTTGAAAAAATTCAAAAAAGAATTTATGGAACATCATTAGAAATTTTTCCTGATTCAGATTAATTTTAGATATTTGATGACATGTTTTAAATAGGTTAAAATCCAATCTGCACTTTGTTAGAATATATAACAAATTGGACCAAGCTATATTTCCAACAAAGACAAATCATTATTTCTTCTAGATTTTCTAGAACAACATTTTAAAAAGAAATTCAAAATACTTTGAAATAAGATTTAAATTTAATTCTACAGATTTTCTAGATTTGCCAGAATAATTTTTTGGGAATTTTAATCATACGTTTGAAGAACTATTTCACAAATATTCTTTGTCGAAAAAACAGAAGCTAAAATGAAGAATTAAATTAAAATGTATTTATTATTCTTTACAATAATAAAAAAAAAAATACTTGAACATTGATTTAAATTGTCAGGAAAGAAGAGGAAGGAATTTAAAAGGTAAAAAGGTATATTTGTTTAAAAATCCTAAAATCATTTTAAGGTTGTATTTTCTCTCCAAAATTGTCTTTCTGAAAATTATGAGAAGCAAAGTAAAAAAATAAATGAATTTATTTAAACAAGTGAAGACCAAGTCTTTAAAATATTATCTTGGATTTTCTAATTCTATTTGAGTTTAGTCTCTCTTAGAATCCCCAGGTGCATGTCTTTGGAGGTGGGAAGAAGCCGGAGTATACACAATGTAAATGTTGAATGTAAATTAATCATGATTAATCACCGGGTATTATTCGCTTGCATCATTTAAATTGACTTAACAATACCTCAATGTTTGGATGATCCATCCATCCATCTTTTTCCGCTTATCCGAGGTGGGGTCGTGGGGGCAGCAGCCTAAGCAGAGGCCCAGACTTCCCTCTCCCCAGCCACTTCGTCCAGCTCCTCCCGGGGCATTGTCCTGGGTCTTCCCCGTGGCCTCCTAATGGTCTGACATGTCTTAAACACCTCTCTAGGGAGGCGTTCAGTTATTACTTGCTTGCATTGTTCCTAGTAAATTAAGTTAAATAGACAATAAACCAAATAGTAAGAAGTAGATATTAATAATATGTAGGCAAATTTACTTTGTACAACATCACCTTGGCATCTATTAGAGCTGTGATTCTCAAACTGTTTTATTTTCCTATATTCAAACACAGTGTTACTGTTCAAACTGTGTAGTGGCCAAATATATTAAATACACCTGTTGAATAAGCTTATTTTTAATAACTACTTAGGCCTACTACGCTACTATATTTCAAATGTAGGTCATTATGGTGGTACTTGGTGAGCAAAGTGTTTTCTTAGTAGACAAGAAAAAGTTTGAGAAGCACTGAATTGGAGGAAATATGTTAAACAATGAGTGCATTTATTATCGTGTGTGTTCCCATGCAGGAATAGACTTTAAAATCCGGACAATAGAGTTGGATGGAAAGAGAGTCAAACTTCAGATTTGGTGAGTGCAGCAAGACTTTGTTTCATTCTACTTTATGATTTGTTGTCAATGATTGGATACACTCAGGGACACTGCGGGCCAGGAGAGGTTTCGAACCATCACCACAGCTTACTACAGAGGAGCGATGGTGAGTCCATACTGCTGTACATTTTGTTAAAAAGAAGATCGAGTGCATTGAAAATATTTCTTTGTGCTCTTCCCAGGGAATCATGCTCGTCTACGACATCTCCAATGAAAAGTCGTTTGAAAACATTAAAAACTGGATCAGAAATATAGAAGAGGTAAACCTTTGATGTGTTCACAAAAAATATATTCACCCAAAATTGGAAAAACAAAGGAATTGTATGTACTGTTTGGCTTTGGAGTATTGTTGAATAACTTTTAATGTATGGAAATTTTAAAATAAACATAAAAAAATACTAAAAAGAATTAAAAAAATAAATAAATAAATAAAAATAATAAATAAATAAAAATAATAATAATAATAAAAAAAATATATATATATATATATATATGTACACACACATACATAACATTGGTATTAAACAGTCCATGTTGTATATTGGTAAATAAGTAGCTTGACTTTTGAATGATTAAAAAGGTATTTCGAAAAAAAAAGTTTACAAATAAAATAACTAAAAAAAAAGATCTAATACAAAAATAAAAATACTGACAATTGACATATTTTTGGGGGGGAAAACTACTGTTGTATTGGATCTCATTAGATTGTTATTAAACTGTCCATAATGTACATGAATAAACAAGTACCATGAATTGTCAATGATACAATTATATTTAGAAAAAAAATATTTACAAATAAAACACATAAATAAAAATTTTTGGGGAGAAAACTACTGTTGTATTGGATCTACTTAGATTAATATTAAACTGTACATAATGTATATTAGTGAAAATGTAGCTTGACTTTTGAAAGATAAATAGGTATTTCGAGAAAAAAAAGTTTACGAATAAAACAAAATAAAAAAAAATCCAACACAAAAATAAAAATACTGACAATAGACAAATTTTTGGGGGGCAAAACTACTGTTGTATTGTATCTCATTAGATTTTTATTAAACTGTCCATAATGTACATGAATAAACACACACCATGAATTGTTAATGATACAATTATATTTAGAAAAAAAATGTGTACAAATAAAATACAAATATAATACATAAATGAAAAAATCCTGACCATAAATGTTTTGGGGGTGAAAACCACTTTTGTATTGGATCTACTTAGATTAATATTAAAATGTCCATGTTGTATATTAGTAAATAAATAGTGTGACTTTTGAATGATAAAAAGGTATTTAGAAAAAAAAACTTTACAAATAAAATAAAATAAAAATCCAATACAAAAATAAAAATATAGACAGAATAAACAAGTACCATAAATTGTCAATGATACAATTATATTTACAAAAAATGTGTATAAATAAAATACAAATATAACACATAAATAAAAAAATCCTGACAATAAAATATATTTTGGGGGAGAAAACCACTGTTGTATTGGATCTACTTAGATTGGTATTAAACTGTTAATGTTGTATATTAGTAAATAAATAGCTTGACTTTTGAATGATAAAAAGATATTTAGAAAAAAAAATGTTTGCAAATAAAATAACTAAAAAAAAAAAAAATTACCCCAAAAAAAATACTGACAAACATATTTTTGGGGAAAACTATTGTTGTATTGTATCTCATTAGATAGTTATTAAACTCTCCATAATGTACATGAATAAACAAGTACCGTGAATTGTCAATGATAAAATTATATTTAGAAAAAAAATTTGTACATATATAGTACATAAATAAAAAAATCCTGACAATAAAAAAATATTTTTTGAAGGAAAACCACTGTTGTATTGGATCTACTTACGGTAGGTTAATATTAAACTGTCCATGTTGTATATTAGTAAATAAGTAGCTTGACTTTTGAATGATACAAACATATTTAGAAAAAAAATGTTTACAAATAAAAACAAATCTAATACAAAAATAAAAATACAGACAATAAACTAAAAATTTTTGGGGGAAAACTGTGTATTGTCTTTTGTTAGATTGTTATTAAACTGAATAATGTACATGAATAAATAGGTAACTGGACTTATCAATGATTGTCATTATATTATTTAAAAAAAGTTTACAAAAAAAAAAAAAAAATGTAATACATACATAAAAAATCCTGATAATAGACCTTTTTTTTCAGGGAGGAGGGGGTAAAAAAAACTACCGTTGCATTGTCTCTCTTTAGATAGTTTTGAAAGTGTCCATAATGCACATGAATACTTACTGTAGTAACCTGACTTGTTGACTATTAGAAGATGATTTTTACAAAACAAAATGAAATGTGAAACTCTGAAGAAGCAAAGTGACTTTGTCCGCCCTGCCAGCACGCCTCATCAGATGTGGAGAAGATGGTCCTGGGCAACAAATGCGACATGGCGGACAGGAGACAGGTGTCCAAAGACCGAGGAGAGAAGGCGAGTCTGCCAACGAGAACCAAGAAAAAGTATGTCAAGTTTCTCAAACTCAAGTCCTCTTCTTCTAGCTGGCCATCGACTACGGGGTAAAGTTCTTG